>NC_079194.1:102878699-103188177 GCF_029499605.1 Hyla sarda | reverse complement strand
GGTCGAGATATGAGGACGGGTTAAGAGGACGGGATAGGAGGTGGAGATAGGAGGATAGGATAGGAGGTCGGGATAGGAGGACGGGTAAGGAGGTAGGGATAGGAGGACAGGATAGGAGGTCGGGATAGGAGGACGGGATAGGAGGACGGATAGGAGGACAGGATAGGATGACGGGATAGGAGGACGGGATAAGAGGGGGAGATAGGAGGTGGAGATAGGAGGATGGGATAGGAGGTCAGGATAGGAGGTCGGGATAGGAGGAGGGGATAGGAGGATGGGATAGGAGGTCGGGATAGGAGGTCGAGATAGGAGGAGGGGATAGGAGGATAGGATAGGAGGTTTGGATAGAAGGGGGGGATAGGAGGTCGAGTTAGGAGATCAGGATATGAGGTGGAGATAGGAGGTGGAGATAGGAGGACGGGATAGGAGGTCTGGACAGGAGGTCGAGATAGGAGGACGGGATAGGAGGACTGGATAGGAGGTCGGGATTGGAGGTCAGGGTATGAGGATGGGATATGGGGTTGGGAAATGACAACAATATATGGGATGGGATATGAAGTCAAAAGCTTCCTCCTCTGTTGATTTTCCTTCTCAACAAGGATGAGGAAGGAAAAACCGGGCAACGCCGGGTACTCACCTAGTATATCTATATATATAAAACTCAACGTGTGTGTGTGTGTGCGTATGTATGTATGTGTGTATGTTCCACAAAAACTTTCAAACGGCTAAAGATATTAACATGAAACTTGGCACATATGTTACTTATATGTCAACAACAAACATAGGATAGGCGATTTAACCCTTACTCACCCCCATTTGCCAGGGGCGGGGCTTATGTTTTAAGTCCCATGCAAGTCAATGGGAAATATATGTTACTGCATAACTTCCAAACGGCTGAAGATATTTCGATAATACTTGGTCACATGTTACTTATATGTCCACTTAAAATATAGGAAAGTTAATTTAACCCTTAACTACCCCCATTTGTGAGGGTCAGGGTTTTTGTTTAAAGTCCCATGCAAATCAATGGGAAATGTATGATGTTGAGATAGGAGGTTGAGAGAGGAGGACAGGATAGGAGGACGGGATAGGAGGTCGGGATAGGAGGTCGGGATAGAAGGACGGGATATGAGGACGGGATAGGAGGTTGAGATAGGAGGATGGGATAGGAGGTCAAGATAGGAGCACGGGGTAGGAGGTCGGGATAGGAGGTCGAGATAGGAGGATGGGATAGGAGGTCGAGATAGGAGGTCGAGATATGAGGACGGGAAAGGAGGACGGGATAGAAGGTTGAGATAAGAGGACGGGATAGGAGGTCGGGATAGGAGGACGGGATAGGAGGTTGAGATAGGAGGTTGAGATAGGAGGATGGGATAGTAGGTCGGGATAGGAAGTCAGCATAGGAGGTCAGGATAGGAGGTCGGGATAGGAGGTCGGGATAGGAGGTCGGGGGAGGACGGTATAGGAGGTCAGGATAGGAGGTCGAGATAGGAGGTTGAGATAGGAGGTTGAGATAGGAGGTTGAGATAGGAGGACGGGATAGTAGGTCGGGATAGGAAGTCAGCATAGGAGGACTGGATAGGATGACGGGTTGTAGGTAAAGATAGGAGGACGGGATAGGAGGTCACTGCACTCATATTTAAGCTCAGAAGTGTTTTATTTATACAGTTGTCGCTTGTCTGGGCACTAGTAACCATGGAGTATTTCGTGAGATGTTTCCACCAGAATTTTCTTGGATGTAAAAGTTGGTGCAAAAATCGAAAATTTTGGCAAAAAAATTGCCAAGTGTGGCACCAAACTCTGCAATTTTGGCGCAAAAAAATCCAATATGGCTGCAAGAAAAAAATATTTTGGTTCAAGAAAAAAAAGTGGTGCAAAAAATAATTTTCCAATATTTTCAAAGCAGCAAAAGAGACCTTTGAAAATGTGAGAAGAAAAAAAAGGTGTGAACAATATTGCTGGAACAGAAATTACAGTAGTTTTTGAGAATCTCCCCCAGAATGTCTGGGTTTAAAAAATATGTAATTTTGCTGAACAATCTGTCCCTTCCCCCCCCCCCCCCCCAGAATGCCTCCAAGTGGTGCAAAACTTAGCATGCTGGGAGTTGCAGCTTTGCAAAAGCTGGAGGCACCCTGGTAGCAGAAATTAGTGTGCGACATGGGTATGCAGCAGAGCTGAATGTGTGATTATGTGTAAGCATTCAACTCTGCTACGTACACCTGATTACCCACTCAGCTCTGCTACATACACTCACTCACACTCAACTCTGCTACATAAACACACTCACACAATCAGCTCTTCTACATACACCTGATCACATACTCAGCTCTGCTACATATGCACACTTACACACTCAGCTCTGCTACATACACATATTCACACACTCAGCTCTGCTACATACGCAAACTTACACACTCAACTCTGCTACATACACACACTTACACATTCAGCTCTGCTACATACAAACTTTCACACACTCAGCTCTGCTACATACACACATTCACACACTCAGCACTGCTACATACACAAACTTACACACTCAGCTCTGCTACATACACACACTTACACACTTGCCTCTGCTACATACACACATTCACACACTCAGCTCTGTTACATACACACACTCACACACTCAGCTCTGCTCCATACACAAACTTACACACTCAGCATTGCTACAAACACACGCTTACACACTGAGCTCTGCTGCATACACACATTCGCACACACAGCTCTTCTACATGTACACATTCACACACTTAGCTCTGCTACATACGCAAACTTACACATTCAGCTCTGCTACATACACACACACACTCAACTCTGCTACACACACACTCAACTCTACTACATACACACACTCAGCTCTGCTACATACACCTGATCACACACTTGCTCTGCTACATATACACACTCACACACTCAGCACTGCTACATACGCACACTTACACACTCAGCTCTGCTACATACACACATTCACATACTCAGCTCTGCTACATACACAAACTTACACACTCAGCTCTGCTACATACACACACTTACACACTCAGCTCTGCTACATACACAACTTACACACTCAGCTCTGCTACATACACATACTTACACACTGAGCTCTGCTACATACACACATTCCCACATTCAGATCTGCTACATACACACATTCACACACTCAGCTCTGCTACATACACACATTCACACACTCAGCTCTACTACATACACAAACTTACACACTGAGCTCTGCTACATACACACATTTACACACTCAGCTCTGCTACATACACACACTCACACACTCAGCTCTGCTACATACACACATTCACACACTCAGCTCTGCTACATACACACACTCACACACTCAGCTCTGCTACATACACACATGCACACACTCAGCTCTGCTACATACACAAACTTACACACTCAGCTCTGCTACATACACAAACTTACACACTCAGCTCTGCTACAAACACACACTTACACACTGAGCTCTGCTGCATACACACATTCGCACACTCAGCTCTTCTACATACACACATTCACACACTCATCTCCGCTACATAGACAAACTTAAACACTCAGCTCTGCTAAATACACATACTTACACACTGAGCTCTGCTACATACACTCATTCACACACTCAGATCTGCTACACACACATTCACACACTCAGCTCTGCTACATACACATATTCACACACTGAGCTCTGCTACATACACAAACTTACACAATGAGCTCTGCTACATACACACATTCACAAACTCAGCTCTGCTGCAGACACACGTTCACACACTCAGCTCTGCTACATACACACACACTCAACTCTGCTACATACACACAGTCATACACTCAACTCTGCTACATACACACACTCACACACTCAACACTGCTACATACACACATTCACACACTGAGCTCTGCTACATACACAAACTTACACACTCAGCTCTGCTACAAACACACACTTACACACTGAGCTCTGCTGCATACACACATTCGCACACTCAGCTCTTCTACATACACACATTCACACACTCATCTCCGCTACATAGACAAACTTAAACACTCAGCTCTGCTAAATACACATACTTACACACTGAGCTCTGCTACATACACTCATTCACACACTCAGATCTGCTACACACACATTCACACACTCAGCTCTGCTACATACACAAACTTACACACTCAGCTCTGCTACATACACAAACTTACACACTCAGCTCTGCTACAAACACACACTTACACACTGAGCTCTGCTACATACACACATTCGCACACTCAGCTCTTCTACATACACACATTCACACACTTAGCTCTGCTACATACACAAACTTACACATTCAGCTCTGCTACATACACACACACACTCAACTCTGCTACACACACACTCAACTCTACTACACTCACACACTCAGCACTGCTACATACATACGCACACTTACACACTCAGCTCTGCTACATACACACATTCACATACTCAGCTTTGCTACATACACAAACTTACACACTGAGCTCTGCTACATACACACACTTACACACTCAGCTCTGCTACATACACAACTTACACACTCAGCTCTGCTACATACACATACTTACACACTGAGCTCTGCTACATACACACATTCAGATCTGCTACATACACACATTCACACACTCAGCTCTGCTACATACACACATTTACACACTCAGCTCTGCTACATACACACACTCACACACTCAGCTCTGCTACATACACACATTCACACACTCAGCTCTGCTACATACACACACTCACACACTCAGCTCTGCTACATACACACATTCACACACTCAGCTCTGCTACATACACAAACTTACACACTGAGCTCTGCTACATACACACACTTACACACTTGCCTCTGCTACATACACACATTCACACACTCAGCTCTGTTACATACACACACTCACACACTCAGCTCTGCTCCATACACAAACTTACACACTCAGCATTGCTACAAACACACGCTTACACACTGAGCTCTGCTGCATACACACATTCGCACACACAGCTCTTCTACATGTACACATTCACACACTTAGCTCTGCTACATACGCAAACTTACACATTCAGCTCTGCTACATACACACACACACTCAACTCTGCTACACACACACTCAACTCTACTACATACACACACTCAGCTCTGCTACATACACCTGATCACACACTTGCTCTGCTACATATACACACTCACACACTCAGCACTGCTACATACGCACACTTACACACTCAGCTCTGCTACATACACACATTCACATACTCAGCTCTGCTACATACACAAACTTACACACTCAGCTCTGCTACATACACACACTTACACACTCAGCTCTGCTACATACACAACTTACACACTCAGCTCTGCTACATACACATACTTACACACTGAGCTCTGCTACATACACACATTCCCACATTCAGATCTGCTACATACACACATTCACACACTCAGCTCTGCTACATACACACATTCACACACTCAGCTCTACTACATACACAAACTTACACACTGAGCTCTGCTACATACACACATTTACACACTCAGCTCTGCTACATACACACACTCACACACTCAGCTCTGCTACATACACACATTCACACACTCAGCTCTGCTACATACACACACTCACACACTCAGCTCTGCTACATACACACATGCACACACTCAGCTCTGCTACATACACAAACTTACACACTCAGCTCTGCTACATACACAAACTTACACACTCAGCTCTGCTACAAACACACACTTACACACTGAGCTCTGCTGCATACACACATTCGCACACTCAGCTCTTCTACATACACACATTCACACACTCATCTCCGCTACATAGACAAACTTAAACACTCAGCTCTGCTAAATACACATACTTACACACTGAGCTCTGCTACATACACTCATTCACACACTCAGATCTGCTACACACACATTCACACACTCAGCTCTGCTACATACACATATTCACACACTGAGCTCTGCTACATACACAAACTTACACAATGAGCTCTGCTACATACACACATTCACAAACTCAGCTCTGCTGCAGACACACGTTCACACACTCAGCTCTGCTACATACACACACACTCAACTCTGCTACATACACGCACACTCACCTCTGCTACATACACACAGTCATACACTCAACTCTGCTACATACACACACTCACACACTCAACACTGCTACATACACACATTCACACACTGAGCTCTACTACATACACAAACTTACACACTCAGCTCTGCTACAAACACACACTTACACACTGAGCTCTGCTGCATACACACATTCGCACACTCAGCTCTTCTACATACACACATTCACACACTCATCTCCGCTACATAGACAAACTTAAACACTCAGCTCTGCTAAATACACATACTTACACACTGAGCTCTGCTACATACACTCATTCACACACTCAGATCTGCTACACACACATTCACACACTCAGCTCTGCTACATACACAAACTTACACACTCAGCTCTGCTACATACACAAACTTACACACTCAGCTCTGCTACAAACACACACTTACACACTGAGCTCTGCTACATACACACATTCGCACACTCAGCTCTTCTACATACACACATTCACACACTTAGCTCTGCTACATACACAAACTTACACATTCAGCTCTGCTACATACACACACACACTCAACTCTGCTACACACACACTCAACTCTACTACACTCACACACTCAGCACTGCTACATACATACGCACACTTACACACTCAGCTCTGCTACATACACACATTCACATACTCAGCTTTGCTACATACACAAACTTACACACTGAGCTCTGCTACATACACACACTTACACACTCAGCTCTGCTACATACACAACTTACACACTGAGCTCTGCTACATACACATACTTACACACTGAGCTCTGCTACATACACACATTCAGATCTGCTACATACACACATTCACACACTCAGCTCTGCTACATACACACATTTACACACTCAGCTCTGCTACATACACACACTCACACACTCAGCTCTGCTACATACACACATTCACACACTCAGCTCTGCTACATACACACACTCACACACTCAGCTCTGCTACATACACACATTCACACACTCAGCTCTGCTACATACACAAACTTACACACTGAGCTCTGCTACATACACACATTTACACACTCAGCTCTGCTACATACACACACTCACACACTCAGCTCTGCTACATACACACATTCACACACTCAGCTCTGCTACATACACACACTCACACACTCAGCTCTGCTACATACACACATTCACACACTCAGCTCTGCTACATACACAAACTTACACACTCAGCTCTGCTACATACACAAATTTACACACTCAGCTCTGCTACAAACACACACTGAGCTCTGCTGCATACACACATTCGCACACTCAGCTCTTCTACATACACACATTCACACACTCATCTCTGCTACATAGACAAACTTAAACACTCAGCTCTGCTAAATACACATACTTACACACTGAGCTCTGCTACATACACTCATTCACACACTCAGATCTGCTACACACACATTCACACACTTAGCTCTGCTACATACACATATTCACACACTGAGCTCTGCTACATACACAAACTTACACAATGAGCTCTGCTACATACACACATTCACAAACTCAGCTCTGCTGCAGAGACACGTTCACACACTCAGCTCTGCTACATACACACACACTCAACTCTGCTACATACACGCACACTCACCTCTGCTACATACACACAGTCATACACTCAACTCTGCTACATACACACACTCACACACTCAACACTGCTACATACACACATTCACACACTGAGCTCTGCTACATACACAAACTTACACACTCAGCTCTGCTACAAACACACACTTACACACTGAGCTCTGCTGCATACACACATTCGCACACTCAGCTCTTCTACATACACACATTCACACACTCATCTCCGCTACATAGACAAACTTAAACACTCAGCTCTGCTAAATACACATACTTACACACTGAGCTCTGCTACATACACTCATTCACACACTCAGATCTGCTACACACACATTCACACACTCAGCTCTGCTACATACACAAACTTACACACTCAGCTCTGCTACATACACAAACTTACACACTCAGCTCTGCTACAAACACACACTTACACACTGAGCTCTGCTGCATACACACATTCGCACACTCAGCTCTTCTACATACACACATTCACACACTCAGCTCTGCTACCCCAACACACATTCACACACAGAGCTCTTCTACATACACAAACTTACACACTGAGCTCTGCTACATACACACATTCACAAACTCAGCTCTGCTGCAGACACACGTTCACACACTCAGCTCTGCTACATACACACACACTCAACTCTGCTACATACACGCACACTCACCTCTGCTACATACACACACTCAACTCTGCTACATACACACATACACACTCAGCTCTGCTACATACACACATTCACACACTCAGCTCTGCTACATACACAAACTTACACACTCAGCTCTGCTACATACACAAATTTACACACTTAGCTTTGCTACAAACACACACTTACACACTGAGCTCTGCTGCGTACACACATTCGCACACTCAGCTCTTCTACATACACACATTCACACACTCAGCTCTGCTACATACACAAACTTAAACACTCAGCTCTGCTACATACACACACTTACACACTCAGCTCTGCTACATACACAAACTTAAATACTCAGCTCTGCTACATACACACACTTACACACTCAGCTCTGCTAAATACACATACTTACACACTGAGCTCTGCTACATACACACATTCCCACACTCAGATCTGCTACATACCCACATTCACACACACTCAGCTCTGCTATATACACGCATTCACACACTCAGATCTGCTACATACACAAACTTACACACTGAGCTCTGCTACATACACACATTCACAAACTCAGCTCTGCTGCAGACACACGTTCACACACTCAGCTCTGCTACATACACACACTCAACTCTGCTACATACACACACACTCACCATTGCTACATACACACACTCACACACTCAACTCTGCTACATACACACACTCAACTCTGCTGCATACACACATTCACACACTCAACTTTGCTACATACACACACTCACACATATACATAGACCTAACAGATGTATCTCCCCTCTCCCTCCCTGCACATACAGTGGTATAGTCTTAGCTGTACGGTCACCATGGTAACACTACACAGGTGCAATCTCCTGCTCTCATCAAGAACAGCAGGAGTTTGAATTTTACACAGTTGGATGTGTCGGGAAGTATTTCACCCGCACTATAACCCGGAGTATTATCCCGGTGTATGGGGTTAGACTGCGGGTGAAGGGGGATCACAAGTGGTCCATAAACATTGCTTGTTTTAAAAAGGTACCTGAAAAAGATTTTAAGTATCCCAGAGATAACCTGACTGGCGGCAGAAGCATAGTATCCACGCAATCCACTCTTTGAAAAATGAAATTGATGCTTTAGAGCATCTTGCTACATGCAGTCCAAGATGGCTTATATTTGCGTTAAAAATATGATCATTGTGCAAGATTTCTGCGGGTAAATAAAATGTACGCAGTTAATAAATTTGTGCGCACTAAATATGTCACTCCAAGGTACACCGAAACCTACACATCTGGAGGAAATGCTCCACCAGAATGTACGCAAAAAAAGACGCAAAAAAACAGCTTGAGCAAAATTTGCGCAAAAATTTAAACACAAAACAGGGGTAAAATCTTTGATACATGTCCCCCTTTGAGTTTTATATACATATAGATTGTTAACATGCTTTATTTCTCTAGTTTAGACCTTGGGGATCAAAATATAGATAGAGAAGGTGAACATAAAATGTTTAGAGTCAGGTCATCTCCACTGATGGTGTGTACTACATAGTGTTGCCACCATGACATGAAGACATTATCATGTAAATTGTAATGTCAAAAAGGTCAGACATATGAGCCAGTCTCTTAACAATATTCCTATTTGCCCGACAGCTGCTCTGGCTTCCTACGCTTTACTGGAAACCAGTAAAAGGTCAAAATATTATTTTACGTCACTCCACTCCCACAGAAATTTGTACGAAGTAACTCACAAAACTGTTGGTAGACACTAGCTAGAGGCAGTATATACATAATAAGACAATTAGAACTCTATTATATGTAGTTATAACAAGTGTAATAGAAAATCAGCAGGCTCAGTGGTGTCCTCTTCCATAGGACATAGGGGTGTTCATAAAAGACAGGCCGGACAAATAATTAAAAGTAACACAGACCCTATATTTTAGTTTGGGTTCTTGTTAACTACATCTGCACAGGAAAAAAGGGAAAAAAGAGAGATATGCGCCCCTAATGAAATATGTCACAGTGCACACAAGCATACAGTAGGTGGAATTGCACTCACCCTATGGGGTTGCGCTAAGGGCGCAACACCTCAGTGGACTGGTATTAATGGTGCTGGTTATGGATCCGCAGCCGTAGCTCAGCCAGACTTGAGAAATGCAGATCCGGAAAACAATATAGGCAGGTAAAGCAAAAATTTAGCTTATAGGCGCTGTTCCAAAATGGTTCATAAAATGAGAGGACACATGTCAAATGTCCTAAAATCTAATTTATTGGCAATACAGCAACGCGTTTCTGGTTCAGACCGGACCCTTCGTCAGGCTTACTGGTCTCCTCATGCTTCAGCTACCTCCAGGCTGTGCCATTCAAACACTAAATGGTCTCCTCCTGCTGCCACAAACTCCTGGCTGTGCCATTCAGCCACTATATGGTATCCTCATGCTTCAGCCAACTCGAGGCTGTGCCATTCAGCCACTATATGGTATCCTTATGCTTCAGCCAACCCCAGGCTGTGCCATTAAGCCACTATATGGTCTCCTCATGCTGCCAAAAACTCCAGGCTGGGCAATTCAGGCACTATATGATCTCCTCATGCTTCAGCCACCTCCAGGCTGTGCCATTCAGACACTGTATGGTCTCCTCATGCTGCCACAAACTCCAGCCTGTGCCATTCAGCCAATATATGGTCTCTCCTCATGCTTCAGCCACCTCCAGGCTGTGCCATTAAGCTACTATATGGTCTTCTCATGCTTCAGCCACCTCCAGGCTGTGCCATTCAGACACTATAAACTCTTCTCATGCTTCCACAAACTCCAGGCTGTGCCATTCAGCAACTATATGGTATCCTCATTCCTCAGCCACCTCCAGGCTGTGCCATTCATCCAGTATATGGTATCTTCATGCTTCACCCACCTCCAGGCTGTACCATTCAGCCACTATATGGTATCCTCATGCTCCAGTCACCTCCAGGCTGTGCCATTCCGACACTCTATGGTCTACTCATGCTGCCACAAACTCCAGGCTGTGCCATTCAGCCACTATATGGTCTCTTCTCATGCTTCAGCCAGCTCCAGGCTGTGCCATTCAGCCACTATATGGTCTCCTCATGCTTCAGCCACCTCCAGGCTGTGCCATTCAGCCACTATTTTGTATCCTCATGCTTCAGCCCACTCCAGGCTATGCCATTCAGACACATATGGTCTCCTCTGCTGCCACAAACTCCAGGCTGTGCTATTCAGCCACTATATGGTATCCTCATGCTTCAGTCACCTCCAGGCTGTGCCATTCAGCCACTATTTTGTATCCTCATGCTTCAGCCCACTCCAGGCTATGTCATTCAGACACTATATGTTCTCCTCATACTGCTACAAACTCCAGGCTTTGCCATTCAGCCACTTTATTGTCTCTCCTCATGCTTCAGCCACCTCCAGGCTGTGCCATTCAGACACTATATGGTATCCTTGTGTTTCAGCCACCTCCAGGCTGTGGCATTCAGCCACAATATGGTCTCCTCATGCTTCAGCCATCTCCCGGCTTTGCCATTCAGACACTAAATGGTCTCCTCATGCTGCCACAAACTTCAGGCTGTGCCATTCAGCCACTATATGGTCTCTCCTCATGCTTCAGCCACCTTCAGGCTGTGCCATTCAGCCACTATATGGTCTCCTCATACTGATGCCACCTCCAGGCTCTGTCATTGTGCTGCCATGTGACATGTGACTCCTTGTTACATTTTGTCCTTTGTATCCGCACGCCGGGCCTGGGACACTAAAACTTGGGAGTTTTAGCTAAAATTTCCATTTCAAAATCTCAAATTTCAATTTTAATATCTTAAATTTCAATTTCAAAATCTTAAATTTCAATTTAAAAAAATCAATGTCATATTTTCAAGACTGAGGCCCTATGGTCATCGACATCATAAAGTAGCTGTGGAATTCCCACAAGAATCCATTGAAACAGGTTGGAGCGATCACAATGAACGATTACTGATTAAATGAAACATTTGCAGTTCCACAAAAGAGTTAAACAGTGGGAGGTGGGGGGCCGGAGGCAGTGAGAGACACAAGCTGGAACAGGTGGCAGCTTGCCTTGTGGCAAAACGCCAGCTCGATGCTCACCAGAATGGGTACTCAAAAAATGTAAATAAATTAAAATTAAATGAAAATTACATTAAAAAAATCAATTTACTCCCTTCAATTTTGATGCCATATAGTCTCCCTGCTGCCACATTCAGACGCTCTGCGCCAGTTATTCTAATAGTGATGCCTGTAATTTGCATGTCATACTGAATAACAGTATTATTTCACTAACACAGCACACTCCTTATGCGTGTCAGAACAAAGCAAACTGTTCTACACCCCTATTGAGGTTCTCTGTAGGCCAGAAATAGCCGTTTTTAATACAGATTCGTTGTGAATAAATTCGACCCGAAACTAATCTTTTCGGAAAATTCTGCGAATCGGCCGATTGGAATTTTTCAAAAGTTCACTCATCTCTAACTAAGACTCCTAAGTCTTTTTCCATGTCAGTCATCCCAAGGGTGCTCTCATTTAATACATAATCCTAGCCCGGATTTTTCCTCCCCATGTCCCCACTTCCCAGCCCAAAACTCATACCTATCCAGATCCATTTGTAACAGTGCACTGTCCTCTATAGTGTTTACTGCTTTACAGAGTTTAGTATGATCTCTAAAGATTGCTACTGTACTATTCAACCCCTCTACAAGGTAATTAATGAATATATTAAATAGAACAGGACCCAAGACTGACCCCTGTGGTACCCCACTAGTAACAGTCACTCAATCAGGATAAGTACCATCAATAACCACCCTCTGTTTCCTATCATTGAGCCAGTTACTTACCACTTACAGACATTCTCCTCCAGCCCAATCCTTCTCATTTTATGCACCAATCTTTTATGTGGCACCGTATCAAATGCTTTGGAAAATCCAGATATACAACATCCAGTGATTGCCCCTGGTCCAGTCTGGAGCTCACCTCCTCATAAAAGCTGATCAGGTTAATTTGACAGGACCGATCCCTCATAAAGCCATGCTGATATGGAGTCATACATTTATTTTTATCAAGATACTCCAAAACAGCATCCATTAGGAAACCCTCAAAAATTTACATACAACGAAGGTTAACCTAACAGTAATATAATTCTCAGGGTCACCTTTTGACCCTTTTTAAATATTGGCACCATATTGTCCATGCGCCAGTCCTGGGAAACAGTCCCTGTTACTATAGAGTCCCTGAATATTAAAGGGGCATTCCAGGAATTTTTTTAATTTGACTATGCTACAGGGGCTGTAAAGTTAGTGTAGTTCATAATATAGTGTCTGTACCTGTGTGTGACGGTTTTCTCACAATTCTGCTGTGATTTTCACTCCAATATTAATTTTTTTAACAGCATACAAAATGACTGTTGTCTCAGATTTTTCAGAGGTCGCAATGCAGACGAGACCTGACTCACTAGTCAGCTGATGACAGGGAGCCTGTATGCTTCAATGGATGGCGTGATCGCTGGGTGGGGGAGAGATCAACTGCAACTAATGCAACAGCTGTAGGCAGCCCGATTGAAAACCACAGGTCTTTTGAATGGATGCAGCTCATTTATGTTTCAATGGGTGGGGTGGCTGATGTGTGGGAGGGAGGAAAATGGAATTGTGGGATTTGTAGGCAAAAAAGAAAATTCAAACAGCTAGCTCACAGTTCACAAAAAGCTAGCCACAGTGTTCTGATAATCTCACAACATAGCCATTTAGCCCCAAGACAAGTGCAGATCCTTCCTAAACATGTCCATTACTGTCTGCCAGGTACGTACTAAAATCACCTTATGGTGGATAACCCCTTTAAAAATTGGGGTCTGTCTATTACATTACTTAATTCCTTTAGAACACGGGGATGAATGTTAGATTACAAAGGTTTCACATATCTGCTGACTGGTATTTTTATCTGGATTTTATGCTACCTTGACGTTTAGTCTTTTATTCTATGAGGAATAAGGAATGTATATATTGATATCTTTATAAAGAATGTGCTTTTAAAAGGCTATTTAATTAATAGTTCTTTAGATTACAAATCTCAATAGTTACACCTTTCAGTTGAATATAATCTCTCCCTGCTTGGAGATTTAAGTCTTAAAAATGATGGAAAAGTTTAGCATGGAATATGTTAAAAGGTACCTCGAGGAAAATGACTTGTGGTTCCAGTAACACCAGCTTTATAAACAAGAAGTGTTATTAGAGTGCAGGTCACTTAGACACAGGTCTCTCTTTACTACGTGCTAGTCTTTTAGAGGCTGAAGGTTATGCCAAGAGACGTGATCAATTTGCTCCTGTCTTAAAGGGGTACTCCACTGGAGAACATTTTTTTTTTAAAATCAATTGGTGCCAGAAAGTTAAACAGATTTGTAAATTACTTCTATTAAAAAAATATGAATCCTTCCAGTACTTATCAGCTGCTGTATGATCCACAGGAAGTTTTCTCTTCTTTTTAGATTTATTTTCTGTCTGACTACAGTGCTCTCTGCTGACACCTCTGTCCAGAGGAGGAGCAAATCCCCATAGCAAACCTCACCTTCTCTGGACAGTTCCTGGCATGGACAGAGGTGTCAGCAACGAGCTCTGTGGTCAGATTGAAAAGAAATTCAAAAAGAAAAGAACTTCCTCTGTAGTATACAGAAGCTGATAAGTACTGAAAGGATTAAGATTTTTTTTAAAGAAGTAATTTACAAATCTGTTTACCTTTTTGGCACCAGTTGATTTAATAAAAAAATTGTTTTCCACCAGAGTACCCCTTTAATGTAACCTGTCGTTTACTAAGTAAATTGCAAGGCAGGGAGCCAATGATTCCACCCATAGTATTCAACTAATCTGCATCCTCGGGACTCAGACCCAGTCAAGAGTGATGCTGCACTCTCCTCTATTGTCACCCTGCCCCCCAAATCCACCCTACACGCACCAGCATTCAGACCCCTTCATTATGCTGAAGAAGATGGCCACCAGGGAGTTTTAGGTAATTAACTTTTAATAGTTTTTTTATGAGTGGTTTATGAGCTTGTAAAGGGTGAACCAGGAGGGAATTTGATGTCTACCTGATGGAAGTCCCTAGTAGACCCTTTAGTGTAATTCACCTCTCTTCTATTCTTCAGTGCCAGATTTTTGACAATTAAAATGTAAGTTTGAAGAAAGGTTTGTCAAAACCAGGTGTTTGAACACAGCAAAGTGCCAAAATAATTCCGCCCTTTGTAACTGTATAAACATCTTGTTAAAATTAGTTCCACAAAGCTGGAGCACATCTGGCCTGTTTCATGTCCAAAGCACTATCTGTACTGTGCACAAAGGCAGATTTGGAACCGTTGTTCTCACAGTTGATTTGCTGTACAGGATAAGAGTCTGATTAAAGCTGTTTGGTTTATAACTGAAGGACGTCTCTTTTCACTTTCTTTTGACTTTGAAGAGCAAACTTATCCCATTGATGTGTATTTTTCCTCTATTATTTCTTCTTATCATGTGAAAAAAAATATTGGCTTTTATTCATTCATAAATCTATGTAATGTTTATTCTTATTCTGTATGGAATGGCTACAAAGAATGTCTCTTATTCCAGAGCAGAGGTCCCTAACCCCAGTCCCCAAGGCCCACAATCAATCCAGAATTAAAATGTTTCCCTCTTTATTAAAATAGAGTAATTGAAAAAATACGAATTATTGGTGGGTTTGTCATCATTATCACTCACACTAACTGTAATCTCCCAGTACAGGACATTGTCCTACACTACACTTAGGCCCTGTCAGGTTGAGTCCCTTAGTGACCTGGAGCTCTGCAGTGTCTCCCCTGCTGTTATTATAAGTGTTATTTATGCCTACAAGATTCTAGTCAGTGTCCTAATGTATAGTTAGTCTAAAGGACCTGTGAGATGCTTTGGGATGTCTGAAGGAGCTGTGGAATGTCACATGTTATGTTATGTTGTCACATGATGTTACCCAGAGAGCACCAGCTTAACCTATGACCTGCAGCTTGACCAACGGACTTTAGTCCTGCCCCCCACTCTTGTCTCTTACCACCTGCTACTGAGTACAGCAACCACCAGAGATCTCAGTGCTGGTAACCAGCATCTGGAAGACCACAAAGCTACAGTCATTCAGGTAAGTCAAAAGTCTATGTCTGCTGTAACTACTCATAGTCAAGTCCAGTCTAAAGTCAAGCCTCAAGATAATTATCTAAAGTCCATTACAAGTCTAATTGGTCCCAGCAAGCTGTGAGGTCCTTCTGTGTTCCTGGCCACCCCTCTGGGAATCTGGCCAAGCTGTGACGATACTACCATCTATCTAAACTCAGTAAAGCCTCCGTTAAACCATAACTGGTTGTGGACTCTCCATTCCCTGCCTAGCCATTGGAATAGCAGAGATATCTATCGTGTGGTTCCGGTACCCAAAAACAACTCTGGCATCACGAACATTAGGGGTTAACAACACCTTGCCCCGGGGGTTAATACCATCTTGCCCCTCCACCTACACCGCTGCACCCTGTGGTCCCACAATACACCGTGGGTCACCACATTAACCTTACAATTTGTAGAACAGAAGCGGCACTGTAAAAAAAGGCTCTTGGTCCAAGTGGGTGCTCAGCAACTCAAGGTAGGACTCAACACCCTTTATCAAGTACATCCAAAAGGCAGAGAAGCAGCATGCCAGATAAACATGAAAATGGTATTTCTTTATTCACCCATCCAAATTACAGTGCTACGATTGATCAGTGCTTTCTCAAGCAAGTTACAAATGTTACAGTACATCACTTCCTTTTATATGGTGCTAGTTAACCTGTTATACAGGCTTGTAGTGCAGATGACATTGATAAAAATGATGAAAAAATAACACTTACCTACTACCTCGTCCTGATTTGTCACTGCGTTCACCGGGTCAGAGCTCTTCCCTGCTCATTAATATTCATATATCGCACTCCCTGTTCTCTCTCTCTTTAACACAGCAGCACATGTGCCACTGTGTCAGAGAGAGAGAAAGCAGGGAGAGGACAATATGAATATTGATAAGCTAGGCAGAGCGCTGACTTGGCAGCGGTGACCTCACCATGTCTGGGGAAGCAAGCATATCTCTTTCCATGCCCCAAGCATACCACGAAAAGTGGAATCGGGGCGAGGTAAGTATAATTTTGATCAGTGTCACCTGCACTTCAAGCCTGTATAACAGGTTAGTACAAGTGATACTGATGACAGATTTCCTTTAAATGGACACTTTCAGATACAAAAACTTTATGTATATTGTACATCTTGGCAAAACATGAACTTTTCTCCTCTGTGCTCTCTCTTGTCTGATAGGACAGGAGTGAGCACAGAGTAGTACTATCAGACCGGAGAGAGAACAGAGGAGTCCTATCAGACAGGAGAGAGCACAGAGGAGTCCTATCAGACAGGAGAGAGCACAGAGGACTACTATCAGACAGGAGAGAACACAGAGGAGCACTATCAGACAGGAGAGAGCACAGAGGAGTGCTATCAGACAGGAGAGAGCACAGAGGAGTACTATCAGACAGGAGAGAGCACAGAGGAGTACTATCAGACCAGAGAGAGCACAGAGGAGTTCTATCAGACAGGGAAGAGCACAGAGGAGTACTATCAGACAGGAGAGAGCACAGAGGACTACTATCAGACAGGAGAGAACACAGAGGAGCACTATCAGACAGGAGAGAGCACAGAGGAGTGCTATCAGACAGGAGAGAGCACAGAGGAATACTATCAGACAGGATAGAGCACAGAGGAGTCCTATCAGATAGGAGAGAGCACAGAGGAGTACTATCAGACAGGAGAGAGCACAGAGGAGTACTATCAGACAGGAGAGAGCACAGAGGAGTACGATAAGACAGGAGAGAGCACAGAGGAGTATTTTCAGATAGGATAGAGCACAGAGGAGTACGATAAGACAGGAGAGAGCACAGAGGAGTCGGATCAGACAGGAGAGAGCACAGAGGAATACTATCAGACAGGAGAGAGCACAGAGGACTATTATCAGACAGGAGAGAACACAGAGGAGCACTATCAGACAGGAGAGAGCACAGAGGAGTGCTATCAGACAGGAGAGAGCACAGAAGAATACTATCAGACAGGATAGAGCACAGAGGAGTCCTATCAGATAGGAGAGAGCACAGAGGAGTACTATCAGACAGGAGAGAGCACAGAGGAGTACTATCAGACAGGAGAGAGCACAGAGGAGTCCGATCAGACAGGAGAGAGCACAGAGGAGTATTTTCAGATAGGATAGAGCACAGAGGAGTACGATAAGACAGGAGAGAGCACAGAGGAGTCCGATCAGACAGGAGAGAGCACAGAGGAGTATTTTCAGACAGGAGAGAGCACAGAGAAGTACTATCAGACAGGAGAAAGCACAGAGGAGTCCTATCAGACCGGAGAGAGCACAGAGCAGTGCTAGCCCACCCTCACTTCCTGGACTTTGTCCAGGCCTGTGCTTCAGCTTGGACAAAGCCATGATTTTATAAGTCATGATTTCTATAAAAATGAAACAACATTTTCTTATGAAGTATATTAGATTAATGTTTTGCCAAGATGTACAACATATAAAAAGTTTTTGTATCTGACAGTGCCCATTTAAGGACTGGGTTTGGGACTGCAGTTCTAGGGGACCTGACACCTTATCTGCCTTATATCAATAGCCCATTGATTTCGGTAGAAGCTGTGTTATTCTTCATTTTCCCTGTGGTTGTACTGTAGGGAAATTGAACACTTGCTGACAAAATTCCCCACTGTTTACAATTGATCGCCGAGGATCCAAGCAGTGGGATACCTTGTGATCAGCGTATCATTGGGTTCCCTTCTAATAAAAAGGATACGATTTATAGGGTAAATTTGGGGAATGTAAGAAGTTGGTGTAAATTCATTATTTTTTCGTTTAACCTGGTAACATTGTGTAGAATTGACTCACCCACTGTTGAGTATATAGATATATACAGTGGGGCAAAAAACGTTTTTAGTCAGCCACCAATTGTGCATGTTCTCCCACTTAAAAAAGATGAGAGAGGCCTGTAATTTTCATCGAAGGTATACCTCAACTATGAGAGACATAATGAGAAAAAAAATCCATAAAATCACATTTTCTGATTTTTAAAGAATTTATTTGCAAATTATGGTGGAAAATAAGTATTTGGTGAATAAAAAAAAGTTCATCTCAATACTTTGTTATATTTGTTGGCAATGACAGAGGTCAAACGTTTTCTGTAAGTCTTCACAAGTGTTTCACACACTGTTGCTGGTATTTTGGCCCATTCCTCCATGCAGATCTCCTCTAGAGCAGTGATGTTTTGGGGCAGTCGGTGGGCAACACGGACTTTTAACTCCCTCCAAAGATTTTCTATGGGGATGAGATCTGGAGGCCATTCCAGGACCTTGAAATGCTTCTTACGAAGCCACTCCTTCCTTGCCCAGGTGGTGTGTTTGGAATCATTGTCATGCTGAAAGACCCAGCCAAATTTCATCTTCAATGCCCTTGCTGATGAAAGGAGGTTTTCACTCAAAATCTCACGATACATGGCCCCATTCATTTTTTCCTTTACACGGATCAGTCATCCAGAAAAACAGCCCCAAAGCATGATGTATCTACCCCATGCTTCACAGTAGGTATGGTGTTCCTTGGATGCAACTCAGCATTCTTTTTCCTCCAAACACGAGTGTTTGAATTTTTACCAAAAAGTTCTACTTTGGTTTCATCTGACCATATGACGTTCTCTCAATACTCTTCTGGATCATCCAAATGCTCTCTAGCAAACTTCAGATGGGCCCGGACATGTACTGGCTTAACCCCTACTACAATGGACGTAAATGTACGTCATGGTGTACGCACCATGACATACATTTACGCGCCGCAATGATCGCGAGCACCGAAGCGGTGCTCGCGTAATGCCCGGCACGTCCTGGCAGCTATCAGCGGTACATCTGCGATTGCGCTGATGTTTGCCATTAACCCATCAGATGCCATGATCAATACAGATCACGGCATCTGCAGCAGTGCAGTACTTTGCACGGATGATCGGATCGCCCGCAGTGCTGCCTTTGGGATCCGATCATCCAGCATGGCGGCCGGAGGTCCCCTCACCTGGCTCCGGCCTTCTCCCGGGGTCTTCTGCTCTGGTCTGCGATCGAGCAGACCAGAGCAGAAGATCACCGATAATACTGAGCACTGCTATGTCCTATACATAGCACTGCACAGTATTAGCAATCAACTGATTGCAATGAATAGTCCCATATGGGGACATAAAAAGTGTAATAAAAAAAAGTAAAACAAATTTTAAATAAACAAAGTAAAAAAAATGTGAAAAATCCCCTCCCCCAATAAAAAAAAGTGAAACTTCAGTTTTTCCCATTTTACCGCCAAAAAAGCGTAATAAAAATAATTAATACACATATTTGGTATTGCCGCGTGCGTAAAAATCTGGACTATTAAAATATTTTGTTAATCATCCCGTACGGTGAATGGCGTAAACGTAAAAAAATAAAAAAAAGTCCAAAATTGCTGCTTTTTTGTCACATTTTATTCCAAAAAAAAATTCATAAAAAAATTTATAAAAAGTAAAACCTAAGCAAATGTGGTACTGATAAAAACTAAAGATCATGGCGCAAAAAATTAGCCTTCATATCACCCCATAAATGGAAAAATGAGAAAGTTATAGGTGGTCAAAATAGGGCAATTTCAAACATACTAATTTTGTTAAAATGGTTTGAGATTTTTTAAGCGGTACAATTATAGAAAAGCATATAACATGGGTATCATTTTAATCGTATTGACCCACAGAATAAAGAAAACATGTCATTTTTTCCGGAAAATGTACAGCGTGAAAACAAAACCTTCCAAAATTTGCTAACTTGCGGTTTTCTTTTCAATTTTCCCACATAAATAATATTTGTTTGGTTGCGCCGTAAATTTTATGGTAAAATAAGTGATGTTATTACAAAGTACAATTGGTGACACAAAAAACAAGCCCTCATATGGGTCTGTGGATGGAAATATAAGAGAGTTATGATTTTTAGAAGGCGAGGAGGAAAAAACAAAAATGCTAAAATAAAATTGGTCTGGTCCTTAAAGCCAAAATGTGCCTGGTCCTTAAGGGGTTAAGCAGGGGTACGCATCTGGCACTGCAGGATTTGAGTCCCTGGCGGCGTATTGTGTTACTGATGGTAGCCTCTCTGCAGATCATTCCCTAGGTCCCCCTGTTTGGTTCTGGGACTTTCTCACCGTTCTTGTGATCATTTTGAAACCATGGGGTGAGATTTTGCATGGAGCCCCAGATCGAGGGAGATTATCAGTGGTTTTGTATGTCTTCCATTTTCCATTTTCTAATAATTGCTCCCACAGTGGATTTCTTCACACCAAGCTGCTTGCCTATTGCAGATTCAGTCTTCCCAGCCTGGTGCATGTCTACAATTTTGTTTCTGGTGTCCTTCGACAGCTCTTTGGTCTTAGCCATAGTGGAGTTTGGAGTGTGACTGTATGAGGTTGTGGACAGGTGTCTTTTATACTGATAACAAGTTCAAACAGGTGCCATTAATACTGATAACGAGTGGAGGACAGAGACTATTATAGAAGAAGTTACAGGTCTGTGAGAGACAGAAATCTTGCTTGTTTGTAGGTGACCAAATACTTATTTTCCAGCATAATTTGCAAATAAATTCTTTAAAAATCAAACAATGTGATTTTATGGAATTTTTTTTCATTATGTCTCTCATAGTTGAGGTTTACCTATGATGAAAATTACAGGCCTCTCTTAACTTTTTAAGTGGGAGAACTTGCACAATTGGTGGCTGACTAAATACTTTTTTTTCCCCACTGTAGATATTTGGCAAACCAGTTCCCATCTAGTAATACAGTGTTTCCAAAGCGCGGTCCTCAAGTACCCCCATTGGCCATGTTTTCACAATTTACTTGGTCTTTCACAGGTGATATGTAATTATGGCCATTGAATCGGGCATCACCACCTGTCTGGGGGAATTGAGAACCATGCTTGGGGAACACTTTAGTAATACATGACATTTTAAAACATCTCAATTTCCCTTATAGAAAACAGCTTGGAAGTGAACTTTTTAGTAGATGCACCTGTAACCCCAGGACAGATTACTAAAGCAATAGGTAACAATGCATTTTGGAACTATGTGTTTTTTGGATTGTAATTCCACATCTAATAGATGACTCCACCTCCATGCAGTTTTCGGGAACTTGGGCTACAGCACCCTATTGCCAAAATGAAAAGGGTATGAGTAAATTTCCTGTTATTCACTAGCCTTAGCCAATACTTTCACTTTTCGTAAATTAAATCTTGAATCATTTGTTATGTCTCTGTTTTGCAAGAGAAACTTTAGTAGAATTATCAATTATCATATAAAAACATATAATATTTATTAAATGGGTTGTCCAGGATCAGGGTCACAGGTTGTGTGTAGTTTTACAGTTTATCCCCTGTATTGATGCTGAGCTGAGATACCAGATACAACCCATGAGATGGGTGGCAATGCTTCTGGAAGAATGCAGATATGTTTTCCTAATCCTGTTCAACTCCTTGAGGTTTAGGCTTGAACCTAGATCAAAAACCAAGCATACAGACCCTAAGCCATCTTTATAAAAACACAAACACAGTGTAGGAGAATATAGAGATGGCTATAGATTGTTTTCTGGTTAAGATAGCATTTGCAGCTACTGCTAAATATCTCTTTAATAGCAATCTGGTGTTAGCCACAGTAGACAACATTACCAAATTTCAAATGAAAACTTCCTCCTCTACCAGTTGCAAACATAGTATCAACCACCCAATGATTCCAATGTCACAAAATACCACTAAAGTTGTGGTTGCTTTTGAATTTTTTATGCTTTCCTCCACTTGGGGCAACATGTCAGATTACTGCTCTAGCCCTGCATCTAAATACCCCTGGCCAATACCTAGTTGCTTGTTGGCATTCCTACTTCATCCCTGGCACCCAGTACTTATAAGCCATGCCAACCCCTGCTGTAGCTACAGTGTATTTGGAAAGTCTTCAGACCCTTTTACTTTTTTCACATTTTGTTGCTGCTTTGTGCTAAAATAAACAAAAATTCAGCCCCTCCCTCCTTATTCGACATACAGTACTCCATAATAAAAACAAAAGTGAAAACTGAATGTTAGAAATCTTTGCTAGTTTATTGAAAAAGAAAACTAAAATATTGCATTTCCACAAGTATACCGATCCTTTACTCAGTACTTAGTTGAAGCCCCATTGGCCGAGATTGCAGCCTCCAGTCTTCATGGGGATGATGCCACAAGGTTTATACAGCTGGATTTGGGGACTTTCTACCATTCTTCTCTGCTGATCCTCTGAAGCTCTGTCAGGTTGGATGTGGACCATCAGTGGAAGCAATTTTCAGGTCTTTCCAGAAATGTTGGACTGGGTTCAGCTGGGCCACTCAAGGAGATTCAGGGTTGTCCCTAAGTCACTCCTGTGTTGTCTTTGCTGTCTGCTTAGGGTAATTGCCTTGTTAGAAGATGAACTTTTCTCTATACAGATTTCCCTTAACCCTTTTCCTTTCCCAGCTGCTGAACAATGTTAATAGGTAAGTCAGGCCTCTGCAAATGCCTGGAACCAGGTCACCAAGGCAACTAAAAATTTGGCAGAGGTGCCTGGATCCCATCAGCTTAGTATCAGGGTTTCACAGCTTTTGCTCCACCATCCTTAACTCAAATTTGTTGCATTCTAACCAACCTGGCATTCTACTGCCAACCAATCCAGATGGTCCCATCGATGCAGGCTGGTGGCAGCTTCACTTCCTCACACCTGGAGAAGTGTGCGGAGGAGAGTTGCTGGAGAGCAGAACATCAAGGGGACATGGAGGCAGAAGGACAACACATAGGACGAGAGACAACGTAAAATGCTGAAGGCCTCGGGTCAATATTGCACGGTACCTCTGCAGTAAAGCTGCTGTCACCATCTTGATCCTCCTAGTAATGAGTTCACTCTTCTCACCACATTAATACTGCTGCCTTACATGTGTGTCATTCAACTTTCCCAGGCTCTTGTAAAGGCTAATTTTCTACTTGTTTTTTTGTCCTGCGTTTTTTGGTTTGAAAAAAATGCAAGAAAAATCACCTGGAAAAAACGCCAGTGCAATTTCCTGCGTCTGCCGTTTTTCCTGGCGTTTTTTCATTTGTGTGGAAATTCCATTTTTGGCCCCTTCGGCGTGTTATTTTTTTGGTACCCAAAATTTGTTGGATACAAAAAAAAAAAAAAAGGATGCAGTAGTGATGGAAAAAAATGTATTTAACAACATTTTTATTTTTTATTACAAAATTTTAAGTGTTTTTAAGTGTGTATGTGTTTCACTTTTTTTTCTCTATTTTGTGAAATTTTTTAGGTAGTACTACTACTCTCAGCATGGAACAGACTGTTCCATGATGGGAGTAGTAGTACCTGTACTAATAGACATGTCGCCCAATGCGATTGGCAATAATATAGCAGAGATGCGGAGAGGCTCTATACAGCGCTCACATCTCTGCACTGTACTCCGGCCAGTTGTGTGAATAGAGCATCACTCATTCATATTTTCCGCCCAGAGTGGGGATTGGCCGGATGATTGTAGCCAATCACAGCTCTCAGAGGGAAATATAAATGAGTGATGTTCTATTCATACAGTATCACTGGCTGGAGTATAGTGCAGAGATGTGAGCGCTGTATAGATCAGCTCCACATCTCTGCAATAGATAGGACGATCACTGAGGATGTCAGGAGTGATACCCGCTGTGATATTTCCTTAACTGCAGGTACTACTACTCCCAACATGGAGCATGCGCTGCTCCATGTTGGGAGCTGTAGTACCTGCAGTTAAGGTAAGATCACAGCGGATGTCACTCCTGACACCCGCTGCGATCCTCCTGTATAATGCATAATAGATGCAGCCGGCCGCTCTTCTATGGTCTCCTGCACTGATGTATATATACACCTATTCATATTTCCCACAGAGAGTTTTGATTGGCTGGAACCATCTGGCCAATCACAGCTTTCTGCGGGAAATATGACTAGGTGTGTATATATATATATACGGCAGTGCAGGGGACCATAGAAGAGCAGCCGGCCGCATCTATACGTTACACAGGAGGATCGCAATGGACCTGGGGCGATCTGTCAATTAGTACAGGTACTACTACTCCCATCATGGAACAGTGTGTGTTCCATGCTGGGAGTAGTAGTACCTCCTAAAAAATTAAGAATAAAAAGTGAAAAACACACTACATTTTTATTATTGTTGGCTATATTTTTAGTGTCCTGCCCGACTACATAAATTGATCCATGTTTAAAAATTTATAAACATTTTGTTATAAAAAAGATACATTTCATTAAATACAATTTTTTCCATCACTACTGTATCTTTTTTATTACTATTTTTTAATGGTACCCTACGAAATTTTATAAAAAAAATCACTTTTTTGGATCGCTAAAGTCCAAAAGAGAATAAAAAAGGCCTGAAAAAACGCCAGAGTTAAAACCTACATGCATTTTTCTTGGCGTTTTTTTACTCCCATCGACTTCCTTGATTTCAGGGAAAAAAACTTCAGTTGCTCAACATGCAGTGATTTTGCAAAATCGCCAAGAAGCTGAAAATGCCAAAAAAGAGTGAAGAAACGCCAAAAGGATTAAAAAAAAACGCCAAACTGGAAAAACCGCCAAGTGGAAAAAGAATTTTGTGATTTCTCATTGATTTACAGCTAACATTTGGCCGCAAGGTTTTTTGGCCAAAAAAATGCCATTCGGCAGAATTGGTGTTTTTCTTGGCGTTTTTCCCCCAACAAAAAACAAGTAGAAACTTAGTCAAATGGCTGAGAAGCTGAGCAGCCATTAAGGAGTCTCAGAAAGCTGGATGACATTACACATGGTGACAGCCATATTTTTTGTCATCCAGATTTCCTATGAACAGACAGAACCAAGATATTTTGTATTCTTTGAGTTCCTTGTAGATTATATTTCTTGTATAGTTGATGCACTGGGGACACACTAAGGCTCTGTTAAAGGGGTACTTCCGTGCTGAAAACTTATCCCCTATCTAAAGGATAGGGAATAAGTTGCCTGATCGCGCGGGACCCCGCGCGATCAGGCAACTTATCCCCTATCCTTTAGATAGGGGATAAGTTGTCAGCACGGTAGTACCCCTTTAAGTGGTAATCCATCTATAGTGGAACCTCAACTCACTGCTACCCCAACTAAAAAATATTTGTGGACAACATGGCAGTACTCTTAATTCTGCTGTCTCCACTCTTCTAGCTATACCTGGACATGAATCTAGGGCTTTTTCTGCTATATATGGAAAGCCTCACAAAATAATTTTCAAAATGAGCTATTTTTTGCCATACTATATTATATAAGGTGTTAATATAATTCAGACCTCAGAGGCATGCCGCTTATTTTTATCATTCTACTAGGGGATTTATATCAGGAATGAAAGAAAAGGAAATATGGAGGATTTTCCTTTTCTTTCAAGACTGCAAAAGAACAGTTCATCCTTTAGACCTGGCGCTCTGCCAAGAGAGGGAGATTTAAGACTTTGGCCATGCTTTTCTAAAGCACCTTTTGAGGGTTGGAATGATTCTGGTTGGCTGGTTCTAAACTTGCTCCTTTTCACTAAAACCTGGTGTTATTATTTCTCTGCGTCATTTGACACCAGTTGTGTATATTACCATTGTGAGGAAATTCATTCAAGACTTTCTTATATATACTACTGTATTATTGAAGAGTAAAATAAGCTGTCTTCTTCTCCTGCGGCATACAGTGACCCCCCCGACCTACGATGGCCCCGACATACTATAATTTCAACATGCGATGGCTTCTCAGGGGCCATCGCATGTTGAAGGCAGCATCAACATAAGATGCTTTTGTATGTCGGGGCCATCGCATAAACGGCTATCCGGCAGCGCAGACTGCTTCAGCTGCCACCGGATAGCCGTTTATGGTGCCCCGTGTGCTGCGCTGACGATCACTTACCTGTCCTCGGGGCTCCAGCGCGTCCTCTTCGGGATCGCCTCCATCGTCGGCGCTCTCCATCGTCGTCATCACGTCGCTGCGCACGCCGTCCTGTCATCCAATAGGAGCAGCGTGCGTAGCGATGTGATGGCGGCGACGGAGAGCGAGGATGCTGGGGAAGCAGAGGCCTTGCCGGAGCATCGGGGACACCCCGGGGACGCGGCGACAGTGATGGAAGACGACATCCAGGGCAGCGGTGACGGTCTGGAGCGGCGAGGACAGGTGAGTACAACTTCCTATACCAGTGGTCTTCAACCTGCGGACCTCCAGATGTTGCAAAACTACAACTCCCAGCATGCCCGGACAGCCAACGGCTGTCCAGGCATGCTGGGTGTTGTAATTTTGCAACATCTGGAGGTCCGCAGGTTGTAGACCACTGTCCTATACTTTACATTGCACGGATCCCTCAACATACGATGGTTTCAACAAACGATGGTCCATTTGGAACGGATTACCATCGTATGTTGAGGGACTACTGTACCTCCTTCAGAAGATACCGGGCCTCATTTATAGGGAGTACAGAAAGCTAAATGGTTCTGTTGTCCAAATTTTCTCACTGCATCTCATAAAAAAGGTAAATTCTGGTTGGTCTGGTCACACAGGGCCACAATTCCCATTCTCAAATGCACTGTCCTCAACATGTCTCTTACCAGATGAATGTCCATTGACAACTGCTGACCCTCTAGGTATGCTGGGAGTTGTAGTCTTGCCGGAGATGATCTATCTATCTAAGACCTTCAGCTGTTGCAAGACTACAACTTTAGCAAGCAATTGAAGCTGTAGAGTTTCATGCTGGGAGTTGCAATTTTGCAACAGCTGGAGGACCATAAGCGGAGATCACTGGATATGAAGGTAGGTGGATAGATAAGGGGGTTTTCCACCTGCAAGCAAGGGGAATCACAAAAAAACCTGCACTCCTCCACTCACTCCCCGTGTTATGCTACCGCACAGGGTTCTCCGGTGGATATGTACAGTGATGTCGGTTTGCACTGTGCAAGATCCACAGCAGTCAATCAGATCTGAGGCCAGTGATTGGCTGGAGCCAGTGAGGGAGTTTTTTTTTTCCCCCTGACATTCCCTGTTAGGCTGGGTTCACATCAACACGTTTTTGCCATTCTGTTTTCAATCCGTTTTTCTAAAGAAAACCGTATGGCAAAAAAATGGATGGAACAGTTTGGGAAAAAAGTAAACCCTATGGGTTTTTAAACCGTATACTGTTTTTAAAAGTGCATACAGTTCCGTCCGTTTTTATAAAAAAATTAATAAATAAATAAACATGCGTTTTTGATTTTTTTTTCCATTTTTAATGGGAGGGGTCTTGGGTGGTTAATTTAGGATGCAAATGCGCATGTGCAAAGTAAAAAAACGTCTACGGTTTCCCGTATGGAACCGTATACATGTGTGTTTCCCATTGACGTCTGTGTTAAAAAAAAAAAAAAACGTATGCGGTTGCTGTACGGTTTTTAAACCGGAGACAAAACCATGGTCAACCACGATTTTGAGTACGGGAGAAAACCGTATTGCAAGCAAACCGTACGCAACCGGATGCATCTGGGTGCATCCGGTTTTCAATTATTTGTCTGTGCATACGGTTTTCAATACGGTTCCATACGTTTTCAATAATGAAAACATTTACGGGAAACGTGTTTGAAAAATGTGGTGCAAACCCATCCTAAGTGGACTGGAAAACCTCTACAATGGTATACAACCCTATCATGTCAATGATGGCCCAAAGATAGTCATTTAGGTAATTTCTTGTACATATATTCTTAGTTTGTGGGATTCTGTGATCTGCTGTGCTTTTGAGTCGTCTATAATACGTGGGAAATGACCTAAATGTAGTCACTATGGCAGTGTTTTCCAACAAGGGTGCCTCCAGCTGTTGTAAAATTACCTATATGTGGGAAATTACCTAAATGTAGTCACTATGGCACTGTTTTCCAACCAGGGTGCCTCCAGCTGTTGTAAACCTACAACTCCCAGCATGCCCGGACAGCCTTTGGCTGTCCGGGCATGCTGGGAGTTGTAGTTTTACAACAGCATAGCCTTTGGCTGTCCGGGCATGCTGGGAGTTGTAGTTTTACAACAGCTGGAGGCACCCTGGTTGGGAAACACTGCACTATGGGGAAGATTCGTCAAGATCTGTGCTGCCGAAAACTTGACCAGTTGCCCACAGCAACCAATCAGATTGCATTTTTTAATTTTTCAGAGGCCTTTTAAAAAATGAAAGAAGTAATCTGATTGGTTGCTATGGGAAACTGGTCAACTTTTCCTCTACACTGGCTTTGATAAATCTCCCCCTATTTCACTACTAAAATAGGGCCTATTGGGCCACTAAAGTATATCCTGCAGTTAGGGGATACTTTTTTTCCACACATATCTGCTTTAAAGGGGTACTCCGGTGGAAAACATTTTTATTTTAAATCCACTGGTGCCAGAAAGTTAAACAGATTTGTAAATGACTTCTATAAAAAAAAATCTTAATCCTTCCAGTACTTATTAGCTGCTGAATACTACAGAGGAAATTATTTTCTTTTTGGAACACAATGCTCTCTGCTGACATCACGAGCACAGTGCTCTCTGCTGACATCTCTGTCCATTTTAAGAACTGTCCAGAGTAGGAGAAAATCCCCATAGCAAACATATGCTGCTCTGAAACAGTTCCTAAAATGGACAGAGATGTCAGCAGAGAGCACTGTGCACGTGATGTCAGCAGAGAGCACTGTGTTCCAAAAAGAAGAATTTCTTCTGTAGTATTCCGCAGCTAATAAGTACTGGAAAGATTAAGATTTACAAATCTTGCACCAGTTGATTAAAAAAAAAAAAGTTTTCCACCGGAGTACCCCTCACAAGTGGCGCGGTTTCTGAAAAAAAGCATCTTGCTCCTGAGTATTTGACCTTCTTGCTCTATCTGCACAATAGTATACCCCACATGACCTTCTCGCTTAATCATTTATCATTTTTAAATTAGAATTCACTATGTTTTATTAAGTTTTGATTTCTATTATTTTTAGATTACTTTTCTTACTATGAAAAATTCCACATTGACTTTTAACTGCAAAAAGGAAACTTGTCCAGTCTGGATAAGTATATTCACTAACCTTGTAGTGTAATGCATGCAGGCGGTAATGCCTAATGTGTTTTGCAATCCTATATCAATTAGTTACAGTTGTACTATAAACACAACAGATCTAAAGCTGTAATCCATCAGCCAAGTGCGGTATCAAAGTTACTAAATGAACATCAAACACATTGTTTGTAGAAAGTGAAAAAACACAAGTGTGTGACATTCATTGTCCTCTAGTTTTCCATGGACAGCACCAGCCTTGCAGACTGTGGGTTGGATGTAGTGAAGCGTGCAGAATGTCTCAGCCACCTCCAGTAATTTCACCGAGCAGAAGAACTGTTAAGACGCCAGTAACAAATTCATAATATTCAACTGTCTAAAACACAATGAAATAATAATATAACAATAGTATAACAATACTTATGTTTAAAACTACAATTAAAACAGGACCTTTACTTATATACCGTGTTGTTACTGTAACGCCGAGCGCTCCGGGTCCCGCATCCATCCCGGAGCGCTCACGGCGTCTGCCCTCCTGCAGCGCCCCGGTCTCTCACTCTGATCGGGAGCGCTGCCACAGTGCTGCCGGCGGGAATGCGATTCGCATGGCAGCACTAGTCCGCTTACGGGCCACATCCCGTTCTGATTACCTGCCCCGTCCTCTGTCTCAGCGCCGGCACGCGCGGTCCCGCTCTCTAGGGCGCGCGCGTGCTGGGTCTCTCAGATTTAAAGGGCTAGTGCACCATTAATTGGTGCCTGGCCCAATCTGTTCCTAATCTGTGCTAATCACCTTCCATCTGTTTCTTTAGTGCCAAACATATAAAAACCCACTTCCCCTTCCTGTCCTTGCCGGACATTGTTGCCTTGTGCCTAGTGAAAGCGTTTTTGTGTGTGCCATAACCTGTGTTTCCAGACATTCTGCCGTTGCCCTTGACTACGAACCATTGCCGCCTGCCCTGACCTTCTGCTACGTCTGACTTCGCCTCTGTCTAGTCCTTCTGTACCACGCCAGTCTCAGCTGTCAGTGAGGTCGAGTCGCTATCGGGGGATACGACCTGGGATTTACCGCCGCAGCAAGCCCATCCCACCTTGCGGCCGGTTCTGGTGAAAACCGGTAACTTCTTATAACCGGTCCCCCGGTACGGCCCGCGTCATTGCCTCACTGATTCAGAGGATCCACTACCCGCTTACTAGTCCGGATCGTGACAGTTACAGACCAAGTTGATTACCATACACCTTCCACATCTGTCGATGAACCACAGGGGTATCCCAGTGAAAAAAATGTTTTCATATCAACTGGCTCCATAAAGTTAAACAGATTTGTAAATTACTTCTATCAAAAAATCTTAATCCGTCCAGTACTAATCAGATGCTGAAGTTGAGTTATTCTTTTCTATCTGACCACAGTGCTCTCTGCTGACACCTCTGTCTGTCACCGGAACTGTCCAGAGTAGGAGCAAATCCCCATATCAAACCCCTCCTGCCCTGGACAGTTCCTGAGACAGACAGAGGTATCAGCAGAGAGCACTGTGGTCAGACAGAAAAGAACAACTCAACTTCAGTAGTGGAACTGGTAGGATTAAGATTTTTTAATAGAAGTAATTTACAAATCAGTTGATATGACAAAAAAAAATAGCTTTGGAAAGATGAGTGGTAAGCCACTGCAGACAGCTATGGTGATGGCTTATTTCCTGAAAAATAAAATGTTTGAGCAATTAAAATCTAATTTGCCTGTCGTTTCCCTCCGCCAACTGTCGGGGGGAAAAGTCAGGAAGTCCCCATGCTCATTGAAGGGGTTTTCCGGCCTTATACATCTTATCTCCTATCCAAAGGATAGGGGATAAAATGTATTATCGCAGGGGTCCCGCTGCTGGGGCCCCAGCAATCTCAGTGCAGTCCCTGGCATTCCGTGCCGGGCACTGCCACCGAGACGTGACGTCATGGCCGTCACGCCCCCTCCCATAGACATAAATGGAGGAGGTGTGACGTCACGAGGGGTCGTGTCCGTGACATCTCGGTCTCGTGGGCAATGCCCGGCACAGAATGCCGGGGACTGCACCAAGATCACAGGGGTCCCATCGGCGGCACCCCTGTGATCATACATCTTATCCCCTATCCTTTGTATAGGGGATAAGATGTATAAGTTTCACAGAAAATGGATATCAAGTCTATCGACCAAAAATCTCTATCACAGAAAAATAGACTAATAAAATATAACTTCTAATTACAAGCCCATAAAACCAAGCGTGACAAACAAGCAATTATAATCCGCACAAAACATGGATACCACAAATTACCGGCGGATAGATAACTTTATATGTTTCAGTGCATCTGATCCAACAAATAACACAGATCGCAACTATCCACCAAAAACAGTCTGCTGATTAATTCAGCAAGCTGCCAAAAATACTCAAAGGGTACTTTTATAACCAAGTACAAAAATATGATAAATTAATTACACCAAAGATAGTGTCACGATTCGGCTCACAGGTAGTGGATCCTCTGTGTCAACGAGGGATTGGCGCGGACCGTGCTAGTGGACCGGTTCTAAGAGGCTACTGGTGTTCACCAGAGCCCGCCGCAAAGCGGGATGGTCTTGCTGCGGCAGTAGCAACCAGGTCGTATCCACTAGCAACGGCTCAACCTCGCTGACTGCTGAGAAGGCGTGGGACAGAAGGACTAGGCAGAGGCAAGGTCAGACGTAGCAGAAGGTCGGGGCAGGCGGCAAGGTTCGTAGTCAAGATGGATAGCAGAAGTTCAGGTAACACAGGCTTTGGACACACTAAACGCTTTCACTGGCACAAGGCAACAAGATCCGGCAAGGGAGTGCAGGGGCAGTGAGCAGATATAGTCTGGGAGCAGGTGGGAGCCAATTAAGCTAATTGGGCCAGGCACCAATCATTGGTGCACTGGCCCTTTAAGTCTCAGAGAGCTGGCGCGCGCGCGCCCTAGAGAGCGGAGCCGCGCGCGCCAGCACATGACAGCAGGGGACCGGGACGGGTAAGTGACCTGGGATGCGATTCGCGAGCGGGCGCGTCCCGCTGTGCGAATCGCATCCCCGACGGCCATGACAGTGCAGCGCTCCCGGTCAGCGGGACTGACCGGGGCGCTGCGGGGAGAGAGACGCCGTGAGCGCTCCGGGCAGGAGCGGGGACCCGGAGCGCTAGGCGTAACAGATAGGATGTGGTATACACAGTATGTATCTAATAAGCCCTAACCCCATATGCCACAGGTAGGGAATGGGAGGGACAACTGGAGGGGCGGGGGGCCAGGAGCCTATTAGTCCCTAAGATGGTCCTACTCTCAGACCCTAACCCTAGGCGGAATTGTTGCCCTTACAAGGGTGGTCCCGCGCCGGAACCTCCTATATAAGGCTGTACTCACCCTACTGCTAGCTAACTAACTAATAAATGTCTATCTCACGAGCCGGGCAATTCCCTCTTGCTTCCGTGTTATAGATACACACTTAGAAGGCTATGATAATTAATGCCTTAGTTCTGTCAATAGTCACATAAAAGCTATAATAGCTGATGAAGAGCTGTCAATATCAATTAGTGCCCTAGAACTGTCAATAGTAACATGGAAGTTATAATAACCAATATAAGCTGATGAAAAGCTGCCAATATCCCCACAAGACAAAATGGCCCTCATTTACTATTCTAAACCCGACCTCTTTTGTCGGGTTTTTTTGTCGCATCTTTGTCTGCGCCATGTCGCAGACATCGTGCGCCAGTCTGCGACACTATGCGACATTTTTTCCCGACGGACCCGATGTGGATTCTCCCAAACCCGAAAAAGGGGCGTAACCCGACATTTCTGAGCTTTCCCACGTATTTATTAAGGTTTCCAACCCGAATTTGTTGAATTGTTGTGGATTTTTTCCCGACAGCTCAGAGGAGTTGGAAACCAAAACCTACAAAACCCACGTGCGACAAACAGGATGCGACATAATAATAAATACCAGGGGAAAAAAGCAGTCGGGTAAGAAAGCAACATAGACTTACAACCCGATTTTCTTAGTAAATGAGGGCCAATATGTTTATCCAAAATACAGATAAATGTGTAGTCAATGATTTATGGTAGTAATTACAGACAACACATAAATGAACTCCTAGAAGGGAAATGGAAAACCAAACAGTGGGTCATCCATACTATAGCACTATTATTAGCTATACACAACATAACACTGTTTAGCCACAGGTAGCACGATAAAAAATAGTGCAGACAGCACAAAGGGCAGACAAAATGACAATGCAAGCACATATAAGCTACAGACAAGACAGATTAGCATACAAGATACTTGTCAGAATTACACGCACTGCATATCTGATTAGTAGCAGTGTATAAGTGTTAACACTAAAGGTGCTTCAACATCCAACAGTGTTCTAAAAGTTTGCTAGATGCAACACATACCGTATTTTTCGCCGTATAAGACGCACTTTTTCTTCCCCAAAACTGGGGGGGAAAAGTCAGTGCGTCTTATATGGCGAATACACTCCTATCATGGCGGTCCCTGCGGCCATCAATGGCCGGGACCCGCGGCTAATACAGGACATCACCGATCGCGGTGATGCCCTGTATTAACCCTTCAGATGCGGCGATCAAAGCTGACCGCCGCTTCTGAAGGGAAAGTGACACTAACCCGGCTGTTCAGTCGGGCTGTTCGGGACCGCCGCAATTTCACTGCGGCGGTCCCGAACAGCCTGACTGAATAGCCGGGTTAGTGCATACAGGACACCGGGAGGGACCTTACCTGCCTCCTCGGTGTCTTCTCCATTCAGGGATCCCCTGTATGGCCGGCGCTCTACTTCCTCGTCATCACGTTGTCGCGTACGTGCGTTGGCGTGCGTAACGACGTGATGACGGCGACGGAGAGCGAGGATACCCGGCCGGCAGCAGAGACGTTCCGGAGTGACGGGGACACGGCGACAGCGATGGAGCGACATCCAGGGCAGCGGTGACGGGTCCGGAGCGGCGGGGACATGTGAGTATTACCTCCTATGCAGAGGTCTTCCATCTGCGGACCTCCAGATGTTGCAAAACTACAACTCCCAGTATGCCCAGACAGCCAACGGCTGTCCGGGCATGCTGTGAGTTGTAGTTTTGCAACATCTGGAGTTCCGCAGGTTGAAGACCACTATTGGGTTCAAAATCTTTAATTTTTAGATTTTGAACCTATAAATTGGGTGCGTCTTATACGCCGGTGTGTCCTATAGGGTGAAAAATACTGTAGCTATGTAGAAACATAAAGTGCATACTTATACAGGATAGATGTACGAAGATGTGACTAATTCTCTCTCAACGCGTTTCCCCCATCAGAGATCATCAGTAGAGTGATGAGATGTTTGGTATTACGGCTCACACCCTCGGCGTCCCCCATGTGTGGAGATCCCATCTCGAGTGGCGGCGGATGGGGGATAAGATGTATAAGGCCAGAATACCCCTTTAAAGAGTGGGCAAAACTCATCCACAAAGGTAGGATTGGATTTTCATTGAAGTATATGGAGACCTTTAGCTAGAAATTTTAGCCTCATTACATATAAATGTATACAACGCTTTCAGAAAGTCTTTAGACCCTTTCACATATTTTACATTTTGTTATGTCGTGACCTTGTGCTAAAAATGTAAGTTTTCCCTATCATTCTGCACTCAATATGCCATAATGAGAATGTGAAAACAGAATGTTAACATTTTCGGTAATTTATTCAAAATAAAACAAATCATTTACATATACATAAGTATTCAGACCCTTACCTATGACACTTTATATTTATCTCTGGGCCCTTCCATTTCTCCTGATAATCTTTGAGATTTCTACACTTCCTTTGGAGTAACCTGTGGTAAATTCAGTGGATTCGACATGATCTGGAAAGACAAAGCCCTGTCTATAAAAGGCCTCACAGCTGACAATGTATATTAGAGCAAGAACCAAGCCACGAGAAGAAAAGAACTGCCTGTAGAGCTCAGAGACAAGATTGTGTAGAGGAACAGAAGAGTACAAAATAATTCTGCTAAAATTAAAGTTCCCAAGAGGAAAGTGGCCTCAATAATTCGTAAATGGAAGAAGTTTGGAACTACCAGATCTCTTCCTTGAGCTGGCTGCCTCACTGAAGAAAGTAATTGGGAGAGAAGGGTCTTGATAAGAGGGGTGATCAAGTGCTCAATGATCCTGTGTGCAGATACTTCCAGAAGGTCAACTATCATTGACTATCATCTTTCCACCCCCCTCAATGCAAGCCTATGGGAGGGGGCGTGACAGCTGTCACACCCCCTCCCATAGGCTTGTATTGAGGGGGCGGAGCATGACGTCACATGGGTCGAGCCCAATGTCACAAAGCTCAGACCCCGTAATCAGCAGTAATCAGACCCGGAGCGAACATGCTCTGGGGACTGATTTTAACAGGGTGTGGCGTGCAAGATCACGGGGGTCCCCAGCGGCGGGACCCCCGCGATCAGGCATCTTATCCCCTATCCTTATCCCATATCCTCCTCCTACAGTATGGAAGGGTACAGAGCTATGACATCACACGTGTGATGGGCAACGTGAATAAACATGAATAAAGTGTACAAAAAAATTTTCAATTGTAATACATCATCTATTGTGTATTTGGCATTGTGCATGTCCTGCCGTGTCCAATAAGTAGTATGCACGAGCAATGCTTTAAAAGTTAGGGCAAGAAAGCATATATGGAGCAAACATAAAAAATTGCTTTTGATTTTCTGGTCACATGCCATAATGAAGGCAAAAAAGTGACCAAAGCGTCACATATGTGCAAAAGTGGTACCGCTAAAAACTATAGTTCATGGCGCAAAAAATTAGCCCTCATACTGCCCCATGTGTAGCAAAATAAGAAAATTATAGGGGTCAGCAGAGAATCAACAATACAATACAGCAACATACAGCACTTATCACATCCACTTTTAAAATTAACTGTGCTGAGGTAATTTTTCTTAGGCTGCATTCACACTTCGTTTTTACATTACGGGTGCCGGATCCGGCTGGGGGAGGGGCAAACCGGGCTTTCCCGTACCACAGCCAGACAAGCGCTGAACTCCATTTACTTTAATGAGCCAACCGGAGTCAAACGGTGACTCATTTTTGACCCGTCTGCGGTTTCTTGACCGGACATAAAACTAGTAGTATACTAGTACGGTTTTAGGTCTGGTCACAAAACCGGATACAGGTCAAAAATGAGCCGACCGGAGTCCCCGTTTGACTCCGGTCGGCTCATTAAAGTAAATGGATTTCAGCGCTGGTCCGGGAGAGCCCTGGGGTACGGGAGAGCCCGATTTGCCCCTCCCGGATCCGGCACCCGTAATGTAAAAATGAAGTGTGAATGCAGCCTTAGCTGTGTATTGCACTGAAAAATTTATCATATGCTCTGTGCCATGTCATAAATTTGACGTGCGTCAGCATTTTCACAGCTGAAAATTATTGACTGTGAAACACGTCCACCACAGACAACAATGATAAATTCCCCCCTCTATTTTTGCCCAATTTCGGTCATTTGCAGAAAAAAATGCATGTGGTAATTAGCTGCGGTACTGCTAAATAGCCACCAAGTGTGACCACGGCTTAAAAGACCTGTGTTCAGCCAACAAAAGAGCAATCCTTCTTCAGCTGATCACTGGGATTTGTGGCCCTAAAAATCATTGTTGGTCAGCTGCACATCTGCCTGTGTTTAGGATGTGCAGCCAACAATAATACAAGTGAAAGGCTACACAAATAATTCAGTGATCGTTCATGCCACATGATCATTGCGCCGTGTAAAAGGCCTAGTATTGGTCATGGGTCAGCTCGTATAAAAGGACTTTGAAGGGGTACTCTGCCCCTAGACATCTGGGTACCCCCGCGATCTCGGCTGCGGCACCCCAGACATCCGGGACATCCGATGCATGGAGCAATGTGGGGGAGAGGCTCGTGATGCCATGGCTGTTCCCCGCTCATGACGTCACAGCCATGCCTCCTCAATGCAAGTCTATGGGAGGGGGCATGACGACTGTCATGCCCCCTCCCATAGACTTGCATTGAGGGGGCATGGCTGTGATGTCACAAGCCTCTGGCACTGCACCTGATGCTGTAAACGAACGCCGGGTGCAGCAGGGATAGGGGATAAGATGTCTAGGGGTTGAGTACCCCTTTAAAACTCTCATGATCTCATGTCTTGCTACTCAAAGTCTATTGTGAAATAAAAACGTATTTTTATTTGGTTACAATAAAGCAATATGTTCTGGTATTTTCTGTTAAATTATCTGATTATAGTAAATCCCTACAGTAACAGACTGTTCACTTGTCCTCGCAGTGGCATCGAGGACTAAGACGCTGAGATGGTTAACAATATAAGATAAAGGTTCATACCTTCTTGTCGGACAGACCCGGCCAACAATGAAAGGGTTGATCAAGTACTTGTATATTAAAAGCACATTTTGCTGGCTCCAAGCAAGAATGCAGCATGTTGAAAAACATTGTACGGTGAAATGCGTGTGGGCTAATGGTGTACAAAGAAACGGAGCAACATCTGTCCAAATCTTTTAAAGATTACATGCTGCAATGCCTGAAAGATAGGATCAGGGCTTTGAGAAATAGGTTGGAAAGGAGAACAAGCTACAAACTTTGTTCTTATTTGAAAAATGATTGCAATAAGCTGATTACTTTGTGTAAGCAAAACTGTACGTACAGTCAGAGCAAGAGGTAAACAAGGAACCGGCTCCAGTTTACAAGGCTATGTTTACGAAACCAAGACCTGGCACAATTTGCCAAGAAATGGAATAAGACTGATTGGAGGGCCTCTCACTAAAAGTGAAAACACTTGTACATTCCATGTAAAATCCATGTATTTATGCCTTTCAAGAGTAATACATCATTCATTTACAGTTTTTCCGTGAGGATAGCCATATAAGAATAGAAAGGTTCTCATTTCAATCGTCTGGATGTGGCATTCAACTCTTTGTTATGGGTCCATAATATGGTGCTACATGTCCATATTGTAGATCACACTTTATAAAGATATTTTTGATGAACATCACATGATCAAATGCTGAATTATGAAGTTACGGTATTATCAATACAACAGAAGAAATAGTGCATGCACTATTTCTTCCGTTACCTTCTTCCGTCACAAAATAACATCTGTTATTAATAACGGGCCATGACGGTTCAAACAAATAATGTAAAAATTCCATAGGCTATAATGGGATTTTGTAACGGCCTATTTTCAGGGTTTTTTTAATGGAACATATAACGGAACTTTAAAAATGGAAGAATGTATAGTGTGAAAGGGGCCTTAGTGCATGCTATACTGAAGAAATAACACGATGATCCAGCACATCAAAACGAATGCAGCTTTATTTCGGATTTCAGCAGCACAAGTCACAGATAAAATCAGCTACTCCAACATCAGATGCGTTTCCGAAATAAAGCTGCATTCATTTTGATGTGCTGGATCATGGATCGTGTTATTTCTTCAGTATGGAGTTATTGTCACAGAGGCACCAACCTGTGCCATGTGGAGTGCCTACAGACTCATAGAGTTAAGCCAGTGAGACCCCTTACCTTGTTCTTGGCCATATTGGTTGTCACTTAACTTCCCTAAAGACATATAAAGTGATCCCTCAACTTACAATGGCTGTAACATACAATATTTCAACATACAATGACCTTTTTCTTTTTTTACCATTGTAACTTGAAACCAGACTCAACATACAATGCTACGGACAGTCCAGATCTGCAAAACGTGTCAATGGCTGGAAGATCTGACCAATTAGAATGGGCATTCATTGGTAAAACACCTGTATTACTGAAGCGTATGCACTGAATTCCTGTCTGGTAGCGCCTCCTACACTACAGGGAAGTATTACATGCTCTGTACTACTCTTTACCTGTACCACAGTTAGCTGATCATTTGGCCAGCAGTACACCAGCGTGTACTGTACAGCATGTACTGAAGAAGCTCCTGTCCTCTACCTATACTGTGATTTACAGCTCCCAGCAGATCTTTCTTACTTTTATATGTAAGGACTTGTTTTATCTGTATTAGTTGTGTACTTATCTTTCTTTAATCCTCACTTTTTCCTATCTTTGGATGACATTTTGGGGCTTCAGAACCAATTACCAGGTTTCCATAGAGTCATGGTGTTCAACATACAATGTTCGTCCTTGAACCAATTAATTTTGTAACTTGAGGGACCCCTGTATGACTAAGACGTAGCTAGAAAGATTTGTCTGAAGACAACTAAAGGGCTCAGGCGCATACTTAATGTAGGGGTAGTGTAGTAAGGAGGGGTGCCCTTTAAAGCAGGATATTGCCATTAGCAGAGTATGGAGTAAAACATAATAAATAATATGACCTTATATCGGAATCGCTAAGTACATCAGACGGGAGAAGTAAATGGCATTAGTTGCTGACAGCAAATAAAATGTTAGTGCTAAAATGACATAATGCCATTATGGGGCCTCTCTCTGGACTGACCAATGCACCTACATTCAATACTCTCAAGAAGCCTCTAGACAGGGTCCCTTCAACACTCCTGTTGTAGACCCCTAAAAGTGCATTCTAAATAAACCATATTTCCTAGTTTTCAATGACATTCAAGGTGAACACTGGCAGGGAAGCTGTGCACTTTTAAGCGTAATTTATGAGTACTGTCTGTTTCATAGATTTATGGGCGGCTTGATTTACAGTGGGGTCATTGTACATTGTCTGTAATTTATACCATCTCTTTTTAGAATGATGGGTGTGATGCCTGATGTAGTTAAAGTGTTTGTAATTGTAAATATATGAAATGATAATAAGGTAAATTGTAACACTTCCTGATTTTAGTAGGATAACACATATTCAGTTCAACAGGAACTTCAGTAAGGTTTTTATCATTATAATTACTATATGATTACTAATTTAGAAGTCTTTCCGGCCTTTGGGGGAAAAAAATCATTTTTCTGTCGACCCTTCATACTAAACTTGGGCCCATTGTTTTTTTTTTTTCTGACTATGCCAAAGCGCAACTTCTATGGTCTGCTATGTCTCATGCTTAAAGGGGTACTCCGCAGCTCAGTGTTTGGAACAAACTGTTCCAAACGCTGGAGCTAGCGCCGGGAGCTCGTGATGTCATAGCACCACCTCCTCATGACAATACACCCCGCCCCCTCAATGCAAGTTTACGGGAGGGGGCAGGACGTCATGAGGGGCCGGGGCTATGATGTCATGAGCTCCCGGCACCAGCTGCAGCGTTCGGTACAGTTTTTTCCAAACGCAGAGTACCCCTAAGCAGCAGAGTACCCCTTTAAAGATGTAAAGATAATAATGTCAGACCACTACATTAATTCAGACTCCAGATGTTAGACTCCTAAATTTATGAAGAACCCATAATACAGAATTACATCAGATCCCAGACTTGATTTAGACCACATACAGCAATATAAGTTAAGACTTCTGACTTTTAAATGAATCCAGACATCAAGGTTTTGTAGCTTTAAGTCCTCTAAAAAAAGAATACCGTAAGTGTCAAAATAAATAGTTTTTTAATAAATAATAAGTTCCTTTCCCAATAAGTAAATAAAAACCCATACCATAGCAACATATATATATATATATATATATATATATATTATAAAACTATATAATGTTGTTTATTCCACATGGTGAACGATGTGAAAATAAAACTCAAAAATCACAAAAAGCTGAATAAAAATGAACAAAAGATAGCATGTATGGCAAAAATGGTACTAATAAAAAGTGCAGCTTCTAACTCAAAAAATTAGTCTTCACGCAGCTGTCTTGGCCAAAAAATAAAAAAAATATTATGGCTGTCAGAATATGGCAACACAAAAAATGGGAATTTTTTATTTTTATTTTTTTTTGTTGTGAAAAGGAGAAAAAACATAAAAAAGTATGTAAATTGTTTATCGCTATAATTATACCAACCTATAGCATAAAGATAGTGTGTCAATTTTACCGCTCAGTGAACACTAATAAAAATAAAAATAAAAAACAATGACAGAATTACAATTTTTTTCATCTTGCCTTCCCCAAAAAAATTTATAAAAAAGATCAAAAGGTCATGTGTACCCCGTTATACTAACAACGATAACAAAACTACAGCTCCTTACGCAAAAAATAAGCCCTCCTCCAACTTCATCGGCCAAGACATGAAGTTATTGACCAAAATTGATCACTAACATGAAGTACAATGTGTCACAAAAAAACTATCTTAGAATCACTTGGATAAGTTAAAGGACATGTATCACGAAAAAGCTTATAGGGGATAAGTTCTAGATTGCGGGGGGTCCGAGCGCTGAGGTCTCCATCGACCTCCTGTTTGGAGCCCCGGGTCTCCAGCACAGGTGCGTGTCACTACCCCCCGCCTGAAGCGGAGGCCGTCATGTCCCCTCCATATAGCTCTTTGGGAGAGCCGAAGATTGCCGAACGGCTCTCCCATAAAGCTTTATGGAGGGGGCGTGGTGGCCTCTGCTTCAGGCGGGGGTCGAGACGTGATCCTGTGCTGGAGAGCTAGGGCTCAAGCAACAGATCGTGGGGGGGCCCCATAAGTTTTTGTTTGTGATACTTGTCCTTTAACCCCTTAAGGACTCAGGGGTTTTCCGTTTTTGCACTTTCGTTTTTTCCTCCTTACCTTTTAAAAATCATAACCCTTTAAATTTTCCACCTAAAAATCCATATTATTGCTTATTTTTTGCACCATTTTGTAACTTTTGGGGGCTTCTGTTTCTACGCAGTGCATATTTCGGTAAAAATTACACCTTATCATTATTCTGTAGGTCCATACGGTTAAAATGATACCCTACTTATATAGGTTTGATTTTGTCGCACTTCTGGAAAAAATCATAACTACATGCAGGAAAATTTATACGTTAAAAAATGTCATCTTCTGACCCCTATAACTTTTTTATTTTTCCACGTACAGGGCGGTATGAGGAATAATTTTTTGCGCCGTGATCTGAAGTTTTTATCGGTATGATTTTTGTTTTGATCGGACTTTTTGATCACTTTTTATTCATTTTTTAATTGTATAAAAAGTGACCAAAATACGCTTTTTTGGACTTTTTTTGCGCGTACACCATTGACCGTGCGGTTTAATTAATGATATATTTTTATAGTTCGGACATTTACGCACGCGGCGATACCCCATATGTTTATTTTTTTTTTTTTTTACACTGTTTTATTATTTTTCTGGGAAAAGGGGGGTGATTCAAACTTTTATTAGGGAAGGGGTTAAATGACCTTTATTAACACTTTTCTTTTACATTTTTTTTGCAGTGTTATAGGTCCCATAGGGACCTATAACACTGCACACACTGATCTTTTACACAGATCACAGGCGTGTATTAACACGCCTGTGATCAGTGTTATCGGCGCTTGACTGCTCCTGCCTGGATCTCAGGCACGGAGCAGTCATTTGCCGATCGGACACCGAGGAGGCAGGTAAGGGCCCTCCCGGTGTCCGGTCAGCTGTTCGGGACACCGCGATTTCACCGCGGCGGTCCCGAACAGCCCGACTGAGCAGCCGGGTAACTTTCACTTTCTTTGACCGCCGCTTCTAAAGGGTTAATACCGCACATCGCCGCGATCGGCGATGTGTGGTATTAGCCGCGGGTCCCGGCCGTTGATGAGCGCCGGGACCAACGCGATATACGTCCTGCGTCGTTAAGGGGTTAAAGCCCAAAGTTATCAGCACTTAAAGTGAGACAGGTCAAATTTAAAAAAATAGGCTGTGTCATTAAGGGGTGAAAGAAGGGGTTTAGTCTGTTATAAAATGGTCTGAGAAGCTTCAAGTTGTGTCAAAGCTACTTTGGCTTAACCCACCTTTTGGTTTTGAATTTACTGAACTGCTCCGATTATGTTGCCGTACCTTGGTAATACCTTTTGAGGTCATATCTAAGTTTCTCTGTGAATTTTTTTTGCAGTTATTCCCTTTTGTTATGGTAGAACCCAAGAGCTTGTGCAGATGATGAACATGCAGTACAGACAAGCAGTACATTGTCATATGGCAGACATCTCACTATTTATATGAGAATAAACCTTAAATTTGCCATATGAGGGTTACCTTGGAAACACAAACAAGAAACACATTCATTTTCCTTTGGTTATTGTATAATTTTTGTCTCTTGCTCATGTTAAAGGATAATAGTGAACCTTACTTAAAGTCGGCTTATTGACCCTACAATTAACCATTTGTGAGACAAGGAGGACAAGGAACAAGGCACCTGTGGCCCGGGGGTTCCTTTTACAGAAAACAAGTGCCAAGCAATTTAATCTGGACAAACAAGGTTACTGCTCAATTTCACACACATGGGTAAAGCAATCTTGGTGGCTGCAGTTCTTCAATGTTACAGTCAATAGAACAATATATCAACTTCTATTGGTCTCAATGTAAGGCTGCTTTCTCACTATCAAATTAGTCCGTTTATAAACGTCCGTTATAAAAACCCTGAAAATCAGCTGTTAAACGGCCATTACAAAAGCCCATATGGCAGTTAGAAAATCCCACTGTAGTCTATGGGATTTTTACGTTATCCGTTTTAACCCGTTATAGCCCGTTATTAATAACGGACGCTATTTTAAGACTGGAGAATGAGCGGAAGAAATAATGCATGCACTATTTCTCCTATTACAATCTTCCGTCACAAAATAACCTCCGTTATTAATAACAGGCTATAACGGGTTAAAAAGGATAATGTAAAATTGAATGAATTTTATAGTGTGAAAGCAGCCTTATGTTTATTTCCCATGTTTATCTGTTTGTAAAACTGTACACAGGACTACACCAGCGTGTGAGTTCTCAACATCTATCTGGTGACTTTCTCATATCAGACCCTGACTTCAAGGGCTAGAAGACTGCAATGGGATTGCGATCAGGTCCCAGAGGACCAATATAAAACTTGCAGAAGCTGGCATTTTTTAGACTTGAGCTGGCGGGACCAGTTGGTCAGATAACATACTGTGGGTCTTCTGCACAGTCCTTCAAACCTCTAAAATGCCACAAGGGGCTGATGAAATGGCACATGGGGGTAATGAAATGATGTGGGGGTAATGAAATGGCATGGGGGTAATGAAATTGCACAGCGGGGCTATCTATCTATAAAAGCTGTGATAAAACGTCTGCGTAAACAGGCGGGTTAGGACACACCTGTTGCAGAAGTGGGCAGCAGTGGGATACACACCCTGCAGGAGCCAGTGGTAATGGTCAGAAATCCAGCCGGCATGGGCGGGAGCAGGATTAAGAAAACAGTCCTGTGCAGGGCTCTATTAAGGGCACTGTCATTTCATGCCAATATTGCTGAGTAGGCTATCTTCTTTTATACCATATTTTTAGGGACTCCTCTTTACCACCCCTTCCACTCTCTATTGGGCAAAGCCCCCAGCTTTCAGGATTGTCCTAATTGGGTCTATTATCCAGGCTCCACAATTTACACTACCTAACTTCCAAGTCCACTTCACAGCTGCCTAGAACCCTAGGTCACCACTTTATCACACCCATCTCATACCTGTGTTTTACCCTATGGTTGGCAACCAAAGAGACCCTTATTCTTTTGCCAACCACTGCAATACAACAATCCACCAGACACTGCAGCCCACAGTGCACAATAACATTATACAGCAGGATATACCTGTATACAGTCACTGAGCAGTAGCTCAGGTGCAAAATGTCAATTTGAAATGACAGAAAACTATTTAGTCTCCTGCAAGGGTGAATTGTTAGTTCATTTCCATCTATGCTTCACAATGCTGCATTACACAGTGAGTCACTGATTTTAATAGATGTAATGCTTCTTTTTTCCTGCAGGAGTGCTGTAGAGAAAGGAAATACATGTATCCAAATTCCCCTTGTAGATTACATGTGGTCCCAGCATTAGGGCACTTCGTAATCATCTTATCCTCAGGAGTTTCTTTTAAAGGGGTTCTCCAGTGGAAAACATTTTTTTCTTTAATCAACTGGTGCCAGATTTGTAAATTACTTCTATGTAATCTTAATCCTTCCAGTACTTATTAACTGCTGTAAACTACAGAGGAAATTATTTTCTTTTTGAATTTCGGTCTGACCACAGTGCTCTCTGATGACACCTCTGTCCAGCTATCACACCCCCTCCCGTAAGCTTGCATTGAGGGGCGGAGCGTGATGTCACACGGGGGCGGAGGCGTGAGGTCACACGCCGCCGGCCCTGCGGTCGCCGGAAATCAGTCCCGGAGCGAACACACTCCGGGGACTGATTACAAATGGGGTGCCCCGTGCATGATCCCGGGCGTCCCCAGCTGCGGGACTCCCGCGATCAGGCATCTTATCCCCTATTCTTTGGATAGGGGATAAGATGTGTAAGCACCGGAGTACCCCTTTAAGATATATTTGATATATGCTGGTTGGGTCAAAAATAACATTGAGACATTTTTTAACACCCCCATTACTCATTTGCTTCAGTAACAGTCCTTACTGCTGGCCTAATGCATTTGGCACTAAGTGTATATAACACAAGCTTTATGTATTAGTAAGAGGAAAGCATTGTGCGTTATTGATGACCTCCCTATCAAGATTACATTGCACAGAGTAGTCGGGGAAGAACAACATTTGTATAAATAATGAGTTATTTTGCTGCAATGGAAAAACCAGAATCTTTTATGTTAAGAAAAAAAGGTTAGTACTTAAATATATTTCCTTAAAAGACTTTAATCAAAAGATATCTGTCTTTTCAGTTATATACACAAAAAGTCTCGGTTACCGAGACCATGAACGTTGGCTGAGACTGAATAGGATGATTGAAAACACTTTTTATTAAAAGCTTGTTTTCACTGCTCTGAAGAGAAAAACACCCTTCACTTTTTGATAAGAACCAGATCAATTTAAATCAGCTGTATGGATGAAGCTTTGCTGCATCAGTCCGATATACACCCTATTTTTTACTCAAGCATGAAAAAGGTTTTGAAAACCAATGAATCTGTTTGTTCCAAATAGCTTTCTTGGCCAAGTGCTTTAAAGGGGTACTCTGCTGCTAGCCATCTTAGCCCCTATCAAAAGTATAGGGGATAAGATGTCTGATCGTGTGGATCCTTCTGTTGGGGCCCCTCGTGATCTCCCGTAGCACCTGGCGTTCTAAACAAATGCTGGGTTCCTGTGGCAGTGGTCATGATGTTATGGCCATGCCCCTTCCATTCATGTCTATGGGAGAGGGCGTGTCAGCTGACACGCACCCTCCCATAGATATGAATGGAGGGGCGTGGTGTGACGTCGCGAGTGGGAGTGGCAGTGACGTCACGATCACGGCCTCCGGCTCCGAGCGTTCTGAACAAAATGCTCAGAATGCTGGAGCACCGGAGTACCCCTTTAAGGGATTGTCCATGATGAAAACAACATGGCTTCTGTTTTCCAGAGTTGGAGCCACACCTGTCTGCGGGTTCTATAATGCATTGTAGCCCATCTCCACTAATTTTAATGAAGCTGAGCCTCAACATCTAGGGCAACCTATAGAGAGACGTAGAGCTGTTTTTTGAAAAAAAAAAAAAAAACAGAAAAAAGTCATATTTTTTAATCCATTGAATTTTTTTTAGATAGAGCCTAAAGGGTATATTCACCTTTTTATTTTTAGAAAGTTACCTGTGTATATACATTACAATCTTTGCTGATTTATGTTTGCTTTTTTAACCTTACATCCTTAGGGTAGGGTCACACTTAGCAGATCTGCAGAGCATTGTGCCTCCTGCTGCTGCCGTCAACAAACCTGGCTGCCCTTGCCCTGGCCCCTGGCCTGCTCACAGCAGCAATCCACCGCTCCGAGGAGCCACACTGGGGGCCTGTGACTCACCGATGTAGCTGCGATGTCTGAGTACACTGTGCACGCGCATGCAGGCACAATATGGGTCAGGTCACTGGCGGATCCGCAGCATAAAATACACTGTGGATCCATTACATGTGACCCTACCCTTATACACTGCTAAAATAAATAAAGGAAACACTTAAACAACACAATGTAACTCCAAGTCAATCGCACTTCTGTGAAATCACACTGTCCACTCAGGAAACAACACTGATTGACAATCAATTTCACATGCTGTTGTGCAAATGGAACAGACAACAGCTGGAAATTATAGGCAATCAGCAAAGCACCCCCGATAAAGGAGTGGTTCTGCCGGTGGTGACCACAGACCACTTCTCAGTTCCTATGCTTCCTGGCTGATGTTTTGGTCACTTTTGAATCCTGGCGGTGCTTTCACTATAGTGGTAGCATGAAACGGAGTCTACAACCCACACAAGTGGCTCAGGTAGGGCAGCTCATCCAGGATGGCACATCAATCAGAGCTGTGGCAAAAAAGGTTTGCTGTGTCTGTCAGCGTAGTGTCCAGAGCATGGAGGTGCTACCAGGAGACAGGCTAGTACATTAGGAGACGTAGAGGAGGCCGTAGGAGAGTAACAACCCAGCAGCAGGAACACTACCTCCAGCACTGCCAGAGCCCTGCAAAATGAACTCCAGCAGGCCACAAATGTGCATGTGTGCACGCAAACAGTCAGAAACAGACTCCATGGGGGCCCGACGTTCACAGGTGGGGGTTGTGCTTACAGCCCAATACCATGCAGGACGTTTGGCATTTGAAAGAGAACACCAAGATTGGCAAATTCGCCACTGGCGCCCTTTACTCTTCACAGATGAAAGCAGGTTCACACTGAGCACATGTGACAGACGTGACAGAGTCTGGAGACGCTGTGGAGAACGTTCTGCTGCCTGCAACATCCTCCAGCATGATCGGTTTGGCTGTGGGTCAGTAATGGTGTGGGGTGGCATTTCTTTGGGGGCCGCACAGCCCTCCATGTGCTTTCCAGAGGTAGCCTGACTGCCATTAGGTACTGAGATGAGATCCTCAGACCCCTAGTGTTCCCTTTATTTTTTTTGAGCAGTGTATGTAGAGTTGTAAGTTCAGAGCTCAGTAATTGCTTATGGAGTTTCAAGCTTAGACTTCAGTGATTGTTACTTCTCTACTTACAACTCTCTTCTCCCAGTGCTGTAGTCAGTGTCTTCTATTCACGCTCTCACTAAAGAGTCTATTACATGCGGTGATTATTGGCCCAACAGACCGATATCATCCTGTGTAACAAAGACAACAATCAGCTGACGAATGAGCATATGATTTTTTAAACTGTTAAAAATCAGCTGATGAACAAACATGTAATAGGGGATCTGACCTGACCTCTGCTACTGACTAACCTTGCCTCCCACCTGCTAATTTTTTACCATGCTACTGTCTAGATATGACTCTTGCTTGTCCTGACATTGCTTCTGGTTCTGATTTTGTACTGTGCTGCACTCTTGTTTTTTCTGACTTTCTGGAATGTCCCTGGTTTACAAGGGGTACTTTTCTGCCCGTGTTACTTTCTTAATTCCCCTGTGCACTTATCACAGTGAAGGGACCATTGCCCAGTTGGGGATCGCTGTTTAGGGCAGATCGTTTAAGTAGGTAGAGACAGAGGTTTGGCGTGAGCACTAATCTGCACTGCTCTCTATCCTGGACATAACATTTGGTCTATAAACTCATGCTTCATTTTCCAAGAAGACTTTTAAGAATACCTTTCATGTCAAAGAAAATATTCACGGTTTGCTGATCAAATTAGGTCTACCTCTACAATCCCCATACTTCCCCAACCCCCCCCCCCCCCCAAAAAAAAAAAGAATAGCCTTTTCTGAGAAAACTATATCAAATAAAAAAAAGAAGAATGTTTGTGAGTTGATAGAAAAACAAGATGGTGAACTGCAGTAAGATGGATGGATACAATCGCGTAACTCCTCAATAAACCATTCATAAGCCTGAATACCCAAGCAGCAGACAGTGCCATTCTGGTAAGATGCTTTCTTTATGGTTCCTAGTAGTCAAAATTAATTTACCAGATCCAATCTCATCCTTCATGTGCGAAGTGCATTGATGGTACAAGAAAGCTTCTTACATAAGGTATAGGCATTATGGAGAAGGATGACAGGACAAGGCATTGTGCACAATGTCTGTTTTTTCCATGAGGACAACAGGGAATAGCTTTGTCCTGCTTTTTTTGCTGGGTTTTACTCTGTAAGCACTGTGGCTGGCACTTTATTTGCCACTATTCTGTGAGTACTGTGGCTGGTACTGTGATAAGCCATGCTCTGGGACATTTTGTCTGACTTTGCTCTGGAGGCACTGACATAGTACAGGGTGGGCCATTTATATGGATACACCTTAATAAAATGGGAATGGTTGGTGATATTAACTTCCTGTTTGTGGCACATTAGCATATGTGAGGGGGGAAACTTTTCAACATGGGTGGTGACCATGGTGGCCATTTTGAAGTCAGCCATTTTGAATCCAACTTTTGTTTTTTCAATAGGAAGAGGGTCATGTGACACATCAAACTTATTGGGAATTTCACAAGAAAAACAATGATGTGCTTGGTTTTAACATAACTTTATTCTTTCATGAGTTATTTACAAGTTTCTGACACTTATAAAATGTGTTCAATGTGCTGCCCATTGTGTTGGATTGTCAATGCAACCCTCTTCTCCCAACTCTTCACACACTGATAGCAACACCGCAGGAGAAATGCTAGCACAGGCTTTTAGTATCCTTAGTTTCAGGTGCTGCAGAATGGGCAAAACAAAAATTGGAACAGGACCCTCAGTTTACGCAGAAGATTTTGTTCAGTGATGAGGCAAACTTTTATGTGAATGGTGAAGTCAACAAACAAAACCACCGCTATTGGTCTGACACTAACCCACATTGGATTGATCCCTCCAAGACTGTTGGAACACAAAAATTGATGGTATGGTGTGGTATATGTGGTACAAAGATAGTGGGGCCATTCTTCATCAATGGAAACCTCAAGGCCACTGGATATGAGAAATTGCTACATGATGATGTGTTTCCCTCTTTATGCACTGGAGCTGGCACGTTCCCTGAGTTTTTCCAGCAAGATGGTGCACCACCACATTATGGGTGTCCGGTCCGAGCATTCCTAAATGAACAGTTTCCTGGAAAGTGGATTGGTCATCGTGGGCCAGTTGAACGGCCCCCAAGGTCTCCCGATCTGACCCCCTTAGACTTTTATCTTTGGTGTCATCTGAAGGCAATTGTCTATGCTGTGAAGATGCGAGATGTGCAGCACCTGAAACTACGGATACTGGAAGCCTGTGCTATCAGTGTGTGAAGAGTGGGAGAAGAGGGTTGCATTGACAATCCAACACAATGGGCAGCACATTGAACACATTTTATAAGTGGTCAGAAACTTGTAAATAACTCATGAAAGAATAAAGTTATGTTACAACATCATTGGTTTTAGCACATCATTGGTTTTCTTGTGAAATTCCCAATAAGTTTGATGTGTCACATGACCCTCTTCCTATTGAAAAAACAAAAGTTGGATTCAAAATGGCCGACTTCAAAATGGCCGCCATGGTCACCACCCATCTTGAAAAGTTTCCCCCCTCACATATACTAATGTGCCACAAACAGGAAGTTAATATCACCACAACCATTCCCATTTTATTAAGGTGTATCCATATAAATGGCCCACCCTGTAGATGGCTCTGCTGTGAAGAATTGAGGCTCGCTCTATACTGTAGATGCTGCGGTTGGCTCTGTTCTGGTGGCATATGGTATCTGGAAAGGGGCACGGTACATCCTTGGCCATTTCTCAGATTCCTATATGTTGAGTGCTATAATAACAGGGAGATTACTCTATGTGTGGTCAATAATGGTGTGAAAGGGTGACTGAGTTGATAACATTTTCTTTTGCTTATCAAAAGTCATTGGTTGAATTCACCATTTTTTCATATTCTATTTAAAGGGGTATTCAAGTGAAAAACTTTTTTTTTTACAGATTTGTAAATTACTTCTATTAAAAAATCTTAATCCTACCAGTACTTATCAGCTGCTGAAGTTGAGTTGTTCTTTTTTTTGTGTGACCAAAGTACTCTCTGCTGACACCTCTGTCTGTTTCAGGAAATGTCCAGAGTAGAAGCAAATCCCCATAGCAAACCTCTCCTGTTCTGGAAAGTTCCTGAGATAGACAGAGGTGCCAGCAGAGAGCACTGTTGTCAGACAGAAAAGAACAACAGAACTTAAGCAGCTGATAAATACTTTTAGGAGTAAGATTTTTTAATAGAAGTAATTTACAAATCTGTTTAACTTTCTGGAGCCAGTTGTAATGAAAAAATAAATAGTTTTTCACCGGAATACCCCTTTAAGATGTTGGAAATCACCACAGCAGAATAATGAATAATGTTTTTATTGTTTTTCTTTGTTATTTTCACTTTCCCTTATTAAAGGGTAACTCTCTTTAAAACTAATTTTTGCTATTGCACTCCTTATGGTAAATACATTTTTTTTAATATACTTTGTTTAAAAAAAATGAAGTTTTCTATGTCTTATTTGTGCTTAAAAAAGCTCAAGAGCACATTTTCCCCCATCTCATACACAGACTTTGGAACGAAGCCCAAACACAGGAAGTGCAGCCTCGAGTGCTGAGGGGGGTGTGTCCAGCCTCATCCAATCATAGCTCCTCTCACACTTAACTGCCATATGCTGTTGGTTAGACACACCCCCCTCAGCACTCCAGGCGGCACTTCCTGTGTTTGGGCTTCGGTCCAAGGCTTGTATGAGATGGGGGAAAATGTGCTCTTGAGCTTTTTTAAGCACAAATAAAACATAGAAATCTTAATTTTTTTATAAACAAAGTATATTAGAAATATTTTTTATTTTCCATGAGGAGTGCAATAGCAAAAATTAGTTTTAATGACAGTGCCCATTTAACAGTTATTTTTTTTAACATAGTAACAGACCAAGAAGATCCCCAGGAAATGTCAACAATTTAAAAAATCTGATAAGAATTTCCATGTTTTTGCTTCTCAGCTTGGTTGGAACACTAATTTTATAGACAGTGATAAATTTTAGTAGTGTGTCCTCAAAATCAACAATCATCTGGTTTCGTTTTAGGCTATTTCACCCACATTTAATTGTAACCGGTAAAATAAATGCCTCGAAACACTGAGCACATCTGGTTACATTTCTGATCCTCACAATTTGTTAGTCTAAGACGCTTCATTTCCTTTCTTATGAATTTGCTGGGGGATAAAACAGAGAAAATTACGTTTTTTTTTTTTTTTTTTTTTATTTATCTCTTTTTTTTATTTATTTTTTCAATCGAGGAAGTTGATAATTTGGTAATGTGTACAAATCACTTACTTCCAGTTTAGGACAATCTCAATTTTATGGCTGTGTGAATGTAGAACAATTAATCATGATAGAAAAGGAAGAAAATCAGTGATAATTATTTGAAAGATCGGTGTGTTCTTAATTCCATTGTGCCTAAAGCGATTGCTATAATCTGCAAGATTAAATAATCAGGTTTATGCTTAAATGGCCAAATCATTGAGGCAACAAAGATTTGTTACTGTAAGGTCGTATTCACACGTGGAAATTTACTTTACGGAATCCGGTGGAAAAATGTAGCTGTATTCAACGGGATACTACTGCACCATGCACATGGTAGAATTTCGGCGGCGGAAACATCTGCCACGGATATTCAAATTCCGGACTCTGCAGAAAGAATGAACATGTCAATTGTTTCTGTGGAATCTGCTTGGAAAAATGCATTGCCATTTATAGAGACATTTTCAAGTATTACCGATGCCTGCTGCTTGTGGAATGTCAGTCTGCCCACAAATTTCACTGTGTGAATGGGGCCTTACAGGAAAAAAATTGTTTACATGAACAAACAGGTTAGAAGGACAAAAATGATAGAAAAAGTGTAACGCCGAGCGCTCCGGGTCCCGTATCCATCCCGGAGCGCTCGCGGCGTCTGGTCTCCTGCAGCGCCCTGGTCTCTCACTCTGACCGGGAGCGCTGCTACAGTGCTGCCGACGGGGATGCGATCCGCATGGCGGCACTAGTCCGCTTGCTGATCGCCTCCCGCTCTGATTACCTGCCCTGTATCAGCCCCGGCGCGCGCGGTCCCGCTCTCTAGGGCGCGCACGCGCTGGGGTCTCTCACATTTAAAGGGCCAGTGCACCATTAATTGGTGCCTGGCCCAATCTGTTCCTAATCACCTCCCTACACTATATAAACTCACTTCCCCTTCCTATCCCTGCCGGATCTTGTTGCCTTGTGCCCTGAGAAAGCGTATAGTGTGTTCCCTAGCCTGTGTACCCAGATCTACTGCTGTTGCCCCTTACTACGAACCTCGCTGCCTGCCCTGACCTTCTGCTACGTCTGACCTCGCCTCTGCCTAGTCCTTGTGTACCACGCCATATCAGCTACCAGTGCGGTCGAGTTGCTACTGGAGGATACAACCTGGTGGTTACCGCCGCAGCAAGTCCATCTCGCCTTGCAGCGGGCTCTTTTGAAAACCAGTAACCACTTAGAACCGGTCCTCTGGTACAACCCGCGTCATCGCCTCACTGGTCCAGAGGATTCACTACCAGTCCTGCCGGTACGTGACAAAAAGACTCAAATGACATTGATATAGCACTATAATAAACATTTTCAATGCAAATATTTTACCCGAAAACGAATTGTCTTAATCCAGATGTGTAAATGTACACTACATTGGTTGTTAGTAGGATCCAACCTTGACCAGGTATCTACAAGGCCTAAAAGAATCTCAGCTCAGGGTGGTCAATGGAAAATAAATTGTAGTTTCTCAGTATCATCCTGCTGTTTCCCGAGGGAATAAAAGGTCATAGAGGTTGCTCATCGTTCCCACTATCCTAAAATAGGAAACATATATACAGTGGTCCCTCAACATACGATGGTAATCCGTTCCAAATGAACCATCGTTTGTTGAAACCATCGTATGTTGAGGGATCCGTGCAATGTAAAGTATAGGAAGCTGTACTCATGAAGGAAATTTCAAGAAGGTCAACCATCACTGCAGCACTCCACCAGCCTGGGCTTTATAGCAAAGTGGCCAGAGATAAGCCTCTTCTCGGTAAAAGACACATGAAATCTTACCTGGGGTTTTCAACACAAAAAAAGCACCTAAAGGACTTTCAGACTGTGGGAAACAAGAGTTACGGCTTAGGGACAACTATGGATGCTATGGATGGGCCATAGCCCTGACTTTAACATCTCTAGAGAGCCCTGAAAATGACTTCTTCCAATGGTCCCCATCCAACCTGACAGAGCTTAAGAGGATTTGCAGAGAAGAATGACAGAAAATCCCCAAAGCCAGGTGTGTAAACCTTGTGGCATTATCCCCAAGAAGACTGGAGGCTGCAATCGCTGCCAAATGAGCTTCAACTAAGTACTGAGTAAAGGGTCTGAATACTGCAAGATTTTAGTTCTTTCTTTTCAATAAATTACTAACTTACGTTCTGTCTTCATTATTGGGTATTAAAGGGGTACTCCACCCCTAGACATCTTTTCCCCTATCCAAAGGATAGGAGATAAGATGTCTGATCGCCGGGGTTCCGCCGCTGGGGATCCCCACGATCTCGGCTGCGGCACCCCAGACATCTGATGCATGGAGCAAACTGCGCTCCGTGCCGGATGGCTGGCGATGCGAGGCAGAGGCTCGTGACATCACGGTCACCCCCAGTTGTGAGGTCATGCCCCTTCCATAGAATTGCATTGAGGGGGCATGGCAGTCACGTCACGAGCGGGGCGTGGCCATGACGTCCCCTAAGGGGGCTAAAAAGAGAGTAAAAAGTGGGGGAAAAAATAAGAGAATACATGTGAATAAACCCCCCTTAATAAAACTTTTAATCACCCCCTTTTCCTATTTTTTTTAAATAAAATAATGTCATAAAAAAAAAAAATGTCTGAACTATTAAAATATAAGGTTAGCTAAACCGCATGGTCGATGGCGTACACGTAAAAAATACCAAATTCCAAAATTGTGAATTTTTGGTCACTTCATATACCATAAAAATATTAATAAAAGCGATCAAAAAGTCCCATCAAAACAAAAATGGTACAGGGATGTGGAAATCCTATCGCCCAACGCCCGGGACAAGTAGTTTTGTGCACCGGGCAGGTGAATTTGTCATAGATTTAGCCCTGTATCGGGCTAGCAGGGACAGACCGACTTCCCCCGTATTTTTCTTTAATGCCGGTGTGAGGCGCAGGAGCCGATGCAAGTCTGCACCTCACACCGGCGCTCAGAGTGTATGTAAGGGGGCAGCGGCCCCCAGCTGACTGCAGAGCCCCCTTATCTCCCCTCCCGGAGGATGGAGGACGCAGCTCTACATTACACAAGAAGACAGCAGGGGGAGAGAAAGGACGTCCACAGCTCAGCACACAGCTCCTCCCCTCCCCCGCACACAGCTTTATCCCTCCCCCTGCTCTGTCTCCACCGGACCTAATCCACCACGGGGAGGTTGCATGTTTGCAAGGGGAAAACACAGAGCGGGGGGAGGAGGCGAGAGGACGTCCGGTGTGAGGTGAGATTTTCAAACCCATGCAACCTCACACGGCGTGTGACTACAGCTCTGATGTCCACTCGTGGCCAGCTCAGGTGAGGAGGCCGAGAATGCAGGCGGTGGCGGCAGGAAGGGTGGGTGTATATGTAGGTTGTGAGTGTATGTGTGATGTGTGTATGATGTCTGTCTACATCTGATGTGTGTATGTATGTGATGTATGATGTGGGGGAGGCAGGGGTGGGTGTAAGTATGATGTGTGCATATGTATGGTGTGTATGTATGGTGTGAGTGTATATGTGATGTGTGTATGATGTCTGTCTGTGTGATGTGTGTATGTAATGTATGATGTGTGTATGATGTCTGTCTAAGTGTGATGTGTGTATGTAATGTGTGATGTGTGTATGATGTCTGTCTATGTGTGATGTGTGATGTGTGTATGTAATGTGTGATGTGTGTATGATGTCTGTCTATGTGTGATGTGTGTATGTAATGTGTGATGTGTGTATGATGTCTAGGTGTGATGTGTATGTAATGTATGATGTGTGTATGATGTCTGTCTATGTGTGATGTGTGTATGTAATGTGTGATGTGTGTATGATGTCTAGGTGTGATGTGTATGTAATGTATGATGTGTGTATGATGTCTGTCTAAGTGTGATGTGTGTATGTAATGTATGATGTGTGTATGATGTCTATGTGTGATGTGTATGTAATGTATGATGTGTGTATGATGTCTATGTGTGATGTGTATGTAATGTATGATGTGTGAATGATGTCTGTCTAAGTGTGATGTGTGTTTGTATGTGATGTATGATGTGGGGTGGGCAGCGGTGTATGTATGATGTGTGTATATGTATGGTGTGAGTGTATGTGTGATGTGTGTATGATGTCTGTGTGATGTATGTATATAATTATGATGTGGGGGGGGCAGTGGTGGGTGTATGTATGATGTGTGCATATGTATGGTGTGTATGTATGGTGTGAGTGTGTGTGATGTGTGTATGATGTCTGTCTGTGTGATGCGTGTATGTAATGTGTGATGTGTGTATGATGTCTGTCTAAGTGTGATGTGTGTATGTATGTGATGTATGATGTGGGGGGGGCAGCGGTGGGTGTATGTATGATGTGTGCATATGTTTGGTGTGTATGTATGGTGTGAGTGTATGTGTGATGTGTGTATGTAATGTATGATGTGGAGGGGGCAGCGGTGGGTGTATGTATGATGTATATGTATGGTGTGAGTGTATATGTGTATGATGTATCTGTGATTTGTGTATGTAATGTATGATGTGGGGGTGGGGCACTTCCGCCGCCGCTGCCAGTTGTGCCATCTAATTTTATTTTTAGTGGTATCTGGCCACCCGCACTGAATTGCACCCCCAGAATCCCACCCCCTTTATACTCACCCGCCGACCAAGAGCCCCACAACTTCCAGCATGTTGCACCATAACCGAATCTGTAGAACTATAAAGTGCAACATGCTGGGAGTTGTAGTTTTGGTTCGGGTCAGCTGCAGAGCCATAGGCTGCATCAGGGCATGCTGGGTGTTGTAGTTACTAACTGTAATTCCCAGTATTCCTTGACACATCCTATGGCTCTGCAGCTGACACAAACCAAAACTACAACTCCCAGCATCGGCGACCCCGGGGGTCCCCAGCAGCGGGACCCCGGCGATCTGACATCTTATCCCCTAGGCTTTGGATAGGGGATAAGATGTCTAGGGGCGGAGTACCCCTTTAAGGGGTAAAGTGCAGAATGATGAGGGGAAACTTTTTTGTTTTAGCATAAGGCCATTGAAACGGTTCCATAAACTAAAGAGTAAAGGAGACCTGCAATCAGACGTTCTTTGCCTTCATTAATCTTGGCTTTCCATACCTTGGCAACACTTTTCCATGTTCTAAATGAGCACAGTGAGTAAAAATACTTATTACAAAATATGTATGTGGTAATGTAACATGAGACATGAATTCTGTAGACAGTTCCCCAAACTACCAATTAAACAGAAGAAATGTTTCTTTGATATTGGTTACAGTGTACGGCATTCTGGATCTCACACCAGACAATAGTCTAATAACTGAAGAGTTAACTGTACGCCATGTATTCTAGACTGATTTCCCAATAGGCCAAGGCGAAAATGTATTGTTTATCCTCAGGAGCTATGTATGTTATTCAAAATAATAACAATAATAATATCTATTAACCCATTAGGGATCAAGCCCATTTTAGCCTTAAAGGGGTACTCCGCTGCTAGACATCTTATCCCCTATCCAAAGGACCTGACGTCACAATCACCGTCGCCCGCTCCAAGCGTTCTGAACAAAATGTTCAGAGTACTGGGGCACGGGAGTACCCCTTTAACGGCCAGGCCAATTTGCATTTTTTGCCCTTTTGTTTTTTCCTCCTCTCCTTCTAAAAATCATAACGCTTTCAATTTTGCAGCTACAGACCCATATAAGGGCTTGTTTTTTGCGTCACCAATTGTACTTTGTCGTTACATCAATCATTTCATTACAAAATCTACAGCAAAACAAAAAAAAATATTTGTGGGGTGAAATTGAAAAAAAAATGCCATTTTGCAACTTTTGGGAGCTTTCATTCCTATGCAGTGCACTTTTCAGAAAATGACACCTTGGGGGAGATTTATCATTGCTTTTAGAGCATTTTTTGTCTATGTTTTGGTGCAGTTCAGGCGCAAGCAGCATATTTAGCCACTTTTATGCGTCTTTTGATATAGACAGTTTCACTCTTTTTGTCTACCCGTAGAACTTTTTCTTTTTGACCATGCAGTGGTCACGTATTTATCATTTGCCACTTTTGTCAAAAGTCGCTATTTTGTGCATAAAATTACTTATTTAGACGCAAAGCTACACCACCTACCAGTAGGCGTGAGAATCACTTCTACCTTCCACAATTCAACCTTTAACCTCTTGTGGACAACAGCGTCTCACTCCCCTTCTATGATATGTGCTCAGGAGCTGAGCACTGTTCATAGCTGGGTGGTCCTGGCAGCTATCTGCCACCAGGACCCATTTCTAATGCCAGACATCACCCATCACAGTGATGCCCGGCTTTAACCCCTTAGACACCACAATCATATTTGATTGTAGCATCTAAAATGCAAGTAAAAATGTCCCGGCAGCTCTGTGAAAGCAAATAACAACATCTAAGCTGCCAAATTCAGGATCCGGGAAAGTGTCTACTTTCCTCCCTCACAAGCGTCTAGAAAAAGTGTATGTAGTAGAGCTTTTCCCACCACAGCAGAGCTGCGCAAAATTCATCATCCTGCTGCAGCTTCTTGATAAATAAGATATGCGCTAGTCAAACCCAACACCCAAATAAATGTGGGTAAATAGCTCTACCGGAGACATTCTTTGACATTCTTTATTCTGTAGGTCCATACGGGTACAAGGATACCCAATTTATTTAGGATTTGTTTTATTTTACTACTCTCATAAATTATAACTACATGCTTTAGTATGTTTAAAATTGTCATCTTCTGACCCCTATAACTTTTTTATTTTTCTGCATACAGGGCTATATGAGGGCTCATTTTTTGCTCATTTTTTGTGATCTGTAGTCTTTATTGGTACCATTTTTGTTTTCATTGGACTTTATGATTGCTTTTTATAAATTTTTCATGGCATATGAAGTGACCTTTGTGCATTTTTTTTACGTGCATGCCATGGACAGTACGGTTTAATTAACCTTATAATTTAATAGTTTCGGACATAGTTTGGTACCACATATGATTATGTTTATTTTTGATTGCATTATTTTATTTTAAAAAATGGGAAAAGTGGGGTAATTCAAACTTTTATTAGGGAAGGGTTAGTTGCCTTTTTTTTTTTTTACACTTTAACCTTTTTTTTTACCCTATAGGGGGCTATAACATGCCATCTTGCGATTGCATATACTGTTCAGTGCTGAGCTTTGACTGAGCGTTGGTCAGCTTTATCGGTGCTTTGCTGCTCTAGCCTGCAGAGCCTGGCTAGAGTTTCAGAGCACCGATCGGATGGCGAGGACGGTGGTAAGGGCTCTCCCCCTGTCCACTCAGCTAATCGGGACCCGCGATTTCGCCCTGGATGTCCCGATCAGCTCTGCTGAGCTAACCAGCATCTAGTTAATCCGAATTTAGACACCCCGATCAACTTTGATCGTGGAGTCTAAAGCATTAATGCCGGGCATCGGCCCAAATCAGCCATGTCCGGCATTACCTGTTGTCCTGGCTGCTGATATTAAAGGGGTTTTCTGCTGCCCTGCCTTCTGGAGCTCCGCTCACAGTGTCCGGAAGTTTATTACTCCGAACTCTGTGTGCGGGCTTCCGTGTTCGAGGCTGCCCCCTCGTGGCGTCACACCCATCCCTTAACAAAAGTCTATGGGAAGGGGGCGCGACCGCTGTCATGCCCCCTTCCCATAGACTTTTGTTGAGGGGGCGGGCCTGAAATCACGAGGGGGCAAGCGAGATGTCACGAGGGGGCGGGCGTGACGTCATGAGGGGGCGGCCTCGAACACGGAAACCCGCACACAGCATTGGGAGTAATAAACTTCCGGACGCTGCGAGCGGAGCTCCGGAAGGCAGAACAGTGGAGAACCCCTTTAATAAATTTCCCCCCTAATGTGCATGTCTGCTATGACATAGACTTGCAGTGGTATCTTACTTGAACCCCCCAACTTAGATAAGTGAATATGCTTACTCAAATAAAACTTCCATGGTCTTTGCACCTGCCCAGGTTTGCATTGTTCTGGCCTTCATGGGGCATGTTCCAAAATTAAAAACCTGCTTCTAGAGAAATGTCTACAGAAGTTGTCCATTCAGCAGCTATGTCCTAATCCTCAGTTGTTATTTAACCCACTAGGGTCTTCTATCCATCTACTGTGAAATCAAGCATTCAGGCAGGTAGAGAGCAGTGATAGGGGCAAAAAAAAGCTGCTCCTCCCATTTACTGAAACGCGCACTGTATAAGGTGTATATAGGTGGTAGGGGGTGATGTTATTTATATGGAACTGTATATTGGAGGTGGCTGAAATTTTCATGTGATTGTTATTTAGGTTGAAGGGAGGGGAGAAGGTATTTACATGGGACTGCATGTTTGAGGGGACTGTAGCTGTAGTCTACTGCAGGGGGGACAACTATTTTTGAAGAACCATTACATTAATTGGTGCATGCAGGGGTGCAGTAAATGGAGTTAGGCCAGTTTTACATTGACGTATCACAGGTCTGGTGACTGTCACTTCAGTCAGGACTCGAGACCTGCAGGAATGAATGGGAATGGCGTTCCTGCACTTTTTTCACAGCAGGAATGCTGTTCCCGTAGCAGACGTCTTGCAGAACAGGCCTTTGTGGTATGGGCAGCAAGAAGGGAAGCAGTCGTTATTTTGTTTTTACAAAACTGGCAGTGGTGTAGAGGAGGATTGGGAGGGTGGAACTAAGCGGTGGCTGTCTGAGCACAGACCAAAGACAAGTACAAGGTATTAGTGCCTGTGGGGCTCTGAAAACACAGGGGTCAGTATGTGGGGGGTGGCTTTATGACTGGCATCCTCCTTGGGGCAGATTCCTAATATGGCTGGATATCGGTAGGAGAAGACCACAGGAAGACCCTCAGAGTCTTCTCCCTGTTAATTCTGCACTAATGTGCTGGTAGTGACCAAATGACAGTGGGTGGGGGGAGCACAGCATCTCGTATCACTGGCCTGCCTGCCACCGGTGAGGCATACTATTATAGTACTAATATAGTAGTGTAATAATCATAATAGTAGCCGTAAACAATTTCCAAATGAAAATACATATTTTTGGTGCATTTTCCCTTTAAGCCTTAAAAGGACCTGTAGATCCTTCTTGACCTGAAAAACAAAACTTAACTTTTTTGTGCATTGTAATAAATGACAGGAAATGTTATAAGGAAGCATGTAGGTTTTATGACGAACTACAACTCCCAGCATGTCCTGACCACATTAATGGGGTACATATCGACCCCCTCCCCCACACATTACAAAACTCTTCAGTTTTAATAGACAATGTTTTGCAACCTGTGACACTTCTACTCATAACTCAAAAGCCTGATCCTTTATTTTGCAAAGAAACAATAAATCTGTACATAATGGGGGAGATTTATCAAAACCTGTGCAAAGGAAAAGTAGCCCAGTTGCCCATAGCAACCAATCAGATCACTTCTTTCATTTTGCAGAGGCCTTGTTAAAAATGAAAGAAGCGAGCTGATTGGTTGCTATGGGCAACTGGGCAACTTTTCCTCTGGACAGGTTTTGATAAATCTCCCCCATTAATTGTGTAATATACGGTATATGTACATACTGTGTATGCAGGGCACGACTCGATACGGTTAAAACAAAAGCGGCAAATGGCTAGAGATGATGGGTGTTATCCTCACAGATCCTTATTATGGTCCATCTGCTCGTTTGAAAAATGATCAATTTTCCCAATAGTTAATGTCTCACATGTGGGAAGTTTATCACTGTGAGTCATTGGCTGGGATCATCCTAATCATATAGAAACATGAGGAACAGATGCGTGACATACTTCATAATGACCGCGTCCATGGTCTGACACATATGACTATAAGTCGCCATGGCCAGAAATATTAGATTTATGACATCTTGTCTCGTCTCACAGACAGAAGACTTATTTGTTAGAAAAGCCATTACTGTGCAGGGGAGGTTGGGAAAATATTCCTGCTACAGCAGCTTTAGTCAATCCTATCCTAAAAATGATATGAAGGAATTTCATAATGGTGAGCTCAGTTGTACGGATACCGATAGATAGGCGGATAAATAGAAGATTATCCTTACAAGATGGAGCTGATATTGACTATTATACCAAATCCACTTTCGAGAATGAAAACTCACTATATTCTTAGACACCAAAGTCTCACTGCTCCTACATGAGAAAAGGGCTTTTCCTACAATGAATAAGTGGAGAATGGGGGGTCCTGAGTGTACGGTGCACTGTTGCTCCATTGCAATTCTATGAAACTGTTGAAGATAGCCGAGCACTGTACAGTGGTCCCTCAAGTTACAATATTAATTGGTTCCTAGACGACCATTGTATGTTGAAACCAATGTATGTTGAGACCAGAACTCTATGGAAACCTGGTAATTGGTTCTGAAGCCACCAAAATATCATTCAAAAAATAGGAAAAAGTGAGGATTAAAGATAAATAAGTAGATAACTAATATAGATAAAGCAAATCCTTACATATAAAAGTAAGAAAGATCTGCTGGGAGCTGTAAATCACTTTCTATGTCAGTGTTTCCCAAGCAGGGAGCCGCTAGCTGTTGCAAAACTACAACTCCCAGTATGCCCGGACAGCCAAAGGCTGTCCGGGCATGCTGGGAGTTGTAGTTTTGCATTAGCTGGGGGCACCCTGCTTGGGAAACACTGGTCTATGTAGAGGATCGGAGCTTCTTCAGGGTCCTGTACAGTGCACAGTGTCCTGAAAAAGTAAAATGGAGTCACCCTTCACTGGTGTCCAAAGGAGCAGGTAACCCTGGTACAGGTAAAATGTACAGAACATGTAATACCTCCCTGGACTGTAGGGGGCGCTACCAGACACCAGTCAGTGCATGCACTTCAGTAATACAGGGGTTTTACCAGTAAATTGCCCATTCTGATTGGTCGGTTCTTCCAGCCATTGACACATTGCACAGATCTGGATTGTCCGTAGCATTGTATGTTGAGTCTGGTTTCAACTTACAATGGTCCAGAAAGGACCATTGTATGTTGAAACTATTGTATGTTGAGGCCATTGTAGGTTGAGGGATCACTGTATTCAGCCAACCTCAGTAGTCCCATAGAATGACAATGTGCATACTTGACTGAAGTGACATTCAACCAGGGGCACTCAGGACCCCCACTATCATGATCGTGCAGGTTGGATCCATACCATTATCCCATATCCTGTGAATAGGGGAAGTTATCATTATGGGAAAAACCTTAAAGCTTTACTTTTTTTTTACTAAGAGACATGATAAAATGTATTTAAGTTCCTGAAACTTTTTGTGCAGAAAGAGTTGTCCTGCATTTATTTGTATTTTAGACTCCAAATTCTCTTACTAACTTGTCAAGTATATCATACTGGTTTGAGCGACATGCAGTCAATTTACATTCTCTTGTTTTTCCATTTATCAAAAGGTTTGCTGATTTTTTCAGATGCAAATTTTACAATTTTACATGCCCTTTATATAGATATTTGGATAGTTTAAAGGGGTACTCCGGTGGAAATTTTTTTTTTTTAAATCAACTGGTGCCAGAAAGTTAAAGAGATTTGTAAATGACTTCTATGAAAAAAATCTTTATACTTCCAGTACTTGTGAGCAGCTGTATGCTACAGAGGAAGTTCTGTGCTTTTTGAATTTCTTCTTTGTCTTGTCCACAGTGCTCTCTGCTGACACCTCTGTCAGAGTCCAGAGCAGCATAGGTTTGCTATGAGGATTTTCTCCTGCTCTGGACAGTTCCTGATACGGCCATCAGGTGTCAGCAGAGAGCACTGTGGACAAGACAAAAAAGAAATTCAAAAAGAAAATAATTTCTTCTGTGGCATACAGCTGCTAAAAAGATTTTTTAATACCAGAGTACCCCCAAACTATCCAAATATCTATAAGGGCATGTAAAATGTTAAAATTTGCGTCTGAAAAAATCTGCAAACTTTTTGGTAAATGGAAAAACAAGAGACTGTAAACAGCGATTTACTGCATGTCGCTCAAACCAATATAATATACTTGACAAGTTAGTAAGTAAGTTAGTAAGTCTGAAACACTAATTTCTTAAAGTAAATGCAGGTCAACTCTTTCTGCACAAAAAGTTTCAGGAACTTAAAAAAAGAGGCAAGAAATAATACATTCTATGATACAGGCAAAAAAAAATCTAAAATTTCCACCTTGTACAGGAATCTCAGAGATCAGTAAAGTTGACATAAAGCAGTAAATTGATGCATTCGATAATCCTCAGATCTTATATTTCCTGGCATACAGTATCCCTCACATTATTGTAAATATTTTATTCTATCTATTCATGTGACAACGCTAAGGAAATGATCCTCTGCTACAATGTAGTCAGTGCACAGCTTGTATAACAGTGTTTGTCAATAAAACTATTAAATAAAAAATAGAGCTGATCGGCGCCCCCACTGTCAAAGATAATCACTGTTGTACAATAAGGGTCTATTCACACGGCAGAATTTCTGGTTGCGGAATTCCGCCTCAAATGAAAGCTCATACACTTCTTTCGTATTCCGCACTCCCATTTCCACTTCTGAATTTCCGCTTGAACAATTCCGCTAGTGGAATTCCGCAAGCGGAAATTCAGAAGTGTGAAAGGGAGTGCAAAATCCCATAGATGTCTATGAGCTTTAACCCCTTAAGGACTAAGGGTTTTTTCGTTTTTGCACTTTCGTTTTTTCCTCCTTACCTTTAAAAAATCATAATTCTTTAAATTTTGCACCTAAAAATCTATATGATGGCTTATTTTTTGTGCCACCAATTCTACTTTGTATTAACATCAGTCATTTTACCCAAAAATCTACGGCGAAACAGGAAAAAAAATATATAATTGTGCGATAAAATTGAAGAAGAAACTCCATTTTGTAAATTTTGGGGGCTTTTCTCTTTATTCTGTAGGTCCACACGATTAAAATGATACCCTACTTATATAGGTTTAATTTTGTCATACTTCTGTAAAAAATCATGAAAAGCACAAAAATGTATATGTTTAAAATTCAAGTCATCTTCTGACCCCTATAACTTTTTTATTTTTCTGTGTACTACGGGGCGGTATGAGGGCTCATTTTTTGTGCCGTGATCTGAAGTTTTTAGCGGTATCATTTTTGTATTGATCGGACTTTTTGAACGCTTTTTATAAATTTTTTCATTATCTAAAAAGTGACCAAAAATACGCTATTTCTGACTTTGAAATTTTTTTGTGCGTACGCCATTGACCGCGCGGTTTAATTAATTATATATTTTTATAATTCTGACATTTTTGCACGCAGCAATACCACATATTTTTCTTTTTATTGACATAGTTTTTTGTTTTTTTATGGGAAAAGGGCGGCGATTCAAACTTTAGGGAAGGGGTTAAATGATCTTTTTTAACTTTTTTTTTACTTTTTTTTTTTGCAATTTACATTAATCATTGTTATCCCATAGGATAACATTGATCAATGATTCTGCCCCTTGACTGCTCATGCCTGGATCTCAGGCACGGAGCAGTCATTCGGCGATCGGACACACAGGAGGAAGGTAGGGGCCCTCCTTGTGTGCTCCAGCTGTTGGGGACATCGCGGCGGTCCCGAACAGCCCACTGAGCTAGCCGGGAGTAGTTTACTTTCACTTTAGATGCGGCGATCAACTTTGGACGGCGCTTCTAGAGGGTTAATAGCGGTGCCGCGCGCTATTAGCCACAGATCCCGGCTGTTGTTAGAGTCCGGGCCCGATCCAGTATTATAGAAAGGGTGAGGATTCAGGGTGTACAGGTACGCCCTGAGTCCTTAAGAGGTTAATTTGAGGCGGAATTCCGCAACTGTTCTGTTCACACTGCGGAATCTCTGGGCAGAAATCAGTCTGACTGAATCAGTCGGTGCTAGGACCGCGCGGACACTGCAGTCTCCAATGTGTTCCGCGAGTATTTCCGCCTGAAGAATGAGCAACACCATTCTTCAGGCGGAAATTTTCAAGCGGATTTTCCGTTCACAAATTCTGCTACACAAATTCCAAAGTGTGAATTTGTGAACGGAAACCCATTCACTATACTATACATTTTAGTGAGCGGAATTTCTGCCTGCAATTTCAAAGCGGTATTGCAGGCGGAAATTCCGTAGTGTGAACCCAGCCTAAGGGTATTTTCATATGTACTGTATCCACTGCCGATTTAATGCTGTGGATTTTACACTATGGTCAGCTATTTGTTTATATTGATTACCAATAATAAAATCCACAGCATTAAATCCGCAGCATTTACAGTACGTATAAGCATACCCTTAAACAGAAAGCACATAAAGCGAAGATATATTTTTACAACTTAAACCATAATTTTAACCTAGAGGCTACACTTTGGAACACACTTTGTTTTTCCAGTCCTTGTCTCCTTCTTACTAGATTTAGGTAAACAGCCAAAGAATCTGAATTCTTTTTCTGGTGGGATATGCTCCCCTCTAAGTGCAACAGCTGTCACAAAGTGCAAAGCTTCCAATAACACCAAATTCTGGCTGGGCCAGGCCGGGCCGCACTGCCCCATGCTGATTGAAAGGCCGTGCAGCTGTCACAGGTTTGATTGTTGTGTCCGTGCCAGATTAGGTTGCAGTGACATTTGAACTGGCAACCATTTTAGTACTCTTCACCATCTGTAAAATATATTACAGTCACTTATCTCCCATTCGTGCTGTGCTACACATATTAAAATAAATACGATAAATATAGATTATTTGGGTTTGTTTGGGCAAAACAAAACATTTTGTTTTACATTATTAATACTAATTTTAAACAAACCTTGAGGAGACAACCTTGTGGTCATAAATTAGTTGGATTTGGAATCCATAGATTTGAAAGGGTTATCCAGGATTAGAAAAATATAGCTGGAAGCCAAACCCATGAAGATGTGTTATATCCAAAAATAGCACAACATCTGCTCACAGGCTGTGTCTGGTATTGCAGTTCAGCCTCTTCAATAGAACAAAGTTGCAGTTCCAGTTACAACCTATTAACAAGTGTTGTACTGTTTCTGGAAGAAAGCTGCTATTCTTCTTCTAACGCTGCATAAGACAACCTGCCAGATCCTCAAGGCCTTAAATAACAGCCCCCGGACCTGACAGGTCAGGAAAACAGCATCTATGCAACAGAAAGCGGAAAATTAAGTTAAAGGGGAACTCTGGTACTGAACAACATATCCCACTTCCACAGGATAGTGGATAAGTGTATGATCACGGGGGTCTAACTGCTGGTACCCCCTGCGATTTCCTCTCCGGCTCTTCCCATGCACAGAGCTGTATCGACTGCCACACTAAGCCATGGCCTACACTCCCCCATCATGCATCTCTATGGGAGAGCTGGAGATACAGCGCTTGTGTATCTTCGGCTCTCCCATAGAAATGCATGGGGAGGGGTGTGTTGACCACTGTGCCGCTGGCTGCTCCATGCATGGGTAGAACCAGGGCGCCAAGCAGACACTTCTATCCTGTGGATAGGGAATAAGTTGTTAAGTACCACAGTTCCCCTTTAAATCCCTACTAGCTGATACTGTTTTCCAGTCACAGGAGAGGAGAAATGGCGGCTTCCAGTCATGCTCGAAAAGCCCAGACCTGAGGGATTGACAGCCTGAGCATCATGTGCAGTAACCTGTCGCTACCGACACTGATGACAACCATACTTACCTGATCCTGATCTGTGCTCCCATTCTCCGCTATCTTCCTCTGTATCTTCCATTCCGGGGCCAACTTGGAGCATGGACAGGGTTTCTGATGTCAGTGTTGTTGCTTCTCTGCTGGGTCCCGCTGCTAGCAAACAGCAGTGGTGACGTCAGGAAGCTCCGAGTTGGCCCTGGAACGGAAGATAAAGGGGAAGATAGCGTGAGAACAGGAGCATGGAACGGGATCCGGTAAGTATGGTTGTAATCAGTGTCGCCTGCACTCCCTGTCTGTACCAACACTTTGGTCAAGGTGACATTGATGACAGATTTTCTTTAAAGGGATTATTATGGATTAGAAAAAACATGTCTGCTTTCTCTGTCCAATGGATGTGTCTGGAGTTGCAAGTGAATAAGCAGAGCTGCAATGCCACAAGCAACCTGTGGGCAGTTTTGATGATCATGTTCATTTAATGCTGTACCCAGGGGTATAACTACAGTGGGGTGCTGATGTTGCAGTCGCATCCTATTACCTAATGTCTGAGGGGGCCTATCGGCCAAAGGCCCAGGAGCCTTAAATTCCACCTCTGCCTGTACCAGGCTGTTAACACAAGCATCAATGCATCATTTAGTTAGGGATGTGGTTTTGTTTACAGATCACCAGAACGGTCCATGGGGCCCATTACCTCTATGTACGCCCCAGGCCTCTACTATTGAACTTTCCTGTTTATACAAATAAAAGTGTGAGGGACTTGTGCATAAAGTTCACATCTTGCTATTTCTCTTGTGTACACTTGGTTGCGTCACACATCAGTTCACGAAGCCTGTCTGACAGTTTGAAGACTTTCACCATATAAAATTTATTGTATCTTTTCCCTCACAAATATTGTTTTCATTTAAGGTAAAAAGTTGCCAGAACCTATCAGTTCAGACTTAGAATTGTCCTCGTTTCAACTCAGCTTCAGTGTACTGAAATAATGTGATTATCTGCCAGCGCAGCCATCCAAAGTATCTGAGGAAACGCAGCAGAAATGCAGCATTTACCTTATAAATAATCTTTATTATTGTTAGCAGCAGGTGAATTTACTTGATATGATGAAGCCTTATTTGTTGCTGTGGAGCCATCATACAGCCATGAGCACACTCAGTTTTCTGGTCAGTAGTTTTAGCCTCAATAAGCAAACGTTTTCCTGCAAAAAAAGGACTGACATTTTTAGTCATTTTTTCTGTCATTTGGACTATTTTTAACCTTTTTATGCATTTGTTACATGTTTTTTTCCAGACATTTTTCATTCCTTATTTTACTACAAAAAAGACTGTTAAGAAATTTAAAAGAGTGTGACAAAAGTTCCCCAAAATGTTAATATGTTAATAGGTGGAAAAAAGGGGGGTGCACATAATTTAGCAGTCATAACATTGCAGTCAGAATATTTTGCTAAATGGGAATCACCGGCCAGTTTTACTTTGGGTCAGTGGAACTCATTACTAAAAAAAAAAACTTCTGTCAATCAATTTTAGGCCATTTTATGCCTCAAAAAAAACAGATCAATCTACTGCAAAAAAATTGCTATTAAAAACTGTCCAAGGTGAAAGGACCAGAACTAAAAAAAAACTGTGAAATAACCAGACCAAATGGCTTTTGGTACAGTTGGTGGTCATTTTTTTCTGCTGTTTTAGGGTAAGGTCCCACGTAACATATACACAGCGTATTTTGCTGCATACCTGCTGATGCGTATTTCCCTACCCATTAAGATCAATCGGTAGCAAAATCAGCTGCAGAAAATATGCATCAAAATACGCTGCATATACACTACTTGGGCCAGTAACCCAAGACATTTTTTGAAAAGAGAAACGTGTTGGACATTGATATTTTATCCGGGGTGTCCATTGAGTGTGGATTGAAGGAGCGATCCAGTGTATATTTATCGATGTTTTCACAGTGAATGTGATTTTTTTTTCCATCGATTCTTTGAAACTTTGCTGAATTGGGTCTTGTGTATATACAGTGAATGTACTTTTTTTCCAGTGTTTCTTGAAGCTATGTTGAATTACCATTCTTTAATACAATTGAAGTTCGCTTTCTTCTGGGATAATTTGTTACAAGTCCGACTGCAATAGGTGGATCTATGTTTGTATGAGGGTGAACAGTCACCTCAGTATATAAAAACCATGCAGAGTGTGAGGGTCTCATGCCATGACTAAGAACATTATTGTTCAAAACGCGTCAGTGGACGTGGGTTTTTAACTCACCAGAGCACATTATGTTTGTCTTTGTCCTTTTTGGATTTTATAACATTATGGAATAAAAATTAAAAAATTTTAACTACCATATTTTGTGGAGCTGGAGCCCTTGAATAACATTTTATTAACCATTACAGTAAGTCTTTACAGGCTCTGTATCTCCCCATAATGGTGGCTTAAGGCAATCAAAATTTTATCATTTAACTATATTATTGTATGAAGGAAAGCAGGGGATTCAGAGAGATGACACAAAAAGTGAGCTGCATCCTCAATAAAGATATATTATAAACTTAATAATTGCAAATTTCTAGCTCTAAATGTAAATAAAGGTACAGTTAAAGGATAGCAGATAAAGGTATAGGGTCTGTCCTAAAAAAGACCCTTACAAAGGAGATCCAAATTTGTTCATTGTTTGGCAAGTTGTCCTTAAATTTTCCACTTCATAACAAAAAATGTTTCTGGTATTAAGGACATTACTATTTAAATAAAAGCCTAAATGGATGCTTAATGTCTTTATAAGATGTAAGAATAATAGGGGTGATGTGTATAGAGAAGGGCACTCATCGGAAGATAAAATTACAATTTTTTCTTTAAAATCTAGAATAAAATTGTCCAAAAGGTAAATTACAGCACAGGTGAATTACACGGGTGAATTACAGCACTGTAGGAGAAAACTGACACATTATGAGACTTGAACAGGATTTTTTGGACTTAGGGATTTTTGTTTAAATACTATACACCCCACAGTTCAATAATATAGTTTTTATTATTGATCTGCTTCCTAAGTTTTGTATTTTTTATTTTTGAATTGTTTGGCCATGATTAAGAGCTAGATCAACCAAATACGCATCGGTTCTCTTCCAATAAGTTGAAATTCAACAGTGACCACTGTTACGCCGAGCGCTCCGGGTCCCCGCTCCTCCCCGGAGCGCTCGCAACATCCTCGCAACTGCAGCGCCCCGGTCAGATCTGCTGACCGGGTGCGCTGCGATTCCTCTCCCAGCCGGGATGCGATTCGCGATGCGGGTGGCGCCCGCTCGCGATGCGCACCCCGGCTCCCGTACCTGACTCGCTCTCCGTCGGTCCTGTCCCGGCGCGCGCGGCCCCGCTCCCTAGGGCGCGCGCGCGCCGGGTCTCTGCGATTTAAAGGGCCACTGCGCCGCTGATTGGCGCAGTTGGTTCAATTAGTGTGTTCACCTGTGCACTCCCTATTTATACCTCACTTCCCCTGCACTCCCTCGCCGGATCTTGTTGCCATTGTGCCAGTGAAAGCGTTTCCTTGTGTGTTCCTAGCCTGTGTTCCAGACCTCCTGCCGTTGCCCCTGACTACGATCCTTGCTGCCTGCCCCGACCTTCTGCTACGTCCGACCTTGCTCTTGTCTACTCCCTTGTACCGCGCCTTTCTTCAGCAGTCAGAGAGGTTGAGCCGTTGCTAGTGGATACGACCTGGTTACTACCGCCGCTGCAAGACCATCCCGCTTTGCGGCGGGCTCTGGTGAATACCAGTAGTAACTTAGAACCGGTCCACTAGCACGGTCCACGCCAATCCCTCTCTGGCACAGAGGATCCACCTCCTGCCAGCCGTATCGTGACAGTAGATCCGGCCATGGATCCCGCTGAAGTTCCACTGCCAGCTGTCGCCGACCTCACCACGGTGGTTGCCCAGCAGTCGCAACAGATAGCGCAACAAGGCCACCAGCTGTCTCAACTGACCGTGATGCTACAGCAACTACTACCACAGCTTCAGCAATCATCTCCTCCGCCAGCTCCTGCACCTCCTCCGCAGCGAGTGGCCGCTTCCGGCCTACGACTATCCTTGCCGGATAAATTTGATGGGGACTCTAAGTTTTGCCGTGGCTTTCTTTCACAATGTTCCCTGCACTTGGAGATGATGACGGACCAGTTTCCTACTGAAAGGTCTAAGGTGGCTTTCGTAGTCAGCCTTCTGTCTGGGAAAGCTCTGTCATGGGCCACACCGCTCTGGGACCGCAATGACCCCGTCACTGCCTCTGTACACTCCTTCTTCTCGGAAATTCAAAGTGTCTTTGAGGAACCTGCCCGAGCCTCTTCTGCTGAGACTGCCCTGCTGAACCTGGTTCAGGGTAATTCTTCCGTTGGCGAGTACGCCATCCAATTCCGTACTCTTGCTTCCGAATTATCCTGGAATAATGAGGTCCTCTGCGCGACCTTTAAAAAAGGCCTATCCAGCAACATTAAAGATGTTCTGGCCGCACGAGAAATTCCTGCTAACCTGCATGAACTCATTCATCTAGCCACTCGCATTGACATGCGTTTTTCCGAAAGGCGTCAGGAGCTCCGCCAGGATATGGACTTTGTTCGCACGAGGCGTTTTTTCTCCCCGTCTCCTCTCTCCTCTGGTCCTCTGCAATCCGTTCCTGTGCCTCCCGCCGTGGAGGCTATGCAAGTTGACCGGTCTCGCTTGACATCTCAAGAGAGGACACAACGCCGCATGGAGAATCTTTGCCTGTACTGTGCCGGTACCGAACACTTCCTGAAGGATTGTCCTATCCGTCCTCCCCGTCTGGAAAGACGTACGCTGACTCCGCACAAAGGTGAGACAGTTCTTGATGTCAACTCTACTTCTCCACGCCTTACTGTGCCTGTGCGGATATCTGCCTCTACCTTCTCCTTCTCTACTATGGCCTTCTTGGATTCCGGATCTGCAGGAAATTTTATTTTGGCCTCTCTCATCAACAGGTTCAACATCCCGGTGACCAGTCTCGCCAGACCCCTCTACATCAATTGTGTTAACAATGAAAGATTGGACTGTACCGTGCGTTACCGCACGGAACCCCTCCTAATGTGCATCGGACCTCATCACGAAAAAATTGAGTTTTTGGTCCTCTCCAATTGCACTTCCGAAATTCTCCTTGGACTACCGTGGCTTCAACGCCATTCCCCAACCCTTGATTGGTCCACAGGAGAGATCAAGAGCTGGGGTACTTCTTGTTCCAAGGACTGTCTTAAACCGGTTCCCAGTATTCCCTGCCGTGACCCTGTGGTTCCTCCTGTAACCGGTCTCCCTAAGGCTTATATGGACTATGCTGACGTATTTTGCAAAAAGCAAGCTGAGACTTTACCTCCTCACAGGCCTTATGACTGTCCTATTGACCTCCTCCCGGGCACTACTCCACCCCGGGGCAGAATTTATCCTCTGTCCGCCCCAGAGACTCTTGCTATGTCTGAATACATCCAGAAAAATTTAAAAAAGGGGTTTATCCGCAAATCCTCCTCTCCTGCCGGAGCTGGATTTTTCTTTGTGTCCAAAAAAGATGGCTCCCTACGTCCTTGCATTGACTACCGCGGACTTAATAAAATCACGGTAAAGAACGGCTACCCCCTACCTCTTATCTCAGAACTCTTTGATCGCCTTCAAGGTGCCCACATCTTTACCAAACTGGACTTAAGAGCTGCTTATAATCTCATCCGCATCAGGGAGGGGGACGAATGGAAAACCGCATTTAACACCAGAGATGGTCACTTTGAGTATCTGGTCATGCCCTTTGGCCTGTGCAACGCCCCTGCCGTCTTCCAAGACTTTGTTAATGACATTTTTCGTGATCTTTTATATTCCTGTGTTGTTGTGTATCTGGACGATATTCTGATTTTTTCTGCCAACTTAGAAGAACACCGCGAGCATGTCCGCATGGTTCTACAGAGACTTCGAGACAATCAACTTTATGCCAAAATGGAGAAATGTCTGTTTGAATGTCAATCTCTTCCTTTCCTAGGATACTTGGTCTCTGGCCAGGGACTACAAATGGACCCAGATAAACTCTCTGCCGTCTTAGATTGGCCACGCCCCTCCGGACTCCGTGCTATCCAACGTTTTTTGGGGTTCGCCAATTATTACAGACAATTCATTCCACATTTTTCCACTATTGTGGCTCCTATCGTGGCTTTAACCAAGAAGAATGCCAATCCTAAGTCTCCCCAAGCGGAAGACGCATTTAAACGGCTCAAGTCTGCCTTTTCTTCTGCTCCCGTGCTCTCAAGACCTGACCCATCTAAACCCTTCCTATTGGAGGTTGATGCCTCCTCAGTGGGAGCTGGAGCGGTCCTTCTACAAAAAAAATTCTTCCGGGCATGCTGTTACTTGTGGGTTTTTTTCTAGGACCTTCTCTCCGGCGGAGAGGAACTACTCCATCGGGGATCGAGAACTACTGGCCATTAAATTGGCACTTGAGGAATGGAGGCATCTTCTGGAGGGATCAAAATTTCCAGTTATCATTTACACCGATCACAAGAATCTCTCCTATCTCCAGTCTGCCCAACGGCTGAATCCTCGCCAGGCCAGGTGGTCGTTGTTCTTTGCCCGTTTTAACTTTGAAATTCATTTTCACCCTGCCGACAAGAACATTAGGGCCGATGCTCTCTCTCGTTCCTCGGATGCCTCGGAAGTAGAGGTCTCTCCGCAACACATCATTCCTCCTGACTGTCTGATTTCCACTTCTCCAGCCTCCATCAGGCAAACTCCTCCAGGGAAGACCTTCGTTTCTCCACGCCAACGTCTCGGGATTCTCAAATGGGGTCACTCCTCCCACCTCGCAGGCCATGCGGGCATCAAAAAGTCCTTGCAACTCATCTCTCGTTTCTATTGGTGGCCGACTCTGGAGACGGATGTTGTTGATTTTGTGCGGGCCTGTACTGTCTGTGCCCGGGATAAGACTCCTCGCCAGAAGCCTGCTGGTCTCCTTCATCCTCTGCCTGTCCCCGAACAGCCTTGGTCTCTGATTGGTATGGACTTTATTACAGACCTACCCCCATCCCGTGGCAACACTGTTGTTTGGGTGGTCGTTGATCGATTTTCCAAGATGGCACATTTTATTCCTCTTCCTGGTCTTCCTTCAGCGCCTCAGTTGGCAAAACAATTTTTTGTACACATTTTTCGTCTTCACGGTTTGCCCACGCAGATCGTCTCGGATAGAGGCGTCCAATTCGTGTCAAAATTCGGGAGGGCCCTCTGTAAACAACTCAAGATTAAATTAAACTTCTCTTCTGCTTATCATCCTCAATCCAATGGGCAAGTTGAAAGAATTAACCAGGTTCTGGGTGACTATTTACGGCATCTTGTTTCCTCCCGCCAGGATGACTGGGCAGATCTTCTACCATGGGCCGAATTCTCATACAACTTCAGAGTCTCTGAATCTTCTGCTAAATCCCCATTTTTCGTGGTGTACGGCCGTCACCCTCTTCCCCCCCTCCCTACTCCCTTGCCCTCTGGTTTACCCGCTGTGGATGAAGTGACTCGTGATCTTTCCACCATATGGAAAGAGACCCAAAATTCTCTTCTACAGGCTTCATCTCGCATGAAAAGGTTTGCCGATAAGAAAAGAAGAACTCCCCCCATTTTTGCTCCCGGAGACAAGGTATGGCTCTCTGCTAAATATGTCCGCTTTCGTGTCCCCAGTTACAAACTGGGACCACGCTATCTTGGTCCTTTCAAAGTCTTGTGCCAGATTAATCCTGTCTCTTACAAACTCCTTCTTCCTCCTTCTCTTCGTATTCCCAATGCCTTCCATGTCTCTCTCCTTAAACCTCTCATCATCAACCGTTTCTCTCCCAAACTTGTCTCTCCCACTCCTGTTTCCGGCTCTTCTGACATCTTCTCCGTAAAGGAGATACTGGCCTCCAAGACGGTCAGAGGGAAAAAAAATTTTTGGGTTGATTGGGAGGGCTGTGGTCCAGAAGAGAGATCCTGGGAACCTGAGGACAACATCCTAGACAAAAGTCTGGTCCTCAGGTTCTCAGGCTCCAAGAAGAGGGGGAGACCCAAGGGGGGGGTACTGTTACGCCGAGCGCTCCGGGTCCCCGCTCCTCCCCGGAGCGCTCGCAACATCCTCGCAACTGCAGCGCCCCGGTCAGATCTGCTGACCGGGTGCGCTGCAATTCCTCTCCCAGCCGGGATGCGATTCGCGATGCGGGTGGCGCCCGCTCGCGATGCGCACCCCGGCTCCCGTACCTGACTCGCTCTCCGTCGGTCCTGTCCCGGCGCGCGCGGCCCCGCTCCCTAGGGCGCGCGCGCGCCGGGTCTCTGCGATTTAAAGGGCCACTGCGCCGCTGATTGGCGCAGTTGGTTCAATTAGTGTGTTCACCTGTGCACTCCCTATTTATACCTCACTTCCCCTGCACTCCCTCGCCGGATCTTGTTGCCATTGTGCCAGTGAAAGCGTTTCCTTGTGTGTTCCTAGCCTGTGTTCCAGACCTCCTGGCGTTGCCCCTGACTACGATCCTTGCTGCCTGCCCCGACCTTCTGCTACGTCCGACCTTGCTCTTGTCTACTCCCTTGTACCGCGCCTTTCTTCAGCAGTCAGAGAGGTTGAGCCGTTGCTAGTGGATACGACCTGGTTACTACCGCCGCTGCAAGACCATCCCGCTTTGTGGCGGGCTCTGGTGAATACCAGTAGTAACTTAGAACCGGTCCACTAGCACGGTCCACGCCAATCCCTCTCTGGCACAGAGGATCCACCTCCTGCCAGCCGTATCGTGACAACCACCATGTTCTTATGGAATCTTTTTTGTGTCTTGATTTTAAGATGTCAGTAATAAAGTAAGTGAAGTTTATCTTTCGATAGGTGCCGGACTCTACCGTATATTCACTGCAGCTGATGATTAGGACTTTAATTCTGTGCACCTGCGGGGTGATATTTCTACCCTTTTTTACGCAATAATAGGGAATAATACCTTGCACTCTTGGGTCTATATTGTAGATTGGTCCATTAAGTTCTAAGGGCAGGTTTTTTTCTTTATCCGCACTCCCAAGACAGAAAGCAGTGTCCCTGACTTTATTTTTCATGTGAGCAATGTGACAGAATTAATCTTTATACTAAACTATATCTCCAGCAATGAAACCCTGACTTCATTTAAATACGTGTGCTGTTTTATGTCAACTCCGTGTCTCAAAGGCTGAGCAAAATATTTGTGCTGGCATAAATTCTTGGAGAAGGTAAACTGTCATAACATTTAGTGTCTCCATCTATTAATAACAGAATTGGCCCACTTTTATATATATTTATACTATTGCTTTGTAAATAGCCTTTACGGTTTGTATTAGGACTAAGAACGACCTACATGTTACACAGTAGCTGACGCCTAAGCACATTTTTGGGATTTTCTACTGTTGTAATTATCATCTTTGCACTTCAACACCTAAAAAAATATAAGAGGATTAATATACAAGTAGAGGATCCGTTTTCTAGAAAACATTTATATGTAAGATTTTTGAAAACAAAGAAAACTATGATAGTTGTTTATTGACCCTGTTATAAATTAAAGTGGTTGTCTACCTTAAAGCATTACTGTCACTTTAAAAAAAAGTTTCATATGTCCCATATTTCTTTTAAGTATTCCAATACAGAACATTTCGACTGCAGTGGATCTTTTTCAAGCATACAATAAAGTGGACCAATCAGCAGCTTTTTAGTGTATAAACTTAAAGGGGTACTCCGGTGAAAACCTTTTTTCTTTTAAATCAACTGGTGCCAGAAAGTTAAACAGATTTGTAAATTACTTCTATTAAAAAATCTTAATCCTTCCTGTACTTATTAGCTGCTGAATACTACAGAGGAAATTCTTTTCTTTTTGGAATTCTCTATGATGACATCACGAACACAGTGCTCTTTGCTGACGTCATTATAATAATAATAATAATAACTCTTTATTTATTGTTGCCCTTAGTGGGATTTGAACCCAAGGCCCCAGCACTGCAAGGCAGCAGTGCTAACCACTGAGCCACCATGCTGCCCTTAGCATACATCTGCTATGCACGGTTGCTAAAATGGACAGATATGTCAGTAGAGAGCACTGTGCTCGTGATGTCATCAGTGTTTCAAAAAGAAAGGAATTTCCTCTGTAGCATTCAGCAGGTAATAAGTAGTGGAAGGATTAAGATTTTTTAATAGAAGTAATTTACAAATATGTTTAACTTTCTGGCACTAGTTGATTTAAAAGAAGAAAGGTTTTCACCGGAGTACCCCTTTAAGGCAGAATACAATAAGAGTTCTTGCTCTGAATCCGTAGATAACATATTTATGCAGAATGACAGCTCCAGCACTAAGATATCCTTATTTTAATTGATATGATTGATTGATATGATTGAGTGTTTCCCAATGCTATAAAAGCACAGCTAGGTTTAGCTATTTCATTCAATACTATATAGATGCTGCCTGCACCGGAAGTTCCTCACTTTCTCCTCTAAAGCTATGGAAGAAGGAGCCGCTGACTCTCACTTCTGTCGCATCCTACCAACTGTGTGTGCACCGGTTGACAACTGCACTCACCTGGGGATCTGGTGCTTCCCTTGCATATTTGGTCAATGCAGACGTCGGGCCAACTGGAGTATCCTTCAGCCTCTGGGGGGGGGGACAGTCTGATTCTGCCTGCATCCCCCTCCTCTTGCCTCCCTCTCTGTCTCCAGTTATGGAGTCACTAAAGATAAGCTCTTTTTGGTGTCTGAAGAGGTTTCTGAACATTTACAGATATTGTAGGTAGCAAACAGGGGCTACAGAAAAGTGAGGAGTTGCCTCTTTCTCCTTATGAGATCTCGCTTATGTACTACTGAGTTATACAATAACAATGTTACAAGCCAAAAATATAAAAAATAATGATTGGCAATGGACCATATACTGTGTATGACCACTATACAGTGGTGATACCTACCAAAAGTAATCCAAGGAAGGACAATGGGGGAGATTTATCAAAACCTGTCCAGAGGAAAAGTTGCCCAGTTGCCCATAGCAACCAATCAGATTGCATCTTTCATTTTTAACAAGGCCTCTGAAAAATGAAAGAAGCAATCTGATTGGTTGCTATGGGCAACTGGGCAACTTTTCCTCTGGACAGGTTTTGATAAATCCCCCCCAATGAGTTAACCAGCGACAAACTCATCTGCACTCAAGTCTCAATGAAGTTTGTTGTGATGAGCTAAAGCTGAATTGTTTGTTTTTTTCCCACAGAAGCACACTTTGCTTAGTAGTTAATACTGGCTATGATAGAAATGTGTATGTGCATGTGTATGGGGCAGCGTAGGCCACAGACCAGTCGGAATGAACATGCTGACAGTCTACTGAGGAATCCCATTTTTGTACACCATGTGGATGTGTGTGCATTGTGGCTGATTAGTATAAATGCATTTTTATCTATCGGTCATATCTGGTATTTACAGCTCAGCACCATTGAAGTTAAAGGGGTATTCCGGTGGAAAACATTTTTTTTTTTAATCAACTGGTGCCAGAAATTAAACAGATTTGTAAATGACTTCTATTAAAAAACATTTACCCTTCCAGTACTTTTTAGCAGCTGTATGCTTCAGAGGAAATTCTTTTCTTTTTGAATTTCTTTTTGTCTTGATGCCCGTATAAGAAATTGTCCAGAGCAGGAGAAAATCCCCATTGCAAACCTATGCTGCTCTGTACAGTTCCTGACATGGACAGAAGTGTCAGCAGAGAGCACTGTGGACAAGACCAAAAAGAAATTCAAAAAGAAAAGAATTTCCTCTGTATCATACAGCTGCAAAAAAGTACTGGAAGGGTAAAGATTTTTTAATAGAAGTCATTTACAAATCTGTTTAACTTTCTGGCACCAGTTGAAGGGGTTGATTGACCCCTTTAAGCTTCAGTACCAGCACAAGCACACTGGTACTGTAATAAGGATGGCTGGTCCCAGGACGGGATACATCATAAATTGCACTAATTCCACCGGAGTACCCCTTTAAGATGGCTAAGCTAAAGTACCATAAAAAACCTGTACCAGTAGTAGAATAGAAAAATAACCTTTTCGATGGCGCTGCTGGTTCCAAGGGTTGAAAATACTGTAGCCAGAGATGTAGGTAGTACAAAACACTGGACAGTTTATTTAAAACCAAAATCATAAAAAACAATAAAACAGAAGGATTACGCGTTTCGGGGGAGTCTCCCCCTTAATCAGATCAGTAGCTGTTTTTTATTAAAAAAAATCATCATTTTTTCAAAAACCATCTGTCTCATTATATATTCATTGTGTACCCAGTAGGGTGATATTCTTGATGTGTGGTTAAATCTGTGTATTTGATTTTTCATTATTTGATCGGTGGGGACCGACTTTTTTAGCCACATTAACCTCGAATATCTGGTTGTGAGCTGCACACACAGTTTTTTTTCAGATTTGTAAATCACTTCTATTAAAAAATCTTCATCCTTTCAGTACTTATGAGCTTCTGAAGTTGAGTTGTTCTTTTCTGTCTGTGCTCTCTGATGACACATGCTCTCTGATGACACGTGTCTCAGGAACCGCTCAGTTTAGAAGCAAATCCCCATAGCAAACCTATTCTGCTCTGTGCAGTTCCCCAGACAAGCAGAGATGTCAGCAGAGAGCACTGTTGCCAGACAGAAAACAACAACTCAACTTAAGCAGCTGATAATTATTGAAAGGATTAAGATTTTTTAATAGAAGTAATTTAAAAATCTGTTTAACTTTCTGGAGCCAGTTGATATGAAAAAATAAAAGTTTTTTCCTGGAATACCCCTTTAATTTCTCAGTCCAAGTCTAAGTCCTACTTGCAGCTAGGATATATATAAACGATGACCAGAGGTTCTTATAGAGTTCCACACCATCTGTGCTCTTTACTGTCTTGGACATTGCTGAGAAAGTGCTTCACCACGGTGGTCGACATCATTAAACCCATTCTTTCAAAAGTCAGAAGAGGGTGTTAACTGATCAATGTCAACCAGGTTCTAGTGTTGTACAGTCAAGGGAAAACTCAGTGATCTTTAACCAATTTTTGCTGTGGAAAGTACAGGTGGGCATTGCATTTGATGTGAAGGGAACTTCAAAGGTCCACTGAGCTACTCATTACTCCTCAGATGTGCCACCGAGATGTTGACCTGGGTACTCTCCAGAGACCACTTATAAACAATAGTAGAACGTGGTTACAGTGCTCAATTTGTAGAATGTGTCTCTGTCAACCTATGTATATTTCATCCCAAAAAAATAGGTCAAAAGAAGAAATAAATGCCATATCATGAAATAATCTTTGTTCAACATATAAAAAAAAAATGCAAACACTATTAAAATATTGGTTGGTAGAGATTGGTGACAGTGCAAAAAGTACAGGAAAAAATTGTAGGGTAATCTCACAATAGAATATCAAGTATAAACAGAGGGCACGGAACATAATATCAGTAATGAGTGTACACATAATTGCTACTAAGGATATTCACAAGTATAAGACAGTATACACTTATAACAAAAGAACACCAAAAATTGGAACAATAAAAACAGACCATATATAAGGACAGTTGGACTGGGCCGTGCCCTCTGTTATGAGATACCTCACCTCCTACCCCGAACGTACATTTTCGCCTCTATTGCTTCGTCAGGGGGCGTGTTTCACTGGAAAAAAGCACTGGAAGGGTAAAGATTTTTTTAATAGTAGTCATTTATAAATCTGTTAAACTTTCTGGCACCAGTTGAAGGGGTTGATTGACCCCTTTAAGCTTCAGTACCAGCACAAACACACTGGTACTGCAATAAGGATGGCTGGTCCCAGGATGGGATACATCATAAATTGCACTATCCTAGAAAAAAATAAATACTTCTGAAATCTCTCTGAATCAGATAGAAAGGTGGCCTCCTTATAGCTCCACATTCAACCCCATCATTTGAAGTCATTTGTGTCTTGTTTATGTTTGTTTGTTTTTTCATACATTTGATGTCTTTATATATATTTTTTTACAGCTGTATTTTATTTATTTTCTTAGTCTCATATTCACTTACAATCCGAGCTTCCTCCTTGAAGTCTTGCCTATTTTATTTGTCTTTGTCCTTTTGACTCTTGAGTGGTGGAGGCACTTGGTTCCCCCTTCATTTCATCATGATGGATGGCTGAAGCAGATGGACTTGTGTTTTTGAACACTAAAGCAGATGAGCATGGTGAATCAAGGATGGATGGAAGCAAGCACCAAACAAAGGCAGTGCACTGTCAGGCCACCTCTCATCTCTGCAGTGTTGGGCTCGTCCTGTCTCGCTTCTGTTTTATCTCTTTCCAGATCCTATTGTGGTTATACATGTGTTGAAGATTCATCTCGATATATAAGGCGACCTCTTATTCCTAGACAGACAATAATGAAGCACTGTCAATGAGGTTTTTTTTCCTCTTCTTTATTAAGTTCAAAAAGCTGGAAAACCACTTCAAGGCTAATTTTTAAATCAATGCTGTTCCAGGAGAAAGAAAACTTGGCAGTGAATGGTCAGACACTTTAAGTGTATAAATCTTGTAAGATTGGATTAGATAAAAAAAAATTATCTTTCATTCCTGCTGACATCCTTTTATAGAAGCAGATTCGTCTTGAAAAGTTCTGGGTTTTTTACGGCAATTAGTGAGAACGCAGATTGTGTGTTAAGTGCATGCCTTAAAAAACACATGGTGAACTGAAGACCGTCAGACTGAGGATGTCAAGACTGCAAGACTATGGAAGACCAAGATGGAAAAGATATCTTAGAGGAAGGACATGACGCTGATATGGGGCTCTTGAAGATAGGGGGCTAAGTCTTGTTTGGTCATCTCCCCTTAGCTGCTAAATGGCAAAAACTTGTCCAGGAATTCTCCCATATGTAAAAAGAAAAGGGGCATTAAGAGGGAGTGAATTACTATGTCCTGTCCTGGGTTAAAAAAATTTCACCATATTGGGGCCCATTTTGATGTTTACTGTGGGACACCACTGTTTTATGTCCCAGTATCTTTCTCTACCTCTAACTGAAGCTACAAGAAAGCTTACCCAGTAGAGTTCATAGTAGTGTTCAGAATCTTCTGTCATGTGGTACTCTGGTCACACCTTCTAGGACAATACTAATAGTAGCACATATTGTGCCAGTCTCATGAAGGTCCCCACAGCATCCACATTTCTTGGAACTTGACATCTATAAAACACATGTAATACATGGTCATGTTAAGTCCTCCAAAGCCAGCTTAATATTAATGTTCATATTACCCATCAGGCCAACCCCATAGCTTCCAGATTACCATGTAAGCCTCCTTCCAGGGCCCATAGTGTAGGTTATATAGTAAAACAACTCATCCTTGCTTGTGGCAGCCTCCAATTCCCAGATGACCATGAGAGAATCTGCCAACCTGTTCATACTTCTCCTTCAACAATGCCGTACTTTCCAGCAGTCCCTGTTTTGTATAAACAATTTTTTTCCAAAATTTGCCTGAAAGCTGTCATTTTGGTGGTGATCCTGTGCAGTTTAGGGGCATTAATGGCTTGTATGGGAGTGGGGCCTATATATCCTGATTTTCGCAAATTAAATGTAGCCATTTGCCAGTGGTAAAACATGTAAAATACTTGGTTGTATGTTCAGTCCTGAATAAGACTAAGTCTGCACAATAAAGCACTCTCTTCATAACATCGGGTATCTTAATTGGGCACATAAAAAAGGTTGCCCACCTAAAAGAAATATGTCCCCCCCCCCTCACACACACAAAAAAGGACCCATTAGGAACCCCAATGCTATATTTATTCTGAGATGCTGATTTCATAGAGGTAAAACCTGTGACCCCCAAAGGTGGAACTCTCAAGCTCTGTCTTCTTCTTAGCTTTGGTGGCAATGAAGAACAGAGACATAAGGGTCTCAGTGCCCTTCCCTCCTGTAAAGGCTGGGGGCAAAACAGGTTCTAGGGGGCAAGTTACACAGCATATTGGTCTATGATATTTTTGCAAGGAATGCTGCTCCTTTCACTCAGCAGTCAGACCCTCACCAATCAAGCCATTTACGTCTGTTTTTGGTGTATGGTAACATATGACCAATAAGTGTATACATTAGGGATATTTGCCACCTGCCACTTGCAGCCCGGCCTTGCTGGTAGCCTTCAAATGACTTTAAATTAGAGAAGGCTCAGTTGCTGCTGAAGAAGCAGAGTGCAGGCAACATGGGGCTCCACGCCTCAGTCCTCCAGCCCATGTGAGATACAGATGCACTTTCTTTCCACATAGGAATGTTTTTATGGGCCTGGATATGTGTGTTTTTCAGATGCAAACGACATCACAGCGGGGATGCTGCCTCTGTTTAAACAATGCCCTGGTGCATCCATTAGCTCTGGGAGCCCGATGCCCCTTTGAAGTCTGTTTGCATTCCATTGCAATTTCAAATACACATTTTCAGTGGGTGAAAGAATCACAGACTCTACAGAATGATTAATGGCTTTTACACCTTAGTGTGAGGGAGGTCCAGTAGCTCTGTTGACAGTGATTTTTCCAGCTCTGTGTGACTTTCACTGCACAGCACTCACTGAGCAAATGGAATCTGTAAAGCCTGGAGGAACAGAAGCACTTTCACACCACATTTTATCCAACTTAAAGGGACACTAAAGCTGTTCTTCAGTTGAAAGTAATCTATGGTTCCCTGTTATCAGCCATTCACAGTGAGGAGAGTCTTCTGCAGAAACCCTGCCCCAGAGTGCATCGGAAAATCTCAAAAGTATACTAAAACGGGATAAGCCTCCATTCCTGAAAAGAGAGAACCACTTGGGAATTATCTAGATATATTTATAGTGGCAGAATTTGTGTTAACATTTTATTGTGGAATGTCTATATCTATACTCTATTGTATGTTTCCATTGCTGTATTTGAAAAATGTGTATATCCACTGAGATACAAGATTGTTTTATAGATTTATCTTCGACAACAAGGCAGATGTTAAATCTATGAGCTGTAGAATCTAGAAGTTGTTTCATCAGAACACCTGCTTTTTATATCAAAACTAACCCAAAGATAAGTTCAAGTGATTAAATAACCATGGAATACTGTGCATGAACAGTCTGGGTCCAACAGTATAAGGGTCTATTCACATGGAGGAATTCCGCTCACGGAATTCGGATAGGGGACAAGTTTTCAGTTTTAGATTGTGGGGGGGGGGGGGGGGTCTGAACACTGGGGCCTCCCGCGATCTCCTGTTTGGAGCACCGGCTCTTTCACAATGACACGTCACGACCCCATCGAAAACGGGGGCCACCACATCCCCTCCATATAGCTCTATGGGAGAGCCGTACGGCAATCTTCGGCTCTACCATAGAGCTATATATAGGGGGGGGGTGGCGGCCCCCGCTTTAGGCGGGGGTCATGATGCGCCACTGTGAAGGAGAGGCGAGGCTCCAAACACCCCCCCCCCCCCCTGTGATCTAAAACTTATCCCCTATCCTTTGGATATGAGATTAGTTTTTTTTCCATTTTGTAGGTCATCACAATTGCTGTGATACCAAGTTTATATCATTTTTTGTTGTGCTTTCCTACATTTAGGCTATGTTCACACATTGTAAAAGTTACCAGCGTGCTGAAAATACACTCATAAAATAAATTACATTGGTAATTTACATTATGTGAACATAACCTAAACGTGGAAAATCACAATTTAAAACTATATAGGCCCTCATTTACTTAGAAAATCGGGTTGTAAGTCTATGTTGCTTTCTTACCCGACTGCTTTTTTCCCCTGATATTCATTATTATGTCGCATCCCGTTTGTCGCACTGGGTTTTGTTGGTTTTGGTTTCCAACTCCTCTGAGTTGTCGGGAAAAAATCCACAACAATTCAACAAATTCGGGTTGGAAACCTTTATAAATACGTGGGAAAGCTCAGAAATGTCGTGTTACGCCCCTTTTTCGGGTTTGGGAGGATCCACATCGGGTCCGTCGGGAAAAAATGTTGCATCGTGTCGCAGACTGGCGCACGATGTCTGCGACATGTCGCAAACAAAAATGCGCCAAAAAAACCCAACAAAACAAGTCGGGTTTAGAACAGTAAATGAGGGCCATAATGTACATACATATTAGGTGGCCTTGACGTGGCGAGTGGGCTTGTACTTTTTGATCAAAATGTATGCTAACAACCTGTTAGTTTTTGAATTTATGCTGAGAAGCAAGTAGATCAAAATACAAATTGTGGATGTGTTTCTTTTTTCTCTATTTTTGTTTTAAAACTATATAAACTTAGTATCACAGCAATTGTGTTGACCTGCAGAATAAAGTAACATTAAAGGGGTACTCCGGTGCTTAAACATCTTATCCCCTATCCAAAGGATAGGGGATAAGATGCCTGATCACGGGAGTCCCGCAGCTGGGGACGCCCGGGATCATGCACGTGGCACCCCGTTTATAATCAGTTCCCGGAGCGTGTTCACTCCGGGTCTGATTATGGTCGACCGCAGGGCGGGCTGTGACATCACGCCTCTGCCCCCGTGTGACATCACGCTCCGCCCCTCAATGCAAGCCTACGGGAGGGGGCGTGATAGCCTACAGGAGGGGGCTTGCATTGAGGGGTGGAGCGTGATGTCACATGGGGGCGGAGGCATGACGTCACACGCCGCCGGCCCTGCGGTCGCCAGTAATCAGTCTCGGAGCGAACACGCTCCGGGCACTGATTACAAACGGGGTGCCGTGTGCATGATCCCAGGGGTCCCCAGCTGCGGGACTCCCGTGATCAGGCATCTTATCCCCTATCCTTTGTATAGGGGATAAGATGTTTAAGCACCGGAGAACCCCTTTAACCCCTTAAGGACCAAGGACGTACTGGTACGTCCTTGGTCCAGCTCCCCTGATATAACGCGGGGTTACACGGTAACCCCGCATCATATCACGGCGGGCCCGGCGTCGCGCGCTATTAACCCTTTAGCCGAGCGCTCAGAGCTGAGCCGCGTGGCTAAAACCGAAAGTTAAAGCTGCCGGTTAACTCAGTGGGCTGTTCGGGATAGCCGCGGCGAAATCGCGGCATCCCGAACAGCTTACAGGACAGCGGGAGGGCCTCTACCTGCCTCCTCGCTGTCCGATCGCCGAATGACTGCTCAGTGCCTGAGATCCAGGCATGAGCAGTCATGCGGCAGAATCGTCGATCAATGATGAAGATCAGTGTGTGCAGTGTTATAGGTCCCTATGAGACCTATAACACTGCAAAAAAAAGTGAAAAAAAAGTGAATGAATATCATTTAACCCCTCCCCTATTAAAAGTTTGAATCACCCCCCTTTTCCCATAAAAAAAACACAGTGTAAATAAAAATAAAAATTCCTAAGTCCAAAATAGTGCATTTTTGGTCACTTTTTATATCATTTAAAAGTGTATAAAAAGCGGATCAATAAGTCCTATCAATGCAAAAATGGTACCGTTAAAAACTTCAGATCACGGCGCAAAAAATGAGCCCACATACCGCCCCATACACGGAAAAATAAAAAAGTTATAGGGGTCAGAAGATGACAATTTTAAACGTATTAATTTTCCTGCATGTAGTTATGATTTTTTCCAGAAGTACGACAAAATCAAACCTATATAAGTAGGGTATCATTTTAATCTTATGGACCTACAGAATAAAGATAAGGTGTCATTTTTACCGAAAAATGTACTACGTAGAAACGGAAGCCCCCAAAAGTTACAAAACTGCGTTTTTTTTTCAATTTTGTCGCACAATGATTTTTTTTTCCATTTCACCGTAGATTTTTGGGCAAAATGACTGATGTCATTACAAAGTAGAATTGGTGGCGCAAAAAATAAGCCATCATATGGATTTTTAGGTGCAAAATTTAAAGAGTTATGATTTTTTAAAGGCAAGGAGCAAAAAACGAAAATGCAAAAACGGAAAAAACCCCGGTCCTTAAGGGGTTAAATACAACTTGCCTCAAAAAAAAAAAAAAAAAAAGAGAGAAAAAAACACTCTTGGTAAAGTGGGATAAAAAAAACTAAAAGACCAAACGTGGATATGGAGCCCTGACTGTCTCCAATGCAGATTATAATATAAAAACGGATCAGGATTATTTATTTGATGTCTGTGTGTGCAGTACAGATTTTGCATTTAACCCCTAAGGTTTTATACTACAAATTCCTTCTGTAACACACTTCATGGTTATAACTGAATCACATCATCTGTAATTATTGCACAGTTCATACTCTTTTCTCCTTATCTTTCTCCGTATCCTTTTACACAGTAGTCCATATGATGACCTCCTAAATCTTCCCCCAGTCCTATCTGCCATAATAAATCACATTCAGTGCGGTACGTAGAGGCAAACAAAGCCTTTTGGCGTAAAGACGTTCTGATATTTAATAACCTAAGGCCTCGAGCATCCTGACTGATATCCCCGCTGAAGCACATTTTTTCCACTCAAACACATATTTTTTCTACATTTTCAATAAGGCTGACTTATAAAACTGCCTCTGGCTGGGGATCGGCTTTATGTTAAACTTCGATATTTTAAACCTGTAATCCTTTTCAATTTGTTTTAAATTTGTTAAGTTGATATCTGATTATTAGCATATATATGAAAAATCGCATATTGTTTCTTCAAAAGAATAAAGATTAAATATGTACAAGTCTGAATTGGTTATTGCACAGTAATTCATTTTGTTTCATTGAAAATACCTATCACTAGACTTCCTATGGTATTTTCAAACAGTCTGTTCAAATCTAAGTTTTTGCCTAAATTTATATTATATATAACTACAATAGTGCCACACTGTGTGAATTCTCCCTAACACATGTCCTAATGACAACAAATTAGTGAGTGTAATTGTAGCCATTAAGAGGGTCACTTATAGTGCCAGAAAACAATGGCTTGTAATATATGCCCTTTCTTAGCCTCTCCCAGGCTATGTTCATACACTGTATTTCGAGCTTCAAAAAAGACTGTATTCATAGGAAAAAGAAGTTAACTTGTTTCAGCATATGTTATCTATTGGGGCTTTTCAGCCCTTTTTTTTTTCTTACAACTTTTTGGTTGTTTTTTTTTTTTTATACACATAGCAAAAGCTATAGTTCAAAAAACAACTATTTTAATTCGGGACACATCTTGGCATCATAACTTAACTTTATGTTTGTTATAAACCCTTCAAACTAAACAGTTCACCAAGAGAAATAAAACAGCTATGTTTGGGCCCTAAATTAATTAAAAATATCCAGGGGAAATAAAGTAGAAAATGAAAGCCAACCAATATTTTTTACACATAGAAACATACAGTGTAATAGTTACAGCCAAAGCTCACCAGATCCCTAAATTCATCAAGTTATCAAATCCTAGACCAGACCCCTAAATTATCAGACCCAGTCCTGCATCTTTAATTAGGTCAACAAAGTCCAGGTCTGGGATAGCCCTTTATTGGAAGAGGTGGCTGGGGATAGATTTGGCTGCCATCAACTTTGTCTAACCCCAGAGGAGAGGGGTTGGTGGTACCAGCAGGGTAAGTGCAGGGCAGTACTTCTCGGGGGAAAGTGGGGGGGGGGGGGGGGGGGCATTTTTACAATTAAACAGAGACACTTCACCCTCTCAAATAGGTATGTATTAATCAGGCACTCTCATTAAAACTAATGTATGCTATTGTACTCCTTATGGTAAATAAAAAATCTTTCTAGTGTACTTTGTTTAAAAAAACAAAAATAAGTTTTCTATGTTTTATTTGTGTTTAAAAAAGCTCCCTACTTGTCCAGAGCACATTTCCCCATCTCTTGCACAGACTTTGGACTCCTGCTGGCCTGGCAGAAGTCCAAAATCCGGAAATGCTGAGGGGGTGTGTGCAGCCTTATCCAATCAAAGCTCATCTTATACACTGAACTGCTCTGGGCTGTGAGTAGCAGAGTGAGGGAGGAAGTTCTCCCCTCTATGGCTTCAGATGATGTAATTCCTGCTGGGTAACTAAGAAAATACAGAGCAATATCAAGGTAGAAAACTAACAAATAATAAAAATAAAGGCAGGGGGTGATTTATCATGATGGGGGCAGTGAACAGGGAGGATTATAAAATGTAACAAAATCATGAGAGGTACTCCTTAAGGCCATACTCCTCGTGAATGCAGGGCAGAGATTCTGCCCTGCATTCACGAGGCAGCAGTCTCTGGCACTGTGGCACTTCCAGACCAGTCAGAATCACCACTGCCCCCCTTCTCTCTCTGACCTTTGTCAAGGCCAGAATTATCATAATTGTAAATCTAACAAGGTGTTCAATCGCGAATGTGCGATATTCGAGAATAAAATTCGCATTGCGAATATTCGCGAGCAACACTAATCGTTAGATTTACAAGCAGACTCCCCACACTCTACCCGAACTACTCTTCCTTCTGCTTAGTTTAACAGTATGTTACAGCTGCAAAACAGTGCCAAACAATGCTCCTAAAATAATAATACTGTAATGTCAAACATATATGCTGCCCCACAGTGTATTAGTGCCACCTTAATTCCCATTAATCTAATAGTGGCCACTTTTAGGCAGTAGACAGTAATAGTACCCATCTTTGGCCCCACATAGTAATATGGCCCTTCTATCCCCACATATTTTCATAGTGCCTATTAGTGTGGTACATAGTAATGGTGCGCCTAAACACTAATGATGCTTCCTTATGACCTCCTCACAGTAATAGCGTTCTCTTAGTGCCTTCTCCACAATAAGGATGCCCCCTTAAAGGGGTATTCCTATATCAAGACGATATCCACTATACATAGGATAAAGGATAACAAGCTGATTGATGGGGGTCTGATCGCTGGAAAAGAACAGAGGGCTGGCTGAACATGCAAGGTGTTCAATCCGGTGACAAAATTGTTCCTGGGATTAGTGAGCGCCCCCACAGATTAGCTTGTTATCCTTTATCCTGTGGATTGGAGATAACTGCTTGAGAATGCAATACCCTTTTAATTCCCCCACATAGTAAGTGTGGTCCTGTACTAGGAGGTATCTTCCTCTGGCTTAGGCTTCGCTCACATTGCCATTGTGCTTTGTCCCATTCTGGGTCCGTTTGGCTCTTTATTTGCGCTGAACAAACCCCAAAACGGGTCAGAGCACAACTGACTCCAAGGGATTGCCACTGGGTCCTGACGGATCCCATTGACTTAAATGGGGTCAGTTGTGGATCCAGTAGTTTACTGGAGTTTTGACCAAATTGTCGACGGATCAGACACTCATTTACTATCTATCTATCTATTGTTTATTTATCTGGTTGGCTTCTGATCTTTGTATCTATTTACTTTATCTATGTGATAAATATATCTATCTATATTCACACACACACACATATATATATATATATATATATATATATGTGTGTATATATATATATATATATATATATATATATATATATATATGAGTATCTAGTTAGTAATCATCTATTTCTTAACATCAAAAGGTAGATACAACAATGTAGTTTTACCAGCAGTAAGAAAATAAGGACATAAGGACAAAGCACCAGTACAACTGATTTCAATTAACTAAGAATTCCTGTCAGTCATTTGGAACAATGCAATTTGTCATTTCTTAGTAACCTGCAGAATTGGTGTCACCTGGAAGGTGTGGTTGAAATAGCGAAACATACTTGTCCTGACAGATTTATCTAAACACCTCCGGCTATATCACCAGGGGCATAAGAACTGAACAAATGACCAAGATGTTATGCATTGTGCAAACATTTCTCTTCAGTTTTAAGGCATGCATCATGTGTAAAAATATGAAAAGGTGGCTTAACCCCTTAAGGACCAAGCCCATTTTCCCCTTAAGGACCAGAGCGTTTTTTGCACATCTGACCACTGTCACTTTAAGCATTAATAACTCTGGGATGCTTTAACTTTTCATTCTGATTCCGAGAATGTTTTTTTTCGTGACATATTCTACTTTATGTAAGTGGTAAATTTTCGTTTATACTTGCATCATTTCTTGGTGAAAAATTCCCAAATTTGATGAAAAAATTGAAAATTTAGCATTTTTCTAGCTTTGAAGCTCTCTGCTTGTGAGGAAAATAGACATTCCAATTAAATTATACATTGATCCGCATATACAATATGTCTACTTTATGTTGGCATCATAAAATTGACAAGTTTTTACTTTTGGAAGACATCAGAGGGCTTCAAAGTTCAGCAGCAATTTTCAAATTTTTTACGACATTTTCAAAATCAGTATTTTTCAGGGACCAGTTCAGTTTTGAAGTGGATTTGAGGGGTCTTCATATTAGAAATACCCCATAAATGACCCCATTATAAAAACTGCACTCCTCAAGTATTCAAAGTATTCAAAATGACATTCAGAAAGTTTGTTAACCCTTTAGGTGTTTCACAGGCTTTTGGAAAGCAAATTTAGCTGAAATGGTTTTTGAGGGGCATGTCACATTTAGGAAGCCTTTATGGCGCCAGAACAGGGAAAAAAAAAACACATGGCATACTATTTTGGAAACTACGCCCCTCAAGAAACGTAACAAGGGGTACAGTGAGCCTTAACACCCCACAGGTGTTTCATGACTTTCTGTTAAAGTCGAATGTGTAAATGTGTAAACTAAAAAGCTGGATTTTCCCCCAATTTTAAATTTTTACAAAGAGGTAATAAGAGAAAATGATTCCCAAAATTTGTAACCCCATCTCTTCTGAGTATGGAAATACACCATGTGTGGATGTCAAGTGCTCTGCTGGCGCACTACAATGTTTAGAAGAGAAGGAGTGCCATTGAGCTTTTGTAGAGATAATTTGTTTGGAATGGAAGTCAGTGGCCGTGTGCGTTCACAAAGCCCCCCGTGGTACCAGAACAGTGGACCCCCCCCCCCACATGTGACCCCATTTTGGAAACTACACCCCTCACAGAATTTAATAAGAGGTGCAGTGAGCATTTACACCCCACTGGCGGACCATTGTTCCAAAAATCTGTCAGACACCTGTGGGGTGCAAATGCTCACTGCACCCCTTATTACATTCCATGAGGGGTTTAGTTTCCAAAATGAGGTCACATGTGGGGGCGTCCACTGTTGTGGAACCATGCAGGCTTCGTAAACACATGTGGCCTTCCATTCCAGAAAAATGTTTTCTCCATAAGCGCAATGGCACTTCTTCTCTTCTGAGCATTCTAGTTTGCCCGCAGAGCACTTTACATCCACATATGGGGTATGTTCTTACTTTTGTTTTTTCCTATTTTCCCTTGTGAAAATGAAAAATGTTGTGTAACACTAGCATTTTAGGGAATTTTTTTTTCATTTTCCTATCCAACTTTAACGAAAATTCGTCAAACACCTGTGGGGTTTTAAGGCTCACTATACCCCTTGTTACATTTCGTGAGGGGTGTAGTTTCCAAAATGGGGTCACACGTGGGTATCTATTTTTTTGCGTTTATGTCAACCACTGTAAAATCAGCCACCCCTGTGCAAAGCACCAATTTAGGCCTCAAATGTACATAGTGCGCTCTCACTCCTGAGCCTTGTTGTGCGTCCGTATAGCATTTTACATCCACATATGGGGTATTTGCATACTTAGGAGAAATTGCGTTATAAATTTTGGGGGTCTTTGTTTCCTTTTATCTCTTGTAAAAATAAAAAGTATGGGGCAACACCAGCATGTTAGTGTCAAATTCTTTTTCTTTTTTTTTACACTAACAGGCTGGTGTAGACCCCAACTTTTCCTTTTCATGAGGGTAAAAGGAGAAAAAGCCCCCTGAAATTTGTAGTGCAATTGCTCCTGTGCATGGAAATACCCCATATGTGGCCCTAAACTGTTTCCTTGAAATACGGCAGGGCTCCGAAGTGAGATAGCGCCATGCGCATTTGAGGACTAAATAAGGGATTGCATATGGGTGGACATAGGGGTATTCTACACCAGTGATTCCCAAACAGGGTGCCTCTAGCTGTTGCTAAACTCCCAGCATGCCAGGACTGTCAGTGGTTGTCCGGAAATGCTGGGAGTTGTTGTTTTGCAACAGCTGGAGGCTCCGTTTTGGAATCACTGCCGTACGATGCGTTTTCATTTTTATTGGGGGGAACAGTGTAAGAGGGTGTATATGTTGTGTTTACCCTTTATTATGTCTTAGTGTAGTGTTTTTAGGGTACATTCACACAGGCGGGGGTTTATGGTGAGTTACCCGCTAGGAGTTTGCGCTGCGGCGGAAAATTTGCCACAGCTCAAACTTGAAGCAGGAAACTCACTGTAAACCCATCCGTTGCAAAACTACAACTCCCAGCATGCACTGACAGACCGGAGGCAGCTGGAAGCACACTGGTTGGAAAACCTTCAGTTAGGTTCTGTTACCTAACTCAGTATTTTCCAACCAGAGGGCCTCCAGCTGTTGCAAAACTACATCTCCCAGCATGTACTGATCGCCGAAGGGCATGCTGGGAGATGTAGTTATGCAACAGCTGGAGGTACGCAACTACAACTCCCAGCATGCCGAGACAGCTGTTTGCTGATTGGGTATGCTGGGAGTTGTAGTTTTGAAAGATCTGAAGGGCCACAGTTTAGAGACCACTGCACAGTGATCTTCAGACTGTAGCCCTCCAGCTGTTGCAAAACTACAAATCCCAGTATGCCCTAACAGCAAACAGCTGTCTGGGCATGCTGGGAGTTGTAGTTTAGCAACATCTGGAGGGCTACAGTTTGGAGACCACTGTATAGTGGTCTCAAACTGTAGCCCTTCAGATGTTGCTAGGCAAATCATCGGCTTCCGTAGTCTGCACCAAGGAGCCAGCCTCACGTCATCGCCCGTCGGACCGTATGACCCGGAATCACTGCAAATTTGTGGCGATCGCTGACATGGGGGGTGTCTCAGGACCCCCCTGGGCATTGGCACGGGATGTCTGCTGATAGATATCAGCAGTCATCCCGGTCCTTAAGTACCAGTGAGCAAGGGCGTACCCATACATTTTGTTTGCCTTAATTCTAAGCATCTGAAGGAAACCAGGCACTGTTCATTACCTTTCCAACATCATCCCCACAGTGAAGCATGATGGTGGCAGCATTTTGCTGCTGGAGTGTTTTCAGCAGCTGGGACAGGGAAACTGGCCAGGGTTAAAGGAAAGCTGAATGAAGTGAAGTACAGACATAGGCCCCCACTTATCATTGTCTTTAGACTGTGTTTTGTGTCTAAAAACGGGGCAAAAAAGGCGCAAGCAGGGTTTTTTGCGCCTTTTTTCCCCCCTTTTTTGTTTGCACATTTCTGCTGATTTTGAGTTGCAATCCACTGATTTTGAGTTGCAATCCACTGATTTTGGCAATAGACATGATATGGAAGGGATTTATCATTGCGCCTTTTTGTAAAAAGGAGCAAAAAAAGGCGCAAAGCCGCTGAAAAGTCTCTAAAACTACACCAGCCCATACATGGCGTAGCTTTTTGGGGTATGTGTAGACAGAAATTTCAGAAAATGTGACCTGCACAAAATTTATCAAAGCTCTTTTACCTTTTAATAAATTTGGTGCTCCTACACATTATCAGCACACAAAAAAAAGGTGTAAAAAAATGCTTCACTTGCACTGCAATGATAAATAAGGGCCATAGGCCCATGTAAATTTTTTCTGCAGAATCTGTTCAGAAGTGCATTGCCTTCTATAGAGATGGCCCATTTCTGAGTCTTCATAGTGCTGGCTTGCTCTGTTGGCTCTGCCGGAAAAATTCCGCCATGTGAAATGGCCCTAAGAGTCCACATTTTGCACAGTAATTGGGAAAAATGTATCAAAGGGGGTGAAGTTAAACAATTTTCTTTCTACGCCTTAAAAGGGGTATTCTGGCCTTAGACATCTTATCCCCTATCCAAAGGATAGGGGATAAGGTGTCTGATCACGAGGGTCCCACCGCTGGACCAGCGATCCCGAATAAAACTTCTTGCTGTTTCCGTGAGTGCCGTCTGCGATCTCTTCTTTCAAGTTTCCTTCCTTTTATGTCCTATTCCTTTTGAATACACTTCTGGCTTTGGCTCAAAAACTGCAGTGGCAGATATCCAAAAACTGCCAGAAAAAAAAACAAGTGGAAACTTAGCCTAAGGCCAGAACACCCCTTTAATTTGTGTAGTGGAAATGTGTATGTGCGCCAAATTTTTTGAATGGTTGCATGGCATGTGATATATATGTTGCTAGTATATATTGTTTTGAAATTACACTTCAGTGCACCACTTTGTAGGATTCCTCCCTTGTGACTTTTTCTGCAACTTTTAACCATAATGTGCAACTTTTTACAAATGCTGTCCACGGCCAGTTTTGTAAGCCAGGTCTGAGCTGGTGTTGCAACAAAATAAGTGCTTTGCTGCAGATTGTTCGACAAATAAATTCATGACCACTGCAAAAAGTTAACCAAACTATGGCACAGTGTTATGATTCGGCAAGCTGGAGGTGGATCCTCTGTGTCAGAGAGGGATTGGCGTGGACCGTGTCGGTGGACCGGTTCTAAGTTGCTACTGGTATTCACCAGAGCCCGCCGCAAAGCGGGATGGTCTTGCTGCGGCTGTAGCAACCAGGTCGTATCCACCGGTAACGGCTCAACCTCTCTGACTGCTGAGACAGGCGCGGTACAAAAGGACAAGGCAAGAGCAAGGTCGGACGTAGCAGAAGGTCAGGGCAGGCAGCAAGGGTCGTAGTCAGGGGCAACAGCAGAAGATCTGGAACACAGGCTTTGGACATACACTAAACGCTGGCACAAGGCAACAAGATCCGGCAAGGAAGTGAAGGGGAAGTGAGGTTATATGAGCAGGGAACAGGTGGATGCTAATTAGACTGATCAATCATTGGTGCACTGGCCCTTTAAATCTTAGAGAGCTGGCGCGCCCTAGAGAGCGGAGTCGCGCGCACCAGAACGTGACAGCCGGTGACCGGGACAGGTAAGTGGCTTGGGATGCGATTCGCGAGCGGGCGGGTCCCGCTATGCGAATCACATCCCCGTCGTGATTGTCAGTGCAGCGCTCCCGGTCAGTGGGTCTGACAGGGGCGCTGCAGAAAGGAGAACGCCGCGAGCGCTCCGGGGAGGAGCAGGGACCCGGAGAGCTCGGCGTAACACACAGCTACACAATTTTAGAAAAAGCGTCTAAAGCAAAAGTCGCAATGAAAAGTCTCTAAACAGCAACTGTGACAAATCAACACCACAAAAACATAGAATTCCCCATAGAGGGGATCAGGTGATTTTACCTTTATTTAAGAGGTATACCAAACTATACAAAGAAGAGAGTAGTTTTGGAATAAAGAGCAGAAAACACAATGGTTGCATCTCACATGTTCAAAACTTCACATCAAAAGCAAAAATAAAAATAAAAAATAAAAATGAAAAAGAGCATTATTATTATTTTTTTTTTTTTGCAAACACCAAGTTCTGCAGAGCTGAGACCCTTATGTCAGACCTCCATTATGATGCAGGGAAAAAAAGAGGGGAAAAAATGTAGGCATTCTGACAAATCTGTGCGTTGCATAACCTTTCTTCTTCTCAAGCCCTCCAGTCCTGCAGGTGCGGATCCTGCAGTCATCCAGGCATGTGATTAATGGACTAAAGAAAAAAAATACAAATCTTAAGAACTGAGTTCAGAAGAATCAACACTGTGCTGTAATTCAAAGCATTCATTTATACTCTACTAGAAATTATATTTTATAAAATATCTACATATACTATATACCATATTTTTCGCCCCATAGGACGCTCCGGCATATAAGACGCAACCAATTTTAAAGGTGCAAAATCTAGAAAAAAAAGATTCTGAACCCAACAGTGATCTTCAACCTGCAGACCTCCAGATATTACAAAACTTGCTGGGAGTTGTAGTTTTGCAACATCTGGAGGTCCGCAGGTTGAAGACCACTGTTATCACTGTTACCACCGCTCCTATTGGATGACGAATCTAGCGCGCCGGCCATGCAGGGGATCCCGACCCGGAGCAGACACCGAGGAGGTAGGTAAGGTCCCTCCCGGTGCAGCTGGGTTAGTGTCACTTTCACTTCAGACGCGTCGGTCAGCTTTGATCGCCGCGTCTGAAGGGTTAATACAGGGCATCACCGCGATCGGTGATGTCCTGTATTAGCCGCGGGTCCCGGCCGTTGATGGCCGCAGGGACCGCCGTGATAGGTGTGTATCGCCGTATAAGACGCACCGACTTTTCCCTCTTTGGGGAAGAAAAAGTGTGTCTTATACGGCGAAAAATACGGTACAATATATAACACTTAAAATAAATTTGACAACATTTATTAAGGACTGATGTGATGTTTCCTCCTTCTCCATTTACACTGAAAGTTAAATTCTGCTGGTTTTCTGGTTTTCTCATGACAAAGTGTGGGACAACAGTTGGGAGGGTGTTGGAGGGGGGGGGGGTTGGTTGGATCGCACACATGTTTTTTTGAAGCAGATGTTGTAGCAGTTTTTATTTAGTTTTTTGATCCAAAGCCAGAAGTCATTCTAAAAGGAATGGGAAATGTAAAGAAGGGATATATACATCTGGCTGGATACACTTATGGATTCAGACTGCATCATAAACTGCTGTGGCTATTTTCCAAAAAATACTATGTGTGACATCAATATTCTCTTTGTTTTATTATTATTTTTTTTATGCACCTACCAATGGCAAGAAAAAAAATGCTCCAAAAAGTGGAGGCACAAGTACGGTTGCCACCTTGCCAACAGACCACCAACCAGCCGGATTCCATGTTAATAAATAAAATTAAACTAACTGTAGATGGTAGGTAGCACTAGGGAATCCAGGACACTTACGCAGGATCTCTGGACAAGTGAGATTACTTTAAACTGTATGCATGTCCTTAGGAACGCATGCACTTGAAAACTGTTATGAGATCGCTCTACCCTCATGTTTTGCTCAGCTGAGCGTCTTCAGGAGGTCTGAGCTAATGAAGACGCTCGGCTGAGCGAAACATGTCAGGGGTGCTAGGTGTGTTACTATTTTAAAGTCACGCTGGTGGCCTGCAGAGGGGGATCAGTTTGTGCAATACAGTTATAAATACAGTTATACCATTGAGGTATACACTATTCAGCCCTGTTAAATTTTATACTCTAATTTTTATACTCTGGTGATATAAGTATTTTTAAAGAGTTTTTGTGCTAGTATTTTTAATAAATATCTAATAAATGTTATGTTTTAGGTGGGGTAAACAAGAGGGTAGAGTGATCTCATTTTACTGGGATCTTGTGTAATTTGAATTTGTTAAAGGGGTATTCCAGTGAAAAACAATTTTTTTTCATATCAACTGGCTCCAGACAGTTAAACAGGTTTGTAAATTAAGTCTATTAAAAAAAATCTTAATCTTACCAGTACTTATCAGCTGCTGAAGTTGAGTTGTTCTTTTCTGTCTGACAGCAGTTCTCTCTGCTGACACCTCTGTCTGTCTCAGGAACTGTCCAGAGCAGCAGCAAATTCCCATACTAAACCTATCCTGCTCTGGACAGTTCCTGACATGGACAGAGGTGTCCGCAGAGAGCACTGTGGTCAGACAGAAAAGAACAACTCAACTTCAGCAGCTGATAAATACTGGTAGGATTAAGATTTTTAATAGAAGTAATTTACATATCTGTTTAACTTTCTGGAGCCAGTTGATATGGAAAAAAAAATGATTTTCACCGGAAACTTACCTGTGACCCTACGTTTTGTACGTTTTGTATTCTGAAAACTGTTATGGAACCATTTGCTCCTTGCCCAGTCACTTACAGACATGTTTCTGGAGCCAGTTGATATGGAAAAAAAAATGATTTTCACCGGAAACTTACCTGTGACCCTACGTTTTGTACGTTTTGTATTCTGAAAACTGTTATGGAACCATTTGCTCCTTGCCCAGTCACTTACAGACATGTTTCAGACCTGCAGCCTACAATTGGCCGGGAGCTTCATTTATATTTATATTTTACCCTGCAGTGACATAGCAGAAGTGAGCACAGAAATCTTGTGCAATCCAGGGCTGTCTTGCTGGAGATGTTGTCCAAGGCAAAAAATTTAAATAAGGGGTGGCGCTAAGTCCAGGCGCCGGCTCCACCATGAGCCGTAGTATACACGGGGCTACTTCCCCGGCTCCCTGCCACTGCAGGATGGAGGATATGTTACATACAGACGCTGCAGGATGGATTTTCCCACACTTATGTAAGACTTCTGACACTATATGAAGAATACCTGCGTGGATGATGGACACTTGTATACTATACCCAATATCTGAAATGAATACTACTAAAAACAAGATGCATATCTGTATTTTAACAAATTATTGGAGCTACACTATGAAAATTCCCCTGAGGACGACCCCGTGCATAGTTATTGGCGTGGGGATAGAAATGCGTTGGGCATGAATACATTATAACTATTAGTATGGTTATTATATACTACAAATGATTTAACACTGCTCTTGTGAACGCAGCGAGTAGCTCTTTATGTGAAACCTTGCAGCCATACCATATTGGGCTGCTAGGCTGCATGTGTTTTCTACACTATTTTGATATCCACTGTCTTTTACCTGGAGGCTTTTAAATAAGATTAATTAAATGATATATTTTAGCGACACCCCTTATATCAATTTTTTGCCTTGATATATTTCTTCAGATTATTTGGAGTCTGTGGGTTTAATTTTGGTTTTCTATGTGACCAATTACAATCACATACTATTTTGGAGATTTTGTCCAAGCAAGAAATGACCCAATGTTAGTATAGGCTAACCTGATGACAGTTTCCCTTGGATACAAATATGTTTCTCAATTATTTTATACAATGTTGAATTTTCACGCAATCAGAGCTTGCTCAGGAATGGCTGCAGGTAGATGGTAGTGCATCTGCACACAAAGTGGATGAAGGCATTTGGAGGCTGGCCTGTGTCAAGAGGAGGACAGACTGACATTCTGCAAGAAGTACAGGGATTGGACTGCAGAAGACTGGTGTAAAGGTATTTCCTCTTATAAAATCCCCTTCAGACTCTCTGGGGCATCTGAAGGAATGTTTGTCCTGAGAAAAAAAGGTGAGCTCTACCATGAGGCCTGTGTCATCTCAACAGTAAAGGTTCCTGAGACCATTCATGTGTAGGGTTGCAAGGGAGCTGGCTCACTCACAATTTTCCTTAAATGGGTTATCCAGGAAAAAAAACGTTTTTATATATATATCAACTGGCTCCAGAAAGTTAAACAGATTTGTAAATTACTTCTATTAAAAAATCTTAATCCTTTCAGTACTTATGAGCTGCTGAAGTTGAGTTGTTCTTTTCTGTCTAAGTGCTCTCTGATGACACCTGTCTGGGGAACTATCCAGAGGGGAAGCAAATCCCCATAGCAAACCTCTTCTACTCTGTGCAGTTCCTGAGACAATTATCAGAAACTTCTGGCAACCAATGAGGGTAACCAGGACCCACTATGATAATGAGCCCTTGGTGACAGTGTATTAGATATAGTACCAACTAGAATACACCAATGAGGCTAAGATAAAACGTAACTTTTACTTAAATAAGTAGATAACAACAAATAGGGTACACACAAACTGACATAAATAAATGTGGATAGGGATGAGGGGTACAGGTGAAGCCCTAACCTAAAGACCCTAGTATATAGAGGAACTCCAAATTTCTAGGTGTGGATACGGGGAGAGGGATAATTGACAAAAATGTAATACAATGACAAGTAGCAGACCTCTCTTTCCAACACGTTTCACCCCTAGCGTCACAGGGGCTCATCAGGGATAAGAGGAAACCACAGTATTATAGATATAGGTAGATACAGTGTACCACATAGATAGTGCTAATGTAGTTCAACATATTACAATAAATGGAACAGATAGATAGGTGTCCAAAGGAGTTGTACAGAATGTGAAAGGGAGTCTGTGTCAGTCAGAGTAACATGTACGTCACCAACATACGAAGAATACACTACTGGATTTAGAGAGTACAATAGAGCCCAATCACAAATACAATATTATTTGGATATTAAGATATTGTGAGGGTAGATGTGTGACCATAATATCAGATTGAGAGCTGTAGATGAGCTTCACTGATACATGATAAAATAGAGCCACACTGTAAAGACAAAAATATATACAGATATATCATTTAGAGTTGGAAGAGTAACATATGTCCAACATAAAAAATATGTAGAATTAAGCTTACCCTTATTTTGATTAGATAAGGGGTATTGACGCTATCATAGATATGACCACACAGTTATTGTAAAACAAAAGAAGAACAGGCGCTTCCTTGTGGAGTATGAACGAGACCACAGGTGTGTGGGAAGGAAAATGAAGGCTCACCCTATAATGTTGTGCAAATTCCCACACAACAAGGATAAACGTTTGATGTAGTAGTGGAGGTCTGCAGCCTTCCTGGGAACGGTAGAGATGAATATAGAGACACTTCAAAGATACAGGAGTGCAGGCGCTGACCAAGAAGGGAACAAATGGAACCAGGTAGGTAACGAACAGATTTAATCCAAATGCGACGCGTTTCAACACGCTTGCGCGGTTTCATTGCCTGATGAAACCCCTCGACCTACGATGGCCCCGACATACGATAATTTCAACATGCGATGGCCTCTCAGAGGCCATCGCATGTTGAAGGCAGCATCAACATACGATGCTTTTGTATGTCGGGGCCATCGCATAAACGGCTATCCGGCAGCACAGACTGTTTCAGCTGCCACCAGATAGCCGTTTACGGTGCCCCTTGAGCTCCGGTGATGATCACTTACCTGTCCTCGGGGCTCCGGCGCTTCCTCTTAGGGATCCTCTGCATCGTCGGTGCTCTCCATCGTCGTCATCACGTCGCTGCGCACGCCGTCCCATCATCCAATAGGAGCGGCGTACGTAGCAACCTGATGGCCGCGACGGAGAGTGCGGTTGCCGGGGAAGCAGAGGAGCCAGAGCATCGGGGACACCTCGGGGATGCGGCGACAGCGATGGACGGCGACATCCCGGGCAGCGGTGACGAGCGGTGACGGTCCGGAGCGGCGGGGACAGGTGAGTACAACTTTCTCTAACAGTGGTCTACAACCTGCGGACCTTCAGATGTTGCAAAACTACAACACCCAGCATGCCGTTGGCTGTCCAGGCATGCTGGGTGTTGTAGTTTTGCAACATCTGGAGGTCCGCAGGTTGTAGACCACTGTCCTATTCTTTACATTGCACGGATCCCTCAACATACGATGGTTTCAACAAATGATGGTCCGTTTGGAACGGATTACCATCGTATGTTGAGGGACCACTGTATAAGGTTCAAAAACTGTATTGATAACAGCAAGAAGAGTGCAGTTCCCAAGACAAGCAGAGATGTCAGCAGAGCAGAGAGCACATTTGCCAGACAAAAAAGAACAACTCAACTTCAGCAGCTGATAATTATTGTAAGGATTAAGATTTTTAACAGAAGGAATTTACAAATCTGTTTAACTTTCTGGAGCCAGTTGATATAAAAAAAAAGTTATTCCTGGAATATCCCTTTAAAAACACTGCCCTGAATAAAGAATGGTACCTAAACATCCCCCAAGAAAAACATTTCCCAACCATCCAGGAGTAAATTGGTGATAAACAAAGATTTTTCTAGCATGATGGAGCATTGTGTCACAAGGCAAATATGATAGCTAAGTGGCTTGTTGAACAAAACATTGACATTTTGGGTTCATAGCCTGAGAACTTGTCGTAAATCCTCAAAAAGTGGATGGGCAAACAAAAACACAGACATTATGATAAACTCCAAGCTCAGATTAGCCAAGAATGGTTAGTTATTGGTCAGGATTTGGCCCAGAAGCTGTTAACTAGTGTTGAGCGGCATAGGCCATATTTGAATTTGCGATATTTCGTGAATATATGGACGAATATTCGTCATATATTCTCAAAATTCGCATATTTGTAATATTCACATATGTGAAAATTCGCACGCCAGTCTCACACAGTAGTATTAGAGCCTTCTTTACACCACACAAGCTGGAAGCAGAGAGGGATGATCACTGTGATGTGTACTGTGAAAAAAAAAAAGAATATTCGTAATTGCGAATATATAGCGCTATATTCACGAATATTCGCGAATTCGCGAATAAAATTTGCTTTGCATTTGCATTGCATTCGCGAGCAACACTACTGATAACCACCATGTGAGGGTGAATTGCAGAAGTCTTGAAAAATAAGGGTCAACACTGTAAATATTTAGTTGTTGCATAAACTTAATGGGGGGAGATTAATCAAAACATGCCCAGAGGAAAAGTTGCTGAGTTGCCCATAGGAACCAATCAGATCGCTTCTTTCATTTTTCAGAGGCCTTTTAAAAATTAAAGAAGCAATCTGATTGGTTGCTATGGGCAACTCAGCAACTTTTCCTCTGGACAGGTTTTGATAAATGTCTCTCAATGTATTAGTCAATAAAAGTTTAAAAACTTAGGAAATGCTTATAACTGTACTTAGGTATACCATAGAAACATTTGAATGAAAGATTTAAAAACACTGGAGCAGCAAACTTTGTAAAAACAAACTTTTTGAGATGAGATGTGGCTGGAAGACACAGGCGCCTATGATGTCACTGCACTATGGAGCATAAACATGACCCAACTTTACTGTGCTATAGAAGGTGAGTATGTTTTTGTTTTTTGTAGATTTTTTCATTTTTATCCTGGCACGAAGGGGAGGGGGGGGGGCACACTACTGGGCTAGCTACTTAACTACCTACCAACCTAATATGTATGGTGATAATTTTCCTCCTTGTATACTGCTAATATATATGATATATATATATATATATATATATATATATATATATATATATATATATAGACAGTGTGGTAAGGAAAGGGTGTGTTTCCCTAGCTCACCCTGGAGAAACCTCTGCCTGTGGCCTAATTAATGAGGTTGCAGAAAGGGGAAGTGTATTTAAAAGGAAGTCAGACAGAATAGTTTGGGCTCTCCCCCGAAGGCAGCAAGGTGGCTGTGGGGGGAGGCAGTGGTCCTGGTGAGGAACACACAGCCCAAGCTGTGAGTGGCCCCAACAGTGAAGTGTGGACAAGACACACAGCAAGAGGTTGCAAACGATGTGTTTAAACAGTGAGTAGAAGGTTGTAGGAGGCATAAGTTTAACTGGCCGGGAAAGGCCCACCAGTTGATAGACAGGGCATGCTGGATTGTTTAGTTAGTCACTGGAAAGTCTAGGGTTTTGTTTTGTTCCTGTGTTACATTTTTATTTATCCTGCAACCTGTCTAATAAAGCTTGTGAGGGGCCAGGGACTTGCATAAAGTACTGTTGTTTGCCTGCTGATTGAAGTGGAAACGTGTCCTGTGGCAGTGTCAAGGATGATCCCAGAGCTATCCCCAGGTAGAAATCCTTACAATTGGTGGAGGATGCGGGCAGCACATTGCTATGGGCAACCAACGGTCGAGTTGCAGTAAAGTTGTTGCTAGAAGCAACCCACCCTGCATGTTGCAAGTGGGACGAGCCCAGCTGTGGAGTACAAGAGCAGGACTGAGCCTGTGGTGAAAGCGTTGCTAGGGGCAATGGATCGCATAAAGCGAGTGAGCACTCTCTCAGCTAAGGAGACAGATGGATGGGGCACCTGCGCTGCGCAATAGCAGTAAGCCGTGTTGTTTGTTTTGCAAAGATGGGTTGACGTCAAAATGCCATTGCTAGGAGCAACCAACGAGGACAGCAACCGGTTGTCGCCAAGAAGGATGCTATGGTGAGCACCTTGATGAAATTGGCTGAAGTTCATCAAGAGGACGTCTTCGCACCTGATTATCCTCTCGTCAGAAGGCCAGAAAAGATGGATGTGAGGATCCGTGAGTTACTGGTGGGTGGAATCCCACTGTTTGTAGAACTGGACCGTCACCAGGCTGTATCCAGAGTCATGTTGTACATAATACCGTTTGTGAAGATTCGACCAGAATCTGGTAAGTCTGTTCTAATTGACTTTGAAACATGTTATGGGACAGTGAGCCATGTTATGAAGGTGTGTACTGAGCTTGAGATAGAGATTATACTGGGCAAAGACCTCCCATATTCTTGGCAGTTGTGGAATGGGGAGAGTGTGCCAGAGAAATCGCACACAAAGGTTCCTGAGCTAATGATGACTGTGTGAACTGTCCTGTAAATTTTGAATCTATGCAGTGTGATAATGTTTTTTTGTCAAAAATTCATGCCTATGTGTTCTGAAGTAATGTGTACTGCTGCCAACTCTGATGGTACAAAAGGAAACCTGTATTAGCTGGTAAAAAGATGATTGCTTTGCTAGAGCCTAGGGGTATAATAAGTCTGGTGAAGCTGTCATAGTGTCTATTAAGGCAGCTATGGACCCTGTCATAGTGTCTATACAGGCAGTTATTTGGGGTTGTAAAACAGTTAATGTCTGTTTTTCTACCCCCTATGGTACTTTGAGTAACAAGGTTGCACTAGAGCCCTTCTTGGAGTATGATGTAGTACTGGGGATGGATTTTACAATTTTTCAGCAATTATGGGAAGACTGTCAGGTAACTAGAGCAGGTACACCTGATAGGCCCACAACACCTGACTTGCACCACACACTAGTTGAGAGCTACTTAGCAGAAGCTGAGGATAGGGAGTGTCAGCAGTCACTAGATATATGTCAGATAGGGGTCTGCCAGATTGCTAGGGGAGCTGAAGAACAAGACTGTGAGTCAAGTCCAGGAAGATCCAGGGAATCAAGTGACAAGTGTGCCTCTGTCTGAAACAGAATCTTCAGTAAAACCAGAAACGGATCAGGTACATGAACATGGGTTCCATCCGCCAGTTGAAGATGAGCCCAGGGTGGGTCTAGAATTGCGCAGTCAACTGGAAGAGGTGACCAGAAAAGAAGCTACAGAGTTGTCTGTGGATAATGCAGAAGTACTGAAGAGAGTACACGTAGAGCTGGGTGCTGCGCTTACTGTCACAGACAGAGTCCTGAGTGAAGGAGATGTGATGTCTGGACCAGAGATGGATCGTGACCAGGAAGGTTGAACCACTAGACCAGATGTTGTTGTTGCAGACCCAGGAGCTCTTGACGTTTCTGCGAGTGAGCGGAGAGATGGTGGTGAAGTGAAGGAGAAGAGGTTGCAAACACAGCAAGAGGTTGAAAACACTGTGTGTGAACAGTGAGTAGAAGGTTGCAGGAGGCATAAGTTTAACTGGCCGGGAAAAGCCCCCCAATTGATAGACAGGGCATGCTGGATTGTTTAGTTAGTGACTGGACGGTCTAGGGTTTTGTTTTGTTCCTGTGTTATGTTTTTATTTATCCTGCAACCTGTCTTATAAAGCTGGTGATGGGCCGGACTTGCATAAAGTACTGTTGTTTGACTGCTGATTGAAGTGGAAACGTGTCCTTTGGTGGTGTCAAGGACGATCCCAGAGCTATCCCCAGGGAGAAATCCTTACAATATATATATATATATATATACATATATATTACATATATATATATATGCCATGGGGTGGAGTCTTGCAGGCGCCTTTGCGTTACTTGGTCTGAGGGCCTTGAGTGTTGTCAGATCTAAAATGATATGTGATTATATAAAATAGTGGATATAAGGGTATTTTGGTTGGTGTAATTTTATTGTGGAAAAGGCAGCATTTTATCCTCGGAACCAGGCAGCACACTGCCTTAGCCCTGCATATGCCCCTGCATAACCCTTATGCTGTCGGCAGGGGGTAAGTAAAATTAAGTCGGAGTACCCCTCTAAAGGGGTACTTCCCTGGAAAACATTTTTTTTTTTAAATCAACCAAAAGTTAAACAGATTTGAAAATTACTTCTATTATAAAATATGAATCCTTCTGGTACTTATCAGCAGCTGTATACTACAGAGGAAGTTCTTTTCTTTTTGAATTTCCTTTCTGTCTGACCACAGTGCTCTCTGCTGACACCTCTGTCCATTTTAGGAGCTGTCCAGAGCAGGATAGGTTTTCTATGGGGATTTGCTCCTACTCTGGACAGTTCCTGACATGGACCGAGGTGTCAGCAGAGAGCACTGTGTTCAGACAGAAAGGAAATAAAAAATTTAAAAAAACAACAACGTCCTGTGGAGAATACAGGAGCTGATAAGTATTGGAAGGATCAAGATTTTTAAATAGAAGTAATTCACAAATCAATTTGACTTTCTTGCACCAATTGATTAAAAAAAAATGTTTTCGAGTTGAATACCCCTTTAATTGTGGGTGTGATTGCATAAAAAAATCCAAATATGAAGCAGAGACTGTGGGAAATTAAATTTGTCGCTTTTTTTCGCAGATAAATGAAAGGGCTCCATATTCACATCATTATCAATAATAAAGTATATGGTCCAGTTCACAGTGTGATAATATGGGTCAAATTGAACATCTTGTTTGGTAAGATTTAATGCCAAGTCAACATCAAAAATGACGTTCTCCTTTAGACACTGGGACCCATAATTTCTTACGCCTGTCAGTCGCCCCTCAGGCAGCTCTTATTACAGCCTTTCAGTAAAAACAATACATTCAAAATCCACCTGGGGGGGGGGGGGGTGAAGTAAAAAACCTCATCTGAAAGTGTCCTGACTATGGATATTCAGTCCCGTCATCCCCTGAACACATAAACACCACCAGTGGAAGGTCCATTTGGAAGACATTATCTGTGATCATTAAACAATTTTGCATCTAATGTCCTCAACATGTTGCAGAGATTTTGATTGCTACCTACTGGGCTAGCAACTTAAAGGGATACTCCACCCCCAGACATCTTATCCCCTATCCAAAGGATAGGGGATAAGATGTCAGATAGCCGTGGTCCCGCTGCTGGGGACCCCGGGGATCGCCGGTGCGGCACCCCGCTATCATTACTGCGCAGAGCGAGTTCGCTCTGCACGTAATGACGGGCAATACAGGGGCCGGAGCATCGTTATGTCACGGCTCTGCCCCTCGTGATGTCACGGACCACCCCCCCTCAATACAAGTCTAGGGGAGGGGGCGTGGTGGTCGTTACGCCCCCTGCCATAGACTTGCATTAAGGGGACGGGCCATGATGTCACGAGGGGTGGAGCCATGACGTCATGCTGCTCCGTCCCCTGTATCACCCGTCATTACGCAGAGAGCGAACTCGCTCTGTGCAGTAATGATAGCGCAGTGCCACAGTGGCGACCCTATACCCGTTGCTACGTTCTGTGATGCGTGTAATTTCCAAAATGGGGTCAGACGTGGGTATTTATTTTTTTGCGTTTATGTCAGAACCACTGTAAAATCAGCCACCCCTGTGCAAATCACCAATTTAGGCCTCAAATGTACATAGTGCGATCTCACTCCTGAGCCTTGTTGTGCGTCCACAGAGCATTTTACGTCCACATATTCCGTACTCAGGAAAAATTGTGTTACAAATTTTGGGGGTCTTTTTTCCTTTTACCTCTTGTGAAAATAAAAAGTATGGGGCAACACCAGCATGTTAGTGTAGAAAAATATATTTTTACACTAACAGGCTAGTGAAGACCCCAACTTTTCCATTTAATAAGGGGTAAAAGAGAAAAAGCCCCCCAAAATTTGTAACACAATTGCTCTCGTGTACAGAAATACCCCATATGTGACCCTTAACTGTTTCCTTGAAATTCAACAGGGCTCCGAAGTGAGAGAGTGCCATGCACATTTGAGGACTAAATGAGGGATTGCAAAGGGGTGAACATGGGGGTATTCTATGCCAGTGATTCCCAAACAGTGTTCCTCCAGCTGTTGCTAAACTCCCAGCAAGCCTGGACAGTGGCTGTCTGGAAATGCTGGGAGTTGTTGTTTTGCAACAGCTGGAGGCTCCATTTTGGAAACACTGCCATATGAAACGTTTTTCATTTTTATTGGGGGGAAAGTGTACGTGTGTTTATATGTAGTGTTTTACCCTTTATTATGTGTTAGTGTAGTGTAGTGTAGTGTTTAGGGTACACTCGCACTGGCAGGGGTTTATGGTGAGTTTTCCGCTAGGATTTTGCGCTGCAGCAGAAAATTTGCTGCAGCTCAAACTTGAAGCAAGAAACTCACTGTAAACCTGCCCGTGTAAACCTCCAGCTGTTGCAAAACTACAACTCCCAGCATGCACTGACAAACCATGCATGCTTGGAGTTGCTTGTGCAACAGCTGGAGGCACACTTGTTGGAAAACCTTAAAGGGGTACTCCGGTGAAAAACTTTTTTTTTTTTTTTAATCAACTGGAGCCAGAAAGTTAAACAGATGTAAATTCCTTCTATTAAAAAATCTTAATCCTTCCAATAGCTGCTGAATACTACAGTGGAAATTCTTTTCCGTTTGAAACACAGAGCTGTCTGCTGACATCATGAGCACAGTGCTCTCTGCTGACATCTCTGTCCATTTTAGGAACTGTCCAGAGTAAAAGGAAATCCCCATAGCAAACATATGCTGTTCTGGACAGTTCCTAAAATGGACAGAGATGTCAACAGAGAGCACTGTGCTCGTGATGTCAGCAGACAGCTCTGTGTTTAAAAAATAAAAGAATTTCCACTGTAGTATTCAGCAGATAATAAGTACAGGAAGGATTAAGATTTTTTAATAGAGGTCATTTACATATCTGTTTAACTTTCTGGCACCAGTTGATTTAAAAAAAAAAAGTTTTTCACCGCAGTAGCCCTTTAAGTTAGGTTCTGTTACCTAACTCTGCCTTTTCCAACCAGTGTGCCTCCAGCTGTAGAAAAACTACAACTTCCAGCTGTGGATAAACTGCAACTCCCAGCATGTACTGATCGCCGAAGGGCATGCTGGGAGATGTAGTTATGCAACAGCTGGATGTACGCAACTACAACTCCCAGCATGGCGAGACAGCCGTTTGCTGTTTGTGCATACTGGGAGTTGTAGTTTTGCAAGATCTAGAGGGCCACTGTATAGTGGTCTCCAAACTGTAGCCCTCTAGATGTTGCTAGGCAACAACTCACTAGCTTCCGTAGTCTGCACCAGGGAGCCGCACCTCCGGTCACAGCCCAGTACTGTTCTGCCCGGACTACCGTGGGTGGGCAGAGCGGGGGAACCGGACTTTAACCCTCCCCCCCCAATCTGCTACTGGTCAGTTGCTTATGACCGACCAAAAGCAGGGATAGGAGGGATGGCACCCCTGCCCCCTAACTCCTATCCCTTCAGGGGGATCGTGGGTGTCTTGGACAGCCCCAATCCCCCTTATTTTCTGGGTCACCAGAGACCCGTATGACCTGGAATCGTGGCAGATCGCCGGTCTGAATTGACTCAGGACCCCCCAGGGGTTTGCACGGGGTGCCTGCTGAATGATTTCAGCAGGCATCCTGGTCCAGTCCCCCACCATGAGCGGCGGGGACCGGAATTCCCACGGGCGTACAGGTACGCCCTTGGTCTGTACCAGGGCTTCAGGGCGTACCTGTACGCGCTTGGTCCCTAAGTGGTTAATTGTGGGTGTGATTGCATAAAAACATCCAGATGTGAAGCAGAGAGTGTGGGAAATTAAAGTTGTCTGTTCTTTTTTCCACAGATAAATGAAAGGGCTCCATATTCACATTATTATCAATAATAAAGTATATGGTCCAGTTCACAATGTGATAATATGGGTCAAATCGAACATCTTGTTTGGTAAGATTTAATGCCAAGTCAAGATCAAAAATGACGTTCTCCGTTAGACACTTAGACCCATGATTTCTTACGCCTGTCAGTCGCCCCTCAGGCAGCTCTTACTACAACCTTTCAGTAAAAACACTACATTAAAAATCCAGCTGGAGGGTGAAGCCAAAAACCTCATCTGAAAGTGTCCTGACTATGAGGATATTCAGTCCCGTCATCCCCTGAACACATAAACACCACCAGTGGAAGGTCCATTTGGAAGACATTATCTGTGATCATTAAACAATTATGCATCTAATGTCCTCAACATGTTGCAGAGATTTTGATTGCTTAAATGCTTTTATTGAAGAAAAAAATATTTGACTTTTAAGTTTATCTCTGTGTTTATGGAAAATGTCTATTTTTAGAATGTCCAGGCAGAATTTGGATCTAAAATACTATTCCTAGAAAAAGACAGAAAACTAGATTTCCCAGTACCCTGTTTGTTCAGTAAAACATTTTATTTATTTATTTATTTATTTTGCATTTGGAAAGAATTGTGACCAAAACATGAAACTAGCCAAAACATGAAACTAGTTCAAGGGTACTCCAGAATCTGAAAAACATGGCTTCTTCCTTCAAAAACACTGCCACGCTAGTCTACAGGTTGTGTATGATATTGCAGCTCAGCTGGACTGAGTGAATGGGTTTGAAATACAATATCATACACAATTTCCAGACATGTAAGCATTCGGGGGAAAGCCAGGAGCCGCCAGCACTTTTGAGGTGGTAGCCAGGCCCCCGGGACCTTCACACAATCAGACACTTATCCTTCATTCTGTGGCTAGGGGATATGTTTTATTTACGTGGATAACCCCTTTCAGATATACTGAGTAAAAAGTCTCCAATGTGCATTTCGTATGTGGAAGTGGTGTTGTTAGGGGTGATGTATTTTCAGACAAAGACAAATTCCAATTAGCTTAAACTCTACTGTGGAGGGCTTACACAGGTTAGTGTACTATGGTGCCGATTCTTGAAACTTTATTCATGGTTTTGCTGCACGATAGCCTATGTGCAGTGTACACTGAAGAAACCTTTTGTGACATTTTAAGCCACACAGCCCTAACTCCAACAAGAAGTCCACAAATAGATGTTTCACAGAAGGGTCCTTGCTCAGCTGACTCCTCACTTCTGGCTTGTAGATTCCTTTGGAGCTGGAAACAGAATACTTGAAGAACAATGCCCTCACAGCATGAACGGAGATGACTTTGTGGATGAAATCCCCAAAAGTCAGTGCAGTGTCATTATTATTGCGTACGCGATCGATTCATCTCAAGTTAGATCATTCTTGCAACTGAAACTGTAATTGAAACTTATTTGTAGCAGGCTTTGGTTAATAACGGAACCAAGGAGACATACTCTTACTAGGTGTATACACCTTTCTCTGATAGACTGGCCTGCCTAGCAGAAAGAGAGTTAGGAAAGATTTGCATACTTGTCCAACTAGAGCTGGACTGCACTGATCTGTTGAGTTAAACCATATGCGTTACAAATTTACTTGCAGATTCACCTTGGATCTTACCCCTATTCACAGAATGTGGTAAAATCAATTACAAATCCACAACCTAATCAGCAACTACAGCTGCAAATCTGTAGGCAAAATTCATAGCTGTTCTGGTCCATATGGATTCAACCAAAGGTTCATTCAACCAACTGAGGAATTTTTCCATGCCACAGCATGGCAGCACCTACATCAAAAGTATGTATACCTATAGTTCCCCCCCTGAGCTTCCATATAGTAAACGTTCCCACTGGAGATGAGCGAATTCTTGAAAAAATAGATTTGGACGATTTCCCCAAAAATTTGGTTCGGTCTGAATTTATTTGCGACAAATCGCTATTAAAAACAGCTATTTCTGGCCTACGGAGAGCCTCAATGGGGTGTAGAACACTTTGCCTTGTTGTAACACACATAGGGTGTGTGCTGGGTTAGGGAAATAATACTGTTATTCAGTATGACATGCAGATAAGAGGCATCACTATTAAAATCACTGACGCAGAGCGGTACAATGACAGAGCCTGGAGGTGGCATCAGTATGAGGAGACAATATAGTGGCTGAATGACACAGCCTGGAGGTGGTAGAAGCATGAGGAGACAATATAGTGGCTGAATGACACAGGGTGGAGGTGCCAGCAGCATGAAGAGACCACATAGTGGCTGAATGACACAGCCTGGAGTTGGCGGTAGCATATAGTGGCTGAATGACACAGCCTGGAGTTTGCGGAAGCATGAGGAGAGCATATAGTGGCAGAATGACTCAGTGTGGAAGTGGCGGCAGCATGAGGAGAACATATAGTGGCTGAATGACACAGCGTGGAGATGGCGGAAGAATGAGGAGATCATATAGCCTCAATAGGTGTGTAGAACACTTTGCTTTGTGCTAACAAGCATAGGGAGTGTGCTGTGTTAGTGAAATAATACTGTTATTCAGTATGACATGCAGATTACATGAATCGCTATTAGAATCACTCCTGCAGAGCATCTGGATGTGGCAGCAGGAAGACTGTATGGTGTCAAAATTGAAGAAAAGAAAGAGATTTTTAATTTAATTTTAATTAAATTTGAATTTATTTAAATTTTTTAAGTACCCATTCTAATGAGCATTGAGCTGGTGGTCCTCCGCCAGACGAGATACCACCTGTTCCAGCCCCTGCTTCTCAGTGCCCCCCTAACTGTGAAAGTGCAAATGTTTCATTTAATCAGTTATGGTTCATTGTTATTGCTCCAAGCTGTTTCATTGGATTCTTGTGATAATTCCACAGGTAATATATGACGTCGACGACCATAGGACCTCAGTCTTGAAAAGATTACATAGATTTTTTCAAAATTTAAATTTAAGATTTATATTAGATTGCCAAGTTTAATGTCCCGGCGTTTACTTTGAACTAATAATGTATGACCACAAAACCCAATCTAACAAGGAGTCACATGGCGGCACAATAACAGAGCCTAGAGGTGGCAGCAGCCAGACGAGACCATAGTGCCTCACAATAGAAAAGATTAAAAATATTTTGTAAAATTTAAATTGAAGATTTTAGATACATGAACATTTTTCAAGTTTAATCTAATGTGCATACAGCGTAAGGAGACCATATGGTGTCACAATGACACAGCCTGGAGGTGGCAGCAGCATGAGGAGACCATAGGGCCTCACAATTCCAAAGATTAAAAGATTTCTAATTTGAATTGAAGATTTTTGGTATCTAGTGCTACCATAAAATTTTTTAGGTAATGTCCCAGCAGCATGATGAGACCATATCATGGCTTAATGACACAGCGTGGAGGTGGCAGCAGCATGAGGAGACCATATAGTGCCTGAATGACACAGCCTGGAGTTGGCGGCAGCATGAGGAGACCATGTAGTGGCTGAATGACACAGTGCAAAGGTGGCGGCAGCAGGAGGAGAACCTATAGTGACTGAATGACACAGCCTGGAGTTGGCAGCAGCATGAGGAGACCATTTAGTGGCCAAATGACACAGAGTGGAGGTGGCGGAAGCATGAGGAAACCATATAGTGCTGGAATGACACAGTGTGGAGGTGGCGGCAGTATGAAGAGACCATATAGTGGCTGAATGACACAGCGTGGAGGTGGCGGCAGCATGAGGAGAACATATAGTGGCTGAATGACACAGCGTGGAGGTGGCGGCAGCATTAGGAGAACATTGTAGCTGAATGACACAGCCTGGAGTTGGCAGCAGCATGAGGAGACCACATAGTGGCTGAATGACATAGCGTGGAGGTGGCGGCAACATGAGGAGAACATATTGGAGGACATTTATCAATGTATGCTTGTGTATTCCTTTTTTAGTTCTTTTTTTCTTACTTTTTTTTTTTTTTGCAAGACTTATTTATCAACTGGTTGCAGCCTGTTGATAAATTTCTTTCTTTTTTTTTTTTTTTTTTTTTTTTTTTTTTGCTTTGGTAGTGGCTTTTTCTGCTCCATGTCTGAGCTGGAGTAAATTTAGTAGGTTTTTCATGTGATGCGACTTTTTTGCGACTTTTGCACTTGATAAATCTCTGACCACTGCAAGTCAAAAATCACTTTTTGCTTTGGTAAGCAAGTTTCTTTTTTTTTTTTGCTTAGGGCACTGCACAATCAAAAAGTCGCACAAAAATTAGAGTAGTTGCACGTGCGTCAATTTGCGACAATTTTTAGCAAAAATAACCTATTAAATGCTTAATTAATGATAAATATCCCCCATTGTGACTGAATGACACAGCTTGAAGTTGGCAGCAGCGTGAGGAGACCACATAGTGGCTGAATGACACAGCATGGAGGTGGCGGCAGCATGAGGAGAACATACAGTGGCTAAATGACACAGTGTAGAGGTGGCCGCAGTATGAGGAGACCATATAGTGGATGAATGACACAGCATGGAGGTGGCGGCAGAAGGAGGGGAACATATAGTGGCTGAATGACACAACCTGGAGTTGGCGGAAGCATGAGGAGACCATATAGTGGCTTAATGACACAGCCTGGAGTTGGCGGCAGCATGAGGAAAACATAAAGGGGCTGAATGACATAGCCTGGAGTTGGCGGCAGCATGAGGAGACCATAGAGTGGCTGAATGAAACAGCGTGGAGGTGGCAGAAGCATTAGGAGAACATATAGTGGCTGAATGAGACAGCCTGGAGGTGGCAGCAGCAGCAACAGGAGTCCTGAAAGTGACCTGTGACAGAGTGGTGCAGTGGGTGGCCATACCAGTACCAGGTGACGAAGGTGGGTGAAAAAAGGAGAACTTGGCATCAGATATGTGGCATCAGGTTGGTGGCAGGATCAGAATAGTAGCTGAGGCAGGTAGGCAGAAGAAAACGGTCTCTTGTAAAAGTGTGCACAAGTAAGTATTGAGGATATGCATTATGTAAAACTTAACTTTTAATAATATGCTTAGGATAAAAAATTTTTTTAAATCAAACCAAGGGAAAGGTGTGCAAAAAAACACCATGTGCCACCTACACCACCAAGTATTGATGTGATGCAAAGACTTCGAAAAAAGTGGAAGGGAACAATGTATGGTCCATTGTAACCTGTGGGGGTAACACTTCCGCTGTAAGGCCCTTCTTTCGCATTATTAATTCCGTTCTTGGCAAGTGTTACTCGCCCTAAAAAGGGCAGCCCCACACAGGAACCTCTCCCTATTTCCACCAACAAAAACTGCCATTTTCCAGGGTTTTTAGGTGCAAATAGGGATTGGGTCCTGTGTGGGGCCGCCCTTTTTAAGACGAGTAACACTTTCCTCACAAAGGTGGAAGGGAACAACGTATTGTACAGTGTAGCAGGTGGGGGTAAAAACCTCCCCTTTCAGGCCCTGTTCTCGCCCTATTAATTCCCTTCTTGGCAAGTGTTACTCAACCTAAAAAGGGTAGCCCCGCACAGGAAACTATCTTTATTTACACCTAAAAACCCTGGGAAATAACAGTGTTTGTAGGGGAAAATAGGGAGAGGTTCCTGTGTGGGGCTACCCTTTTTAGGGCAAGTAACACTTGCAAAGAAGAGAATTAATAATGCAAGAGTAGGGCCTTACAGGGGAAGTTTTTATTCCCACTGGTTACAATGGACCATACATTGTTCCTTTACACCTTTTAGAGGTCTTTGCATCACATTGATACTTGGTGGTGTAGGTGGCACACTGTGTTTTTTGCACACCTTTCCTTTTATTTAATTTCAAAAACAATTTGAGTACGTATATTTTATCCTAAGAAAAGTTAAGTTTTAGCTAATGCATATGCTCAATACTTATTTGTGGTCTGATAGCGAGGAATGTCTGTAACTGGGGAGCAGCACCTTAACCCCTTGGGGATCACGGGTTTTTCCATTTTTGCACTTTTGTTTTTTACCGATTATTCTGATTCTGAGAGTTTTTTTAGTGACATATTCTACTTTATTTTGGTGGTAAATTTTTTGTTGTAACTTGCATCCTTTTTTGGGGAAAAATCCCCAAATTTCATGAAAATTTAGCATTTTTATAACTTTGAAGCTCTCTGCTTGTAAGCAAAATGGATATTCAAAATACATTTTATATTGATTGATATCATAAAATGGACATATTTTTACTTTTTGAAAAAAATTAGAGGGCTTCAAAGTATAGCAACAATTTTCAAAATTTTCATGAAAATTGCAAAATCTGGAGGGACAGATGTTACAGAACTACAACTCCCAGCATGCCTGGGCAGTCTAGGCATGCTGAGAGTTGTAGTTGGGCAACATCTGGAGGGCCACCGTTTGGGCACCACTGTAATAGTGTTCTCAAAACTGTGACCCTCCAGATGTTGCAAAACTACAACTCCCAGCATGCCCAGAGTTGCAGTTTGGCAACCACTAGAAGGGCAGCAGAAAAGATCGCTTTACTGCCCCCTTCCTTTCCCCCACCCCCCACCGTCGCTTTCCTACCTGCGTCGCTGATCTCCGCAGTCTCCACCGATGATCGGGGGTCCCCACGGCATCTTCTGTTCAGGTAACCGCGGCCATTTTCTCCCCCCGTTCTGCCCGACAACCAGGGGTGGGCAGAGTGGGGGGTTTCCATGGCAACCCCCTGTCGTACGCTGCCATTGGTCAGAATTAATTTCTGACTAATGGCAGGGGATAGGAGGAGATCGCAGCACTGCAATCTCGCTCCTATCCCTCAGGATGATCGGGGCGGTCACTGACAGCTCCGATCATCCCTATTTTCCAGACGATCGGGTCACCAGAGACCCGATCAGCCCGGAATAGCAGAAAATCGCATGTCTGAATTGACATGCGATTTTCTGCGATCGCTGACAAGGGGGAGGGTCTCAGGACCCCCCTCAGCGATGTGCCGGGATGCCTGCTGAATGATTTCAGCAGGCATCCCGGTCCGGTCCCCAAACTTGCTAGCGGCGGGGACCGGAATTCCCACGGGCGTATGCATACCCCCTACGTCCTTAAGAACCCTACATCCTGAAAAGGTTAATTAACCATATATTTTTTTAAATGTTGACATTTCCGCACGCGGCGATACCACATGTTTATTTTTATTTACAATGTTATTTTTTAAATGGGAAAAGGGAGGTGATTCAAACTTTTATTAGGGAAGGGGTTAAGTGATCTTTATTTTAAAAAAAATTGCAATGTTATAGCCCCCATAGGGGGCTATAACAATGCACACACTGATCTTTTACATTGATTTTTGTTATCCCATAGGATAACGTAGATCAAAGATTCTGACACTTGACTGCTCATGCCTGGATCTCAGGCACTGAGCAGTCATTCGGCAATCGGACACCAGGAGGCAGGTAGGGGGACCCTCCTCATGTCCTACAGCTGTTCTGGACGCCACAATTTCGCTGTGGCGATCCCGAACAGCCCCCTGATCTAACCGGCAGTAGTTTAGTTTCACTTTAGATGCGGCAATCAACTTTTAATGCTGCGTCTCAACGGCCGGGACCCGTGGCTAATAGTGCGTGGCACTGATCGCAGTGCCGTGCACTATTTGCCACGGGTCCCGGCCGTTGGCAGAGGACCCGACAGGTACGCACTTAGTCGCCAACAGGTTAAACATGTTTTGCACTATCCATATTTGTAAAGTGTTGGTGCAGCACCATGGTCAATCTGCTCTGATGCATCAGGCATTGGTGGGTGGAAATCCTGGCTGATCCATGCCTGATTCATCTTCACAAAGGTCAGTCTCTCCCCATTTTTCGTGGACAGACGAGTTCTCCTTGGGGTGACTATGGCCCCCACCGCACTAAACACCCGCTCTGATGGCACACTACTGGCCGGGCAGGGCAGCTTTTCCATGGCAAACTCTGCTAGTTGCGGCCACAAATCAAGTTTGGCAGCCCAGAAGTCCAGCGGATCTTCAAGGTGTGTTGGCATAAGGTATGCCATCACCTGGTGGTTCAGGTCCTACTCTAGGTCTACCTGCTGCTGATGAGTTGCTTTACTATACGGGTGAAGAAAGCTACTCATCAGCGACTGTAGACTCAGGCTGCTGCTGATGGAGCTGGTACTGCTCCTGCCATACCACCCCTCCCCAGCAGCCATGGCAGTGGAAGGTGAGTGCAGAGGGCCCCCTGAGTCAGACCTGCGAGATGATGGACGATGGTGCCGATATCCATCGGCCAACTGACTATGCAGGATGTCTCTGTAGTAGGTCAGTTTTTCCCCCTCTCAGTGGGTGTGAAAAAAAAGCCCCCATTTTGTGCCGGTAGTGAGGGCCCAATAAGGTGGAGAGCGCGAAGTCATCCTGCTGACAAAAGGTGACAATTTGGTGGTCACTACATAAGCAAGTGAGCATGCATCGTGCCATTTGTGCAAGTGATTCTGAGGGACTCCCTGTCTCCATCTCCACTGTGTACTGCCACGGTGTGTCTGGGTCCTGTGTCTCGTCTTCCTCATAACTGTAACACTCTTATTTCAGAAAACAGGAACTCTGATGGATGTGGATCCGCTGGACCTGTGTGGCAGATGACTTGGACCTTACCAGGGAGAGGAGTCTAAGGTGCCCCTGGTTTTCACTAGAGCCTGCCGCAAAGCGGGATGGACTTGCTGCGGCAGGCGGCATCCAGGTCGCTACCCCTGGCACGGCTCGACCACACAGGTGGCTGAGAAGATGGGAGGCACTTGAGGGATAAGGCAGCCCATAGTCAGGATAGAAGAAGGGCAGGGCTGGCGGCACAGTAGTGTAGTCAGGACGTATCAGGAGGTCAGTAGGCAGGCGGCAGAAGAGCAAGGTCAGGTCACAGAGCAAAGGATCAGATACACAGCAAGGCAACTCTCAGGAATGCTTTCTCTCAGGCACAAGGAAACAAAGATCTGGCAGGGAAGTGTGGGAGGAGGAGGAATGTATCAATGACCCACGGGTGTACTACACTAATGGGCGCACAGTCCCTTAAAATCTTAAAGCTTCGAGATGTGCGCGCTCTAGGGGATGGGGACATGTGCGCCCGAGCAGAGAGGCAGAGGCGGGGCAGGAGAAGCAACCGGTGAGTGACAGACTGGAATTCGCATGCGGGCGCGCCCCAAGATGCGAATCCCAGCGCTCACGACCAGTGTGTGTGGCCAGAGCACATAACGTAACAAACCCATATCATCCAGAACACAATCCTGTCTGCAGTATCATCTTTCTCCAAGCTAAAGCACCATGGACAAAGTTCAGTAAGTGACTGTGGAACTGGCACTCCTCTGTGCTCACTCCTGTCCTATCAGACTGCAGCATGCAAAAGAGGGAGGAGGGGGATACACAGCAGCCTGATATGATTGGATAGAGAGACCCAGCACAGTGAGGACACGTCCTCTCAAATGCACAGAATGACAAAGCAAGTGGGCAACAGAAATAAGGTATATGTTAGAGAAATATAGGTGATAGACACAAAAATTATATGTAAACGATAAGGATTATGTTTTGAGTAACATATTACCTTGCTTTTTTTTATTTATTTTTTTATTTGTGTGTGTGTGGGATATGACAGGTACGCTTTAAATTAACCATGGCTATTCTCATTAATGTATTAGACTGTTAATATTTTAAAATACAATAAACCTTTATATGTCCAAATATTAAAACATAACATATGCAGGCAAGGTGAAGATAGGGTTAAGTGCTTGGACCCATCAAACACTCATTCCAGATTTTTAGGGGAGAGGTATTCAGCACTTAACGTCTTCCATGTGGAGCAGGTGCATGGACTGGGCGGAAGAAGCCAATTACAGATACACTTTACCAAATTGGAACAACAGCCGTTCAGTTCATCTTTTGTTCTGCAGGGTTTTATTTACTGGGTTGCTGAATTCTTTAGCATTAACCAGTAAAGGGATTAGCAGATTGTGAGAGTGAGGTATTGGCTTAAAAAAAAAAAATATTCTGACAGAGAGACCAGAAGAGCTCTGTTTGTGACTGGGCAATACAAAACTGCAAAATTCAAGGTTCACCATTCAATTATAGACATTCTAATTAAATAATATAGAAATATAATTCTAAATATGTAGATAATTTTAACATGGATAACTCTCCCCAGGTTCCATAGTGCAATGAGTTCTATGGGTAATACCTAGAAAGATCATCAAAATGATGAATTGTTTCATACCTAGGCCTGTAACCATGATAATGTGTAGGAAAGAAGGTTTCATCATTAGCACAGAACAGTGTTTCCCAACCAGGGAGCCTCCAGCTGTTGCAAAACTACAAGTCCCCGACTTTGGCTGTGCGGACATGCTGGGAGTTGTAGTTGAGCAACAGTTTATGGCACCCTGGTTGAGAGACGCTGGCACAGGATGTTTCTACTGTTCTTGCAGTAATATTATGGGACTCGGGACCACAAGTTGTGATGGTGAAGCACTTGTTAGGCTAAGCTTCCACTCAAAAAAACGCCACAAAAACTGCCACAAAATTTGTGTGGAAATTGCATTTTTGGTCTCTTTGGCAGTTTCCCTGCAGGCTTTATTTTGACAATTATTTGGGAGGTACGTGTGTGATGCAGTATGTGTATGTGTGGGATGCAGTAGGGAACAAATTACATTTTTATTTTTTTTTTTAAACAATTTTTTTAAATTTGAAAGCAGAGAGCAATTATCTGGAGCGGGGCAGGGAATTAAAGGGGTACTTTTTTTTTGGGGGGGGGGGAGGTTTAGGTACTGTATATTTCCATTTCCCTCAGCACTGTGCTATTTCCATCATGGAACAGACTTAAAGTACTTCAGTGGAAAACTAATTTTTTCAAATCAACTGGTGCCAAAAAGTTAACCCCTTAAGGACTCAGGGTTTTTCAGTTTTTGCACTTTCGTTTTTTCCTCCTTACCTTTTAAAAATCACAACCCTTTCAATTTTCCACCTAAAAATCCATATTATGGCTTATTTTTTGCGTCACCAATTCGACTTTGCAGTGACATTAGTCATTTTACCCAAAAATGCAGAGCGAAACGGAAAAAAAAATCATTGTGCGACAAAATCGAAGAAAAAACGCCATTTTGTAACTTTTGGGGGCTTCCGTTTCTACGCAGTGCATATTTCGGTAAAAATTACACATTATCATTATTCTGTAGGTCCATATGGTTAAAATGATACTCTACTTATATAGGTTGGATATTGTCGTACTTCTGGAAAAAATCATAACTACATGCAGGAAAATTTATACGTTTAAAAATGTCATCTTCTGACCCCTATAACTTTTTATTTTTCCACGTACAGGGCGGTATGAGGACTCATTTTTTGCGCCTTGACCTGAAGTTTTTATCGGTATGATTTTTGTTTTGATCGGACTTTTTGATCACTTTTTATAAATTTTTTAATGGTATAAAAAGTGACCAAAAATGCGCTTTTTTTGACTTTGGAATTTTTTTGCGCGTACGCCATTGACCGTGCGGTTTAATTAATGATATATTTTTATAGTTTGGACATTTACACACGCGGCGATACCACATATGTTTATTTTTATTTATTTTTTACACTGTTTTATTTTTTTTATGGGAAAAGGGGGGTGATTCAAACTTTTATTAGGGAAGGAGTTAAATGACCTTTATTAACACATTTTTTGTACTTTTTTTTTGCAGTGTTATAGGTCCCATAGGGACCTATAACACTGCACACACTGATCTTTTACACAGATCACAGGCGTGTATTAACACGCCTGTGATCAGTGTTATCGGCGCTTGACTGCTCCTGCCTGGATCTCAGGCGCGGAGCAGTCATTCGCCGATCGGACACCGAGGAGGCAGGTAAGGGCCCTCCCGGTGTCCTGCAAGCTGTTCGGGACGCCGCGATTTCACCGCGGCGGTCCCAAACAGCCCGACTGAGCCGGGTCACTTTCACTTTAGAAGCAGCGGTCAGGAATGACTGCCGCTTCTAAAGGGTTAATACCGCACATCGCCGCGATCGGCGATGTGTGGTATTAGCCGCGGGTCCTGGCCGTTGATGAGCGCCAGGACCAACGCGATATGATGCGGGATCGCGGCGTGATCCCACTTCATATCGCGGGAGCCGGCGCAGGACGTAAATATACATCCTGCGTCGTTAAAGGGGTACTCCGGTGGACAAACATTTTTTTTTCTTTTTTAAATCAACTGGTGCCAGAAAGTTAAACATATTTGTAAATTACTTCTATTAAAAAATCTTAATCCTTCCTGTATTTATTAGCTGCTGAATACTACAGAGGAAGTTCTTTTCTTTTTGGAATGCTCTCTGATGACATCACAAACACACTGCTCTCTGCTGACCTTATTATAATAGGTCTTTATTTATTTATTGTTGTCCTTAGTGGGATTTGAACCCAAGGCCCCAGCACTGCAAGGCAGCAGTGCTAAACACTGAGCCACCATGCTGCCCTTAGCATACATCTGCTATGCACAGTTGCTAAAATGGACAGAGAAGTCAGCAGAGAGCACTGTGGTCGTGATGTCATCAGTGTTCCAAAAAGAAAGGAATTTCCTCTGTAGCATTCAGCAGCTAATAAGTACTGGAAGAATTAAGATTTTTTAATAGAAGTAATTTACAAATATGTTTACCTTTCTGGCACCAGTTGATTTAAAATAGAAAAAAAATGTTTTTCCACCGGAGTACCCCTTTAACCCCTTAAGGACTCAGGGTTTTTCCGTTTTTGCACTTTCGTTTTTTCCTCCTTACCTTTTAAAAATCATAACCCTCTAAATTTTCTACCTAAAAATCCATATTATGGCTTATTTTTTGCATCACCAATTCTACTTTCCTGTGACATTAGTCATTTTACCCAAAAATTCACGGCGAAATGGAAAAAAAATCATTGTGCGACAAAATCGAAGAAAAAACGCCATTTTGTAACTTTTGGGGGCTTCCGTTTCTACACAGTGCATTTCGATAAAAATGACACCTTATTAATATTCTGTAGGTCCATACGGTTAAAATGATACCCTACTTATATAGGTTTGATTTTGTAGTACTTCTGGAAAAAATCATAACTACATGCAGGAAAATTTATACGTTTAAAAATGTCATCTTCTGACCCCTATAACTTTTTCATTTTTCCACATACAGGGTGGTATGGGGCTCATTTTTTGCACCGTAATCTGAAGTTTTTAACGATATGATTTTTGTTTTGATCAGACTTTTTGATCACTTTTTATTCATTTTTAATGGTATAAAAAGTTACCAAAAATACGCTTTTTTGGACTTCAGAATTTTTTTGCACGTACGCCATTGACCGTGCAGTTTAATTAATGATATATTTTTATAGTTCGGACATTTACACACGCGGCGATAGCACATATGTTTATTTATTTTTTATTTACACTGTTTTATTTTTTTTATGGGTAAAGGGGGGTGATTCAAACTTTTATTGGGGAAGGGGTTAAATGACCTTTATTAACACTTTTTTTTCTTTTTTTTGCAGTGTTATAGGTCCCATAGGGGCTATAACACTGTGCACACTGATCTCCTATGCTGATCACTGGCGTGTATTAAAACGCCTGTGATCAGTGTTATCGGCGATTGACTGCTCCTGCTTGGATCTCAGGCACGGAGCAGTCATTCATCGATCGGACACCGAGGAGGCAGGTAATGGCCCTCCCGGTGTCCTGTAACCTGTTCGGGACGCCGCGATTTCACCGCGGTGGTCCCCAACAGCCCGGCTGACTAGCCGGGATACTTTCACTTTCGCTTTAGAAGCGGCAGTAAGCTTTGACCGCCGCTTCTAAAGGGTTAATACCGCACATTGCCGCGATCGGCGATGTGTGGTATTAGCCGCGGGTCCCGGCCGTTGATGAGCGCCGGGACCGCTGCGATGTGATGCGGGGTCGCAGCGCGACCCCGCTTCATATCGCGGGAGCTGGCGCAGGACGTAAATATACTTCCTGCGTCGTTAAGGGGTTAAACAGATTTATAAATTACTTCTAACGGAAAATCTTAATCATTCCAGTGCTTTTCAGTACCTTTCTTTTCAGTCTGACCATAGTGCTCTCTGCTGACACCTCTGTCCGTGTCAAGAACTGTCCAGAGCAGGAGAGGTTTGCTATGGGGATTTGCATCTGCTATCTGGACAGTTAGCGCTTAACTTCTTTTTTCCCCAGAAGAAAACGCCATGCGGACGATCAGGCATTTTTGGGGGGCTTTTTATAAGCACAGAGTAGAATGTTACGCTCTTTAAGGAGGCACTGTTACCAGCATTAAATATTGATATGTTGCAGATATAGTAATTCTAAGACTATTTCTTATATATTTCTTTTAAAAATATTGTGATTTTTATCTTATATTTGGCAGTTATATTTCCAGACACTAGATGTCCCCATACAGGCTAATTTCATATTAAGTTCCTGGCTGAGTCATCTTTGTACTCAGAGCTGGTTATCTGGTCCCTGCAGCAGGTACTAAGGGACACAAAGTCAGGAAATGAAAGCTGACACAGCTTGCTCAGGAACACACCCTCTCCTAGGAAGAGGAATGCAGGGGAAGTGAGCAGCACAACAGGGCTGTTATCTGCCCAGAACTAGAGTTAACACAGATAAAAGTGACAGGAACATGATTCTAATAAAAGTGTGAGTAACATTCTTGTTTTTTTAATTGGTAACAGGTACCCTTTAACCAGATGAGTAAGAAGTCGGTTACTGTCCCTTTAGGAGTTGTTTTAATAGCAGATATTCTAACTGGAAAATCTCTAGTGGGCTTTTTAATATTACTAGCATAAATGCAGTTTCTAATAAATTCAGTACAATTAGGTGCTCTCTACTGTGAAAGGCCTATGCAGGTTGGCTCACTGTAGAGCAAATACTTGTACTTTTACTCAAGGATTTGTGCAGTGATACCCTTTGTGCAGGGCATATGCCGGAAAACTTCTGTGACATGTTGAGCTACACAGCACTAACTCTGTTGGTAACTGAAGAGATTAGTGTAGGCAGAGGGATCCTGGTTTAGCTCTCTTCACCTCTGGCTAAACAATACTCCTTCTTGGAGCTGGAAACTTGAGCACAATGCCTTCACAGAGTGTACTTGAAACAACCTTGTGGATGAAATCCTCCTAACTCCATACAGTACCTTGATCACTGCACACATTGCCCAGTTCTAACATGTGATGTGGCTCACAACTGGAACATACACTGGAGAGCCTTGAATTTTACCCAGGAAGTACACTCGACTAGGGGTCCTCCGCAGGTTGTAGACCACTGTCCTATACTTTACATTGCACGCATCCCTCAACATATGATGGTCCATTTGGAACGGATTACCATCGTATGTTGAGGGACCACTGTATATAGTCAAGGGGTGTGAATGTTAAACATTGAGGGTCATGAATGTCTAATATACACCCCTGAGTGGAAACAACCCCTCCCTCATGATCAGAAATGTATCCCCTATCTTGTAGATAGGGTATAAGTTTCATTACCCCAGTTACCCCAGAGTGCCTCTTTAAGCTCCTGCTCATCTGGCTGATGGCTTATATAGACTCAAATATGCGCAATATGCGCATGTAATATAGTTGTGTGAAATCGGCCTTACAATGATAGGGAATAAATACTATGACAATACAGAATTAATAAACAGTGTGATGTCAGAGTACATGGATAATAAACATTTTAAAATCATAGGAAAAAAATATTGCACACAGTGATTACAGTGATACAGGAATATTTTCACAGAATGGGTTATAAACGCAGTCATGTCACAGACTAATGTTAGGCCTAGGACCACAGTGATGTCACAAAATAACCATAACCACCTGGCACAACACACACTGGTATTACTGAGGCACATTGCCAGTTAGGACCTGTCAGACTTTAGGGCTCAGGTGCAATAGCTCCCCCCATAGTTATGCCCCTGACCATATGGCACTTCACACAAGCCAATTTCCCTAAGGGGATAGAACAGTGAAGCTAACCTCCTAATAGATGACAGGACTATCATCCTGTCCAAAGGCGCGTGACTTATATTTAATAGGCTCAGCTTGTTCTTTTGCAGCGTGTTCTTCCAGTCTTCAACTCTATGTCATTATATGAAGTGAGAGGGAACGTCTATTACAAATAAACAGGACATGATTAAAAAAAATCCTAAATGAATTCATGACCTGACAGTTTTCTTCAGTACAGCCCAACGTTCTATGATTTGGGGACGATATGTTGGAAGGGGAACACATTCAACGATAATACAAGAATACTGCTTCTCGTACCTCATGGGCCGTGTGTTTATATAACGTAGCTGTGATATGTAGCAATGCTGCCATATTATCGAAGTAAAGCCAATATGTTTCTACTGTAGTTTTACTGGAGCCGCCGAACGTTTACATAAATCTATACATCAGCCATATTTCTGCCTTAAATGTTGAAGTCATAAGAAACATAAAACACAGCGTTAAATCTTTTAGCAGAGTTTCCAAGGACATTTAGCACTAAGGGAAATCCAGGTGGCTTAGTAATGTGGATCGAAACATCTGCACTCCACACCAATGATGTCCTTGTGAACCATCTCTGGGGAAGCAAAAGTGATTGAAATCCTGCAGCTGATCCGACATTCCCAATATTCAACACTTGGAAACAACACAGATCCCAGAATAAGGGCTACAGATCACCAATTAACTCTTTTAGGACATTGGAAAGCTTATGGCTAGCTAGTCGTATTCTTTCTTTGATTTTTATGTTTTACTTTATTGCTATTTAATTGGTGCATTATGAAAAGGATTATTTAAAGACCTTAAATAAAATAAGTTTTTTATTTTTTTATTTTTTATTTTTATTTTTTACCAGAAACGGTACCCCTGTAGCTGGCATATCCATACACTTGACTGCTACAACACCAGACACTGTCTGTGGACAAGGTAAAAAACATATAGGGGAAAATTTATCAAAATCTGTGCAGAATAAAACTTGCCCAGTTGCCCATAGCAACCAATCAGATCGCTTCTTACATTTTTAGGAAGGCCTGTGGAAAATGAAAGAAGGAATCTGATTGGTTGCTATGGGCAACTGGACAACTTTACCTCTGCACAGGCTTTGATAAATTCCCCCCCATAGACCCTGTTTTCTAATACTATAAGCCCTTTTAAATGTCATATTAATCAGCATTTTAGTATTACATTGTGTTAAAAAATAAATTTGCCAATGCTGTAGTCCTGGCAGGGGTTCTCCGATTAAATTACAGTGACCCCCCCCCCCCACGTACGATGGCCCCGACATACGATCATTTCAACATACTCTCAGAGGCCATCGCATGTTGAAGGCAGCATCAACATAAGATGCTTTTGTATGTCGGGGCCATCGCATAAACGGCTATCCGGCAGCGCAGACTGCTTCAGCTGCCACAGGATAGCCGTTTACGGTGCCCCGTGTGGTCCGCTGACGATCACTTACCTGTCCTCGGGGCTCCGGCGCATCTTCTTCGGGATCCCCAGCATCGTCAGCGCTCTCCATCATCTTCATCACATCGCTGCGCACGCCGTCCCGTCATCAAATAGGAGCGGCTTGCGTAGCGACGTGATGGCGGCGACGGAGAGCGAGGATGCCGGGGAAGCAGAGGCCTTGCCGGAGCATCGGGGACACCCCCGGGGACGCAGCAACATCGATGGAAGGCGACATCCAGGGCAGCGGTGACGAGCAGTGATGGTCCAGAGCGGATAGGACACGTGAGTATAACTTCCTATACCAGTGGTCTACAACCTGTGGACCTCCAGATGTTGCAAAACTACAACTCCCGGCATGCCCGGACAGCCGTTGGCTGTCCGGGCATGCTGGGTGTTGTAGTTTTGCAACATCTGGAGGTCCGCAGGTTTTAGACCACTGTCCTATACTTTACATTGCACGGATCCCTCAACATACGATGGTTTCAACAAACGATGGTCCATTTGGAACGGATTACCATCGTACGTTGAGGGACCACTGTATATAGTCAAGGGGTGTGAATGTTAAACATTTAGGGCCATGTCATATTAATCAGCATTTTAGTATTACATTGTGTTATAAAATAAATTTGCCAATGCTGTAGTCCTGGCAGGGGCTCTCCGATTAAGTTAAAAAATAATTGACTGTCTGCTTGGGCTTTAAAAAGAGAAAATAAAGTATCCTCACCTGCTCCAGTGCCCAGAGCTCCGATTTGGCCTGATACCTTTGTTTTCTTCCCTTGATGACACACTCTCTGTACTCTATTGATGGACATGGGACAGCACATCAACAGGGTAGGTAAACAGAGGCACAAGGGTGACTGGAGAACTGGCGCTGGATTGGGTGGGGTGAGTATGCCCACTAAAGTAGAATATTCTGTTAAAGGGGTACTCCAGTGGAAAACTTATTATTTTTTTTTTTTTTTATTAATCAACTGATGCCAGAAAGTTTTGTAACAGAATTACTTCTCTTAAAAAAATCTTAATCCTTCCAGTACTTATCAGCTGCTGTATACTACATAGGAAATTCTGTTCTTTTTGGATTTCTTTTCTGTCACGACCACAGTGCTCTCTGCTGACACCTCTGTCCATGTCAGGAACTGTCCAGAGCAGGAGAAAATCCCAATAGCAAACATATGCTGCTCTAAAATGGAAAGACATGTCAGCAGAGAGCACTGTGGTCGTGAAAGAAAAGAAATCCAAAAAGAAAATAATTTCCTCTGTTGTATACAGCCGCTAATAAGTACCGGAAGGATTAAGAATTTTTAATAGAAGTAATTTACAAATCTGGCACCAGTTGATTTAAAAAACAATGGATGGATGGTTGGATGAACAGTGCTGTAGGGTTATAAGGTAAAGCTGTTGGGGTGTAAATGATAAAGTGAATACCTACTTATCAATAAAAAATGTAACTACAATAACTGTCTGCCAAACATGCACATAAATCCCCCTCCCCCCCCCCCCCCCCCATACATAAGAATGCACAGCCGAGCATGTTTTAAATGGAGAGGGGGATAAAGCCGCTGCCAGACTCCTCTGATAGGGGTTTATCTCCACCCCAACCATGAATATATGATTACAAACGGGGTGCCGCATGCAAGATCACGGGGGTCCCCAGCGGCGGGACTACCGCAATCAGGCATCTTATCCCCTATCCTTTGGATAGGGGATAAGATGTCTAAGCACCGGAGAACCCCTTTAACTATTTTCAGTTAGATATGAATACCCCTTTAAGACTCATCTATTCTGACTTTTAGAAAATGATATGACATTTCCTGCCCGCCCCTCTGTTTGCTATCATTCATTTCTTTCATGAAGTCTTGCCCACTTTGTGAAACTATTCTGCTGGGGCCATGTTAAAGCTACAGTCATGACTATAAATGTTGGCACCCCTGAAATTTTTCTAGAAAATGAAGTATTTCTCAACTGAGAAGTATTGCAGTAACACATGTTTTGCTATACACATGTTTATTTCCTTTGTGTGTATTGTAACTAAACCAAAAAAGGAAGGAAAAAAAGCATTTGGACATAATGTCACACCAAACTCCAAAAATGGGCTGGACAAAATTATTGGCACCCTTTCAAAATTGTGGAAAAATAAGATTGTTTCAAGCATATGATTCTCCTTTAAACTCATCTGGGGTAAGTAACAGGTGTGGGCAATATAAAAATCACACCTGAAAGCAGATAACAAGGAGAGAAGTTCACTTAGTCTTTGCATTGTGTGTGTGTGCCACACTAAGCATGGACAACAGAAAGAGGAGAAGAGAACTGTCTGAGGACTTGAGAACCAAAATTGTGGAAAAATATCAACAATCTCAAGGTTACAAGTCCATCTCCAGAAATCGAGATTTGCCTTTATCCACAGTGCGCAACATTATCAAGAAGTTTGCAACCCATGGGACTGTAGCTAATCTCCCTGGGCGTGGATGGAAGAGAAAAATTGATGAAAGGTGTCAACACAGGATAGTCCGGATGGTGGATAAGCAGCCCCAAACAAGTTCCAAAGATATTCAAGCTGTCTTGCAGGGTCAGCGTGAACTATCTGTCAACATTTAAATGAAATGCTATGGCAGGAGACCCAGAAGGACCCCACTGCTGACACAGAGACAAAAAAAAGCAAGACTACATTTTGCCAAAATGGACTAAAGTCCACTAATGTCTTGTGGATAGATGAGACCAAGATAGAGCTTTTTGGTAAAGCACATCATTCTACTGTTTACCGAAAACAGAAAGAGGCCTACAAAGAAAAGAACACAGTACCTACAGTGAAATATGATGGAGGTTCAATTATGTTTTGGGGTTGTTTTGCTGCCTCTGGCACTGGGTGCCTTGAATGTGCACAAGGTATAATGAAATCTGAGGATTACCAACGGATTTTGGGTCACACTGTACAGCCCAGTGTCAGAAAGCTGGGTTTGCATCTGAGATCTTGGGTCTTCCAGCAGGACAATGACCCCAAGCATACGTCAAAAAGCACCCAGAAATGAATGTCAACAAAGCGCAGGAGAGTTCTGAAGTGGCCAGCAATGAGTCCAGATCCAAAAAATAGGAAATGTGAATCCCAAAAGATAGTGAGTTAAAATAGATTCAAAACGATACGTGTGGCCCCGTCCAAGATGTTCAGCTCTCCAAACACACAAATATGGACTGTGCCCACAACAATCCATGTGATACCATAACCCTATGATACAGGGATACAGTATACTATAGTATCAAACAAGGACAGTGCTTAGATAATAAATAGGTTTTATCTCCCAACATGTTTCTACTTATTTGTTACAACAAGCATCCTCAAGGGAGGCACAGATACCAGCATATGCTTTTACATTATGCAAGCTGTCTATGGCATCACTTATTTACAATGTAACACAAGATGACTTGGAGGAACAGAAAAAGTTGCGAACACCTTTGGTGCCGGCGCTGCTCGGTGGGAATTAGGATTCGGAGACGTGTTTTCAGGAGTACAGTACCAAGAATTTATTGATACATGTAAACAGGTATAGACAGTGAGACAAGACGCGTTTCGGGAGCGAGCCCTCCCTTTTTCAATTGTGAAGATTAAGCAGCTTACTCTTCACAATTGAAAAAGGGAGGGCTAGCTCCCGAAACGCGTCTTGTTTCACTGTCTATATCTGTTTACATGTATCAATAAATTCTTGGTACTGTACTCCTGAAAACACGTCTCCGAATCCTAATTCCCACCGAGCAGTGCCGGCACCAAAGGTGTTCGCAACTTTTTCTGTTCCTCCAAGTCATCCTGTTCCATTGCCGATGGACCCTGCCAGGACATCGGCCAGGACACCAGCAGGCTGCAGCTCCGGGATTCCACACCAACCACCCCGAGGAAAAGGGGTTACATGCACGATACCAAGTATCACTCCAGGTGAGCATATTACCTATCCTTACCCTAATCCGAAACCACCCATCAGAATTACACAAGGCGCTGCCCTCCATCTTTCTCCTTTTTTCCTAGATTTATATACTCTCCAATGTAACACAAGGGTAGCACTGAAACCGTGAATGAAAACATGCAGCACAGATATCCCTAAAGTACAGTATAGTGCAGGTAGAGCAAGGACAAAGTCACCTAAAGTACGGTAAAGTGCAGGTACGCCAATTAAAAAAGTGCTTAAAGGGGTACTCCGCTCAGCGTTTGGAGCAAACTGTTCCGAATGCTGGAGCCGGCACCGGGAGCTCGTGACGTCATAGCCCCGCCCATCATGACGTCACGCCTCTCCCCCTCAATGCAAGTCTGTGGGCCCTCTCCCACAGACTTGCATTGAGGGGGCGGGGTGTGATGTCACGAGCTCCCGGCACCAGCTCCATTGTTCGGAACAGTTTGTTCCAAACTCTGAGCTGCAGAGTACCCCTTTAAGTAATCAATGTTAGGAGTGACACAATATCACATGTTGGTCATAGGACCTACATGTGATACCCAAACCCTGCAGCCACAGTGTCCAAATAAATAGACTCAAATAGCATTAAAAATTCTGTGATGGGTATTGCCAAACAACATAGCGCATAAGATAATAGTACAATGATAGCTTTGGCGCTCAGTGACATGTGCCGCTAGTGGCTACTCACCAATCAGAGCTTCATCGTCCCCTCACCCAGCAGTGGCTAAGCATAGGATATGCTGTACATTATCCTGTTTTGGATACTTGTCTGAAAATCTGCTGTGTCATTTTGAAACATTAAGAATCCATGTACTTCATATGTCCTGTAATTCCTGTTGTCTTCAGCAGCATACCCTCCCACCAATAGGATAGGTGTTAGAATTCACTCGACAGTTCATCACCACAGGGTGACCAGTCTGTAACACAACCATCAGCTTCATCTCATCCAGACTGTTCTTCTGGAACAATCATGTGTTCTTTATAGAAGGTCAAACTAGTTCTGTATAGGAGCAAGTATTACACCAGTGTGGTTCATTAGAGTAATGCTCTATAATTATCTTTGTAGTGCTGGGTTTTGACTATAAAAGACTATTAATAAAGAACACCCCACTGTGATGGGCCATAGAGGCCGTGAAATCCCCTAACACCAATGTACCTAAAGTCTATTATCAATGTCTCAGATTTTCAGGAAATCTTTCCCACTCTCAGTTTGCTGTATTTTTTGCATAAACATGTTATATACAGTCAAATTGACCAGTTGCCCATAGAAACCAATCAGATCGCTTCTTTCATTTTGTAGCGGCCTTTTCAAAAACAAAAGAAGCGATCTGATTGGTTGCTATGGGCAACTGGCCAACTTCTCCTCTGGACAGGTTTTGATAAATCTCCCCCTAATTCTTTAGGCTAAGTTTAAACTTGTTTTTTTTTCTGGCAGTTTCTTGAAAACTGACACTGCAGTTTTTGAGCCAAAGTCAGAAGTGGATCCATAAGGGAGAGGATGTGTAAGGGTGGGTTCACAACACGTTTTTCAAATACGGTAACCGTTTTCCGCAAAAAAACGTATACGACCGTATCCAAAACCGTATGCATAGAGAATGCATTGTAAACCGTATTCCAAATGTTGTGTACGGTTGCATCCGTTTTGCCTCGGATGCAGTTTTGCCGATTTTTCAACCGTAGGCAAAAACGCTGTCGACCACGTTTTTGCCTCCGGTTGGAAAACCGTATGCGGTCCTTTAAACATTGTTGTCTATGAGAACCATACACAGAATTTCAGAATACGGTTGCACACGGTTTTTCTAATCCGTTTTTGGAGTTGACACATGCGCAGATCTTTCTAGAATTCATCCCAGACATCCCACTCCCACATCCTTTGGAATTTCAGAACAATAGTAACTTTATTAAATTGCTGGAAAACTAATTCCAACAAAATAGCAAAACCGTTGGCAAAAACGGATGCAAACGGATAGAACCGTACATACGTTTTGGAACGTTATACGGGGAAAAACCATATACGTTTTAATTTTGGAGTCATACGGTTGCATACGGTTTTTGCCATATGTTTTTTAGCGGAAAACCGTATACGGTAACCGTATTTGAAAAACGTGGTGTGAACCCAGCCGAAGTCCTTCCTTTACATGTCCTATTCCTTTTGAATACACTTCTAACTTTGGCTCAAAAACTGCAGTGGCAGATATCCAAAACTATATTGGCTGAGAGAAGCCACGGCCAGTCTGACATTTTCCCTTCAATGACTGCTACGGGGAAAAAAATATAGTATTAAATGGCGATTGGGTAGGGAGGCCAATCTGGAAATTCTGGCAAATGCCAGATGGGCAATGTGTCTACAGTGTGCCCACATTTTTCCCCGATTTCTCTGTGCAGTGCTGCAATATCAGCACAAGGCAAGAGTATGTCAGCAGAAAGAAGAGGTGATCACTTACCGTATTTTTCGTCATATAAGACGGTGCTAATTTTATAGGATAAAAATCTAGAAAATAAAGATTCTGAACCAAATACAATGTAAAGTATAGGACAGTGATCTTCAACCTGCGGACCTCCAGATGTTGCAAAACTACAATTCCCAGCATGCCCGGACAGCCGTTGGCTGTCTGGGCATGCTGGGAGTTGTAGTTTTGCAACATCTGGAGGTCCGCAGGATGAAGACCACTTGTATAGGAGGTAGTACTCACGTGTCCCTGCCGCTCCGGACCCGTCACCGCTGCCCTGGATGTCGCCCTCCATAGCTGTCGCCGCGTCCCCGGGTCCAGAACGTCTCTGCTGCCCCGTTTCCCTCACTCGCCGTCGCCGCCATGACATCGCTACGCACGACGTGCGCGACGACATGATGACAACGAAGGAGAGCGCCGGCCATGCAGGGGATCCCGGCACGGAGCAGACACCGAGGAGTCAGGCAAGGTCCCTCCCGGTGTCCTGTAAGCTGTTCGGGACACCGCGAATTCACCGCGGCGGTCCCGAACAGCCCGACTGAACAGCCGGATTAGTGTTATTTTCGGTTCAGACGTGGCGGTCAGCTTTGATCGCCGCGTCTGAAGGGTTAATACAGGGCATCACCGCGATTGATGATGTCCTGTATTAGCCGTGGGTCCCGGCCGTTTTGGGGAAGAAAAAGTGCGTCTTATACGGCGAAAAATACGGTATATCCACCAGCCTGATGTCCATTTCCAGCACTACCAAGCTGCTGTGGAATAGTGTTGGGCGAGAATATTCGCATTCCGAATATTATAATAATATATTCGCTATATATTCGAAATTACGAATATTCACTTTTTTCCGCATATGCGCATATTTGCATACGTGAATATTCGCATATTCCTTCTTTTCACTTGAGGGCCAATTAGAATGATGCAAATACACTTGTCAGAGGTTATCAACAACATCCCTAGCAACCGATAGTAAAGTTGCCCACCCCCTCACTGTTTTCTTCCTCGAATACGCGAATATGCGAATATAACGAATACGCAAAATTCACAAATATAGGACGAATATTCGTCTATATATTCGTGAAATATCACGAATTCGAATATGGGCAATGCCGCTCATCACTATTGTGGAATCCTGAAGGCTGCCCCTGCACAACCTGTCCCTGTCACCAGCTTCAGGATCCCTGAGTCATATGTTCTGTTCCACTGCTACTTGGTTGTGCTAGGACTTGTAGTGGCTCAGTGCAGTTATTAATTGTGCCACTGCATATTAATTCATGTAGGGTATGCTTAGACTTGCGGTGCCCTAGTCCGTCACCGTGTATTCATTTATCAATAAAGGAGAAAAAAATGGAAGGGAGGCACCTGACAAAACAAGCCCTAAATATATCACATGTGTAGCAAAAATAAAAGTCCAAGAAAATCCCAATCCAATAATAATGTTGTGGAAATGCAGCGGTGCTAGAAAACAAGAGAAGCAATCCTAAAATAAACGATAACAGAGAATGATCCTGCAACTCACCGCATGTACACGCCACAACGCATGGAGACCGGCATGGAGATGGAGGAGTATGACGGGAGGCTCAGAGGCTACAACAGGTAGTTTCGTGCAGATGCACTTCTTCTGGCCTTCTGGTTGTAGTCTCTGAGCCTCCCGTCATACTCCTCCATCTCCATGCCGGTCTCCATGCGTTGTGGCGTGTACATGCGGTGAGTTGCAGGATCATTTTCTGTTATTGTGTATTCATTTATTAATAGATTACCGTATTTTTCACCGTATAAGATGCACTTTTTCTTCCCCAAAATGGGGGGGGGAAAGTCGGTGCGTCTTATACGGCGAATACACCCCTATCGCGGCAGTCCCTGCGGCCATCAACGGCCGGGACCCGCGGCTAATACAGGACATCACCGATCGCGGTGATGCCCTGTATTAACCCTTCAGACGCGGCGATCAAAGCTGACCGCCACGTCTGAAAGGAAAGTGACACTAACCCGGCTGTTCAGTCGGGCTGTTTGGGACCGCCGCAATTTCACCGTGGCGGTCCCGAACAGCCCGACTGAATAGCCGGGTTAGTGCTTACAGGACACCGGGAGGGACCTTACCTGCCTCCTCAGTGTCTTCTCCGTTCAGGGATCCCCTGTATGGCCGGCGCTCTCCTTCCTCGTCATCACGTCGTCGCGTACGTGCGTCAGCGTGCGTAACTACGTGATAACGGTGACGGAGAGCGAGGATACCCGGCCGGCAGCAGAGACATTCCGGAGCGACGGGGACAAGGCGACAGCGATGGAGCGACATCCAGGGCAGCGGTGACGGGTCCGGAGCGGCGGGGACACGTGAGTATTACCTCCTATGCAGTGGTCTTCAATCTGTGGACCTCCAGATGTTGCAAAACTACAACTCCCAGCATGCCCGGACAGCCGTTGGCTCTCCAGGCATGCTGGGAGTTGTAGTTTTGCAACATCTGGAGGTCCGCAGATTGAAGACCACTATTGGGTTCAAAATCTTTATTTTTTTAGATTTTGCACCTATAAATTGGGTGCGTCTTATACTCCGGTGCGTCCTATAGGGCGAAAAATACTGCTGTGACTTGTAGGTCCTCAAGGTTCCACTGAGAGACTTAAGTGCCTCAGTGTTCCAATGTGTATTGATAGGGACTTTTTTTTTTTTTTCTACCACATTAATAGTATTCCACTTTCGGTGAAAGCTAGAGATGAGCGAACTTACAGTAATTCGATTCGTCACAAACTTCTCGGCTTGGCGTTTGCGGACTTAAGCCTGCATAAATGAGTTCAGCTTTCAGGTGCTCCGGTGGCCTGGAAAAGGTGGATACAGTCCTAGGAGAGTCAGCTACTTTTATTCTAAAAAAATGGACTCACAATCTAACAGAAACATATAGAGAAACAAGATGGAAGATGAAGACAAAATTTGATTTATAAGAAAATGATTCTATCAGTATTTAGTTATTATTAATTTAGGCTGGACCTTATGGTACCTCAGGGCTCTGTTATTTATTTATTTTACCAGGTTATGCTTTTACTTGTAGTACTGTGTAATTATGCATTGCTAGATTTGTTTGGACTTCACTAGCAAGAAGAGTGAGAACCGCTGCTTTTTGGTGGTTCTACTCTCTGGCTTAGGCCATGTTCTCTGGCTGAAATTGGAATAATGTCATCCAAGAAAATACGCGCAGACATTCCACACCTTTAAATGTTTTGCGCGGAAATGTGCCGTCTCAATGGCAATGCATTTCTGAGCGGAATCTGCAGACACCAGAATATACACTGTGCATGTGCACAGTGCAGCACAATCCCATTGAAATCAATGGGACTCTGCTTGAGCAGAATTTCCGAGCAGAATATTCCCGTGGAATTCTGCTTCGAAATTCCACCGTGTGAACATAGCCTTACAGAGAGAAGTATCAAGGGAAGGAACCCCACTATATAATGTCCTTACACCTTAATAAAACATAAGAATAAGGGTATTTTTTATACCCTGGTCTTCATTGCACCGGAAATTGTCCCAGACAGACCCAAGTCGCAGGCTATGGCCTCACTGCGCAGAAGCTGTATGCTGTTTTTTGCTTTCAAAATGAAATATGCTTTCCCATGGAGGTCAATAGCTAATTTGAAAAGAAAGTCAAACCTGGCATTTTGTATGTGCTTCAACAAAAGGGTATTCTTGGGGTCTGGCTTCAATGGCTAGCCTCATGTAATGTATGCAGTACTTCTGCTTGTGGAAGAGGTTGTTCAGTTTTTGGGGCTTTTTTGTCTATATTAAAAAATTATTTCAGTAATTACAAACTCAAAACAAGAAATCTAATAAAAATACAAAACAATACTGACTTTTGACAGCATCAAAACTGCAAGAGGCGCATGGCATCTGCATGGTGAGACCATACTCTTATGAAGCAAACAATGAAAGAAAATCATTAGAATAATAAAGGAGTAGTCTGGTGAAATATAACTTATCCCCTATCCAAAGAATAGGGGATAAGTTATAGATCGTGAGGGGTCCGAGCGCTGAGACTCCCTGTGATCTCCTGAACGGGGCCCCGGCAATTTGCTGGAAGCGGCTGTCCGACCCCCGCAGGAAGCAGCGGCCGGCACACCACCTCCATGTATCTCTATGGAGTACATGGAGGGGCATGTCGGACAGCGCCCCATGCGGGGGTCAGCACGCCCCCTCCAAAGCCTTCTGCCGCGGCCCTGTTCAGGAGAACGCGGGGATTCTCAGCACTCGGACCCCCGTGATCTATAACTTATCCCCTATCCTTTGGATAGTGGATAAGTTATACTGCACCAGACTACTCCTTTAAGAATCAATAAGCAGCCATCTATATAATTTTTTGCGGAATCTACATTTTCTATTTGTCATGTTTTTCTTCTACACAAAAGACACGAGATTTTACAAATTTCACATTTTCATTACTAATGTGTTTAACATGTATTTTCAAGCCCCATAACAAAGTAAATAGGTAACGTGTTAAACCTTTACTAATCTAATTACATATAATTACATGGAAGGGAACAGGCAGGGGGAGGCCAGCCTGGAACTCTTTTATTTTAGCAGTATTTTGTGTGGCTTTTGGCTGATTTCCAACAAATACATAATTGTGAGATAATTGCTGACAGCGAGCAGAATGCACACAGCCATCATTTGCACACTGTAATGATACTAATCGCCCACAACAGCGTTTGCTGCCTCTTAATTACTTACTAATTTGTTATTTGTTTGACATACTTTCGGCTTTGACTCATTAGATTTCAAGTTGAAATTCGGGCCAACCTTGTAATTTGGGCTTTCTTTTGATTTTTTTCTCTCACAATGTTAGGGAAAGGTATACAAAAACCTACAAACTAATAAACTTTTTTTTCTACAGATTTTATTTTAATACATTGTGGTTGAGATCTATTAACTTTTCTTGTGTCAGCAATACCATGTAATGAGTTTAGGCTCCATTCACACTAACATAAAAATAGGGCTACATGAAACATAAACATGACATTATAGTAACTCAGTAGTTGAGTGACTTAAACTTCAATGGAAAAGCTGTACGCTGCCCAGTTTTGATTAAAGGGGTATTTTTTATTTGACTATGCTACAGGGGCTGTAAAGTTAGTGTAGTGCATAATATAGTGTATGTACCTGTGTTTGATGTCTGGTCTCGCAATTCATATGTGACCTTTGACCCGATGTTCATTTTTAACAGCATACAAAATTAGTGTTGTCTCAGGTTTTCCCAGGTTCCAATGTTGCGGAGACATTACATCACTTATCAGGTGTCTAAAGGGAGCCTGTCTGCTTCAATGAGTGGAGCAACCTCTCAGTGGATGGGGGGTCATTCTCCACAGGACTGCAGGAAATTGAGTGGGGTGGCTGATGTGTGGGAGGAAGAAAAGCTACCATCCACTTACAAACAAGGGATCCTGGGACTTGTAGTTGGTGGGAGGAAATACCAATTTCACAAAAAGGAAGCAGAATTATGGTAAACTCACAACACAGCCATTTAGCCCCAGACAAGCACAAATCCTTCTTAATGGGGTACTCAGCCCCAAGACATCTTATCCTGTATACAAAGGAAAGGGGACAAGTTGTCTGACCGTGGTGGTTCAGCAGCTAGGACACCCCCGTGATCTCTGTGCAGCACCCGACATTCATTTAGAATGCTGGGTGCGTGCTGTGGAGGTAGTGAGGTCATGACCACGTCCCCTTGTGGTGTCACGCCATGGCCCCTCAATGCAAGTCTATGGGAGGGGGCGTCACGACCCCTGCCGCCAGATCCAGGCGTTTGGAACAAAATGTTCCGAATGCTGGGGCAGCGGGGTACCCCTTTAAGCATGTCCATTACTGTCAGGTAAGTACTGGCATGGCAGGTAAGTACTAAAATCCCCTTATTGGGGATAACCCCTTTAAATGTAAGGTCCCAATCACATCCATTTCAGGAATATGTAAGGATAATGTTACAATGGTTTATAATGTAACATACCATTTCATACCCATATATTAGCTTTAATAGACCAATCGTAGTCTGTTAGTTGCTATTAGTGTTGCTCGTGAATATTCGCAATACAAATTTTATTCGTGAATATCGCATATTCGCGAATTCGCGAATATTCGCGAATATAGTGCTATATATTCGTAATTACGAATATTAGTTTTTTTTTCACATTACACATCACAGTGATCATCCCTCTCTGCTTCCAGCTTGTGTGGTGTAAAGAAGGCTCTAATACTACTGTATGAGACTGGTGTGCGAATTTTCGCATATGCGAAGATTTGCATATGCTAATTCTCGCATATGCGAATTTCCGTTTATGCTAATTTTTGTATATGCTAATTTTCGCATAATGTAAATTTTCGCATATGTGAATGTTCGCATATGCGAAAATAAAACGAGAATATTACGAATATGCAAATATTCGCGAATATATGGCGAATATTCGTCCATATATTCGCGAACATTCGTGAATCCGAATATGGCCTATGCCGCTCAACACTAGTTGCTATGGCTATTTGCTATCTATATTCTAAAATAATCCTCAAAGTCTTTAGTTTCCAGTCTGCCCACTAAGCCTAATACTAAACTGAGACCTCTTGTTCTGTCTGTGATGATAAGGATGAGGATGCTGGAAAGTGATCTCTACAACATTAAAGCGAAAGGTGATGCCAGTAGACAGAGGAGACAATAGATGGAGCTCACAGATCAGCCTCCCTCTCTCTGTGGAATTACCTTTGCATTTATGTAAATGGTACTGCTCCTGTCTATTGTTGCCTATGCCCAAGGATCCTGCTGTAAAGCATATTTCTAAATGCTGGTAAAACATCTCAGGAAAAATGGAAGCTCCATAATAATATACTAAAAATGTAATACAAATCAGAAAATTTAAATGGCTTTTCTGGGGTTAAAGGACAACTGTAGTGGTACACTTTTATATATGCCCGTGCCTCAAAAATAATCAAAATAAACTCATACATACCTTCCTACGAGCCCCCGTTGGTCCGCAACAGGCCTCACAGTCCGCAGAGCCGTCGGCGTATCACCGGCCGTAGCGATGTCCCGCCCCGGACAGTGATAGGCTGAGCCCACTGTCATGTAAGGAGCTCTGGCCGGCTTCTTACATGACAGTGGGCTCAGCCTATCACCGACCGGGGCAGGACATCGCTACGGCCGGTGATACGCCGACGGCTCTGCGGCGTCCCCGTCCCCATGAAGTGGAATGACGTCAGCACTGCCGGACCGTGAGGCCTGTGCCGGACCAACGGGGGCTCGTAGGAAGGTATGTATGAGTTTATTTTGTTTATTTTTGGGGCACGGGCATTTATAAAAGTGTACCACTACAGTTGTCCTTTAATGGATTAATAGGGATGGGTTTAAAGCATGAAAAATATATATTTCTTCATACATTTGCCTTATGTATGCCTTACTTTTCTTGCGCCAGTACTTTTAGGGACCCCACCACATCTCTGTGTACATAGGTATTTCACAACCTGACTGTGGTGTCCATCGGCAGACCACCATGTTAGCATGCCATCCATCGTGATGATCAGTTGTCATTGTGGATGGTTGCCAGATGATATTACATTTCCCATATGTCTGATATTTGGTGGATTTGTTTTTGGGAAGAGATTAGCAGAATTCCCATACTCTAGACCTTCTGACATACATAATGTATATATCTGAAAACACTATCATTGTCACCTTTTTGATCATTAACCTTTTTACCATCCAGTTCTTATTAGGGTCCCTGCTGGGCCCTGGGGTCTATTTCCTTGCAAATTCTAATCCCCTTCATGTGTATGATAGCGAAGACATCTGTAATAGTTATACCCATATTGATCCTGGGTGCTGGGTGATATGTAGATATCATTTTTAGAGAAACCTAATACTTTTTCATTTGTTATGCCATAGATGCATTGGAGCTAGAACTCCAACCATTTCTATAATAGGCCAACGTGCCCTGCAAACCACCCCAAACCCTTTGATGTGAATGACTAGTTTTTACTGGGTCTACATTGGAGAATTGTTTCTTCTTTCCAGCTATCTCCCGCCATGTATTAATCTCCTACTCCCCATGTAATGAAATGTGTTACAGTTATCTGGTGATAGCTATAGACCTGATAAGGACGCATACACAAGGTGCGAGGATTAAACACTCCCATTAATGATTAGCGACTGCTTTATGTCTTGTGATTACTAAAGGAAGTGTTTTCGGACAAGACCAATCACGGAGACACCTGGTTATTAAACATGGAAGTCAGATAAGGAATGAAAGCATATCTTATGAAAGCCAAGGTGCTGGACAAGTGTATGCAAACATCCTCCAGATAGAGGTGCAAAACAATGTAGAGCCAAAATGTATTTAAAAAAAAAAAAAAGATAAAATTAGATTTTTTTCATCTGGTAACTGAGTTTAAGTTTTAGGCAGTAGAGAGGCAGGAAATAAATGACCAGATTATTGAGATTAAGGTGCATATTTATTAAATGGGATGAGAGGTGGGATTGTAAATTCATATACAGGAATTTTTTTATTGGGCTTCGTGTCAATAATCATATTAAAAACTATTCAGTCAGCATTATATATGCACCATCATTTGAACACACTTTGCATAGATCAATAGTAAGTAAATATAAGAAACTTTGTAATAATCATTTCTTAGTAGACAAAAATGCTTCTTTCTCCTGTTATAACCTCCCCCCTCATTTTTGCTCAAATCTTCACTGAAAATCAGCTCAGCTTTGTCTGCAAGACAAGCAATACAAGTCTATTGAGGGGGAAGGAGAGAGCTCTGTCTACCTTCTCTTGGAGAACTGCAAATTAGAGATGAAGCCTGCAGAACAGAAATCTGCTGAAAAATATCACATACAAGTTATGTAATGGGCAGAAATAGTGCTGCTCCTCATGTACACACACAGGGCAGCCTATCCTGAAAAAGTCACCTGAAATGACAGGTATGCTTTAAAACTGGCCATTGATCTTATGTATATTTGGCCTTCCAATATTGGGGGGAAAAAGGATCAAGCATGATATATTTCAATATACCTGATCCTTAATTTATGTGGCTATTTCCTCTCTCTGAACAGACTTTGCATGTTTATTTGGGGTCTGGAGACATGTCAACAAATATCCTTTTGTGCACATTATAGAGTTTCTCTCACCTCTCCGTGTGAACGTAGCCTAAATATAATAATATAACAGCCAACATGAAAATATGAAATATCTACACCAATAAACTGATTACAGTACACTACCTATATTTTATATGGGCAACTTCTAGCCATACCCTACAGGAGCACACCTGGACAGCAGGTGTTGGGATGCATGGCACAGGAAATTTCCAGCCAGTGTATTAGGTAACTCTATGGATAATTATACTTTCCTCATGTATCATTTCCAAAATACATAATAAAGGTTTAACTGTTACACTGGCTTTCTTGTAAGCAATTTTTATTAGGTGTTCCCCTCTAAAATTGTGTTGTCTTCTTTGCCATGTCCCCATGCGCTGTAGCAGTGTATTGGAAACTGTAGCTTTTGGTCTAACTACCGTTTGGTGTGCTACTTTGTATGGCGACATTTCCAGATTCTGCTAGTGCTGTAGGTCCCTCGGAACCATGGGGGGGGGGGGGGGGGGGGGAGGATTTATCATTGTCTGTATGAATAAGCCCTTTTTTTTACCCCCATTTGCCTGGGTGTACATTATGTGTACTTCCTCCTTATTTATTAAAGAGGTGCACATTCTTCATCAATAGCAAAGTAGCTTAGATGTAGACAAGTTTCAAAGTGTGATCCGGACTGGTGTGAGATTGGGTAAAAATGTTAGCGTTTGCGCAAAAATGTGTAAAATTTTGAGTTGATAAATCCCTGACCACTGCAAAAAGCTATCCATGTCACACTAATTTTTTTACATGAGTGCATTGTGCAAAAATGTGTGACTTTTTGCCACAAAAAAAAAAAAAGTGTAAAACCAATGATAAATTTCCACATTTTGGCTGCCAGCTTGCAGGAGGTGCTGAGCTTTAGCACAGACCAATCAGAGCTTGATGCTACAATGTGAGAAGATCCGGGGTGAAGTTGTGCAGCACTTGTAACCCTACAATGCTTAAAGAGGTTATCCAGGAATAGAAAAACACAGCTAATTTCTTTCAAAAACAGTACCACATCTGTCTCCAGGTTGGGTGTAGTTTTACCACTTGGCTTCATTCACTAAGCTGTACAACCACACCCAACCTGGAGACAGACAGGGAGCTGTTTTTGAAAGAAAGTAGCTCTGTTTTTATATAATTGGATAACCCCTTTAAAACCCCATTGCATTACATGAGAATGGGGCTGATTTTACCATGCCTGTTCTTTGTTCCCAGGTGGGATAAGCTGCTGTCAGAAATGCCCTGGCCAATACAAGTGCATAAATAGGAAGGTTGGTGGGTATGGTAGCTTTTAGCTGACATCTATCTAATGTGTATGGTGACATTGGCCTTATTCAGATAAGAGAAGTGTAATGTAATGGGGAAGCAGTTGCTTGCTTTATGTTCACAAGGTTCTTATGAACCTTCCATAGGCGTTCTTTACAAGAGGCTTACAAGCTATTCATTACCTTTTTAGTTTTTTTCCTCGCTTAATGAGTCAATGCAAAATGACACTGGGGATTTTACATCTTTCACATGTAGAAATGATCTGATACTCATCATTAGCTGGATTCACCTTGACATTATAAAACACCCACCCGGGGCATTTTAAGATTTACAGATCTAATTTCAAACCCAGATGGTGTTTTTATTTTCTTTCTTTCGTTAATCAACCGCAGCTAAAATGTGATATTGTTCATACCCGTTCTGAGTCCTAACCACACAGCTAGTGAGCGAGATACAAAACTAAGGAGCAAGTCAATAGATTCAGATGTAAAGAGAAATCTGATAGATAAACCAATTTGGTCTCGCTGAATATAAACCAACAATACCGGCTTAATTCTTTCAGTCATGTGAAATTATAGGAACATGCTCAATTTGCTACGGCAGCATTGATATCACGCATGTTGGCTAAAGTTTAAAGTGTACCTCATAGAGACAATTTTAAAGGTTTTCATTAGTGGGGTTGTGATTGTGGTGGCCCAGCACAGCTGTACCAGCTGCTACACAGAACTTGGTGCCCAACTTGGTCATGTATGTATAGTATTGTAGGGGATGCTCGACAGTAGAATATGTGTCTAAAGTGCTAAATGTCTATATTACTGTGTTTTTACCTTACATATGCGTATTCTTGTATTTTTATGGTAAAACATGTATACACTTAGTTCTCCAGCATGCTAGGGGTTAACAACTGCCTTTACAAAAGTATATTTCAATGTTACGAGAGCAGAATATGGTTCATGTTCAATTTACTGTCCAATAGATGAAAAAGTTGTTCCAACTCCACCACCTTAGCCTGGAATTAGAGGTGGAAAACTTTTTTCTAGCTAGTTCAAATCTGGCTTGACCAGGGAAGTAAGCACATGTTGCTCTGCAGCTCTTGTCACACACATGAGGAGACTGCAACAGTGAGGCTTAGGCGTAGCTAAATCAGGCATACCTCAAACAAATAGGTTACAAATCCCTAGTCCTGTCCACAAGCAAAATCCAGGAAAATCCAAGGATATATATATATATATATATATATATATATATATATATATATACACAGAAGTACAGGGGTAGAATTGAAGTAAAGATAGGATTGTAAGGGCTCCACTGCAAAAAGAATACTGGGCGTCACGGTCCTGGTCCAGTAATGCATCTTATCTCAGCACTGAACATAAGAAGTAAGTGTTGGGAAGTTCTATACAATTTACCATATTTTACCTTGGGAGGATCCTTGTCAGTAAACACAGTGCCTTAGGACACTGAGCTAGTGCATCAGTAAGTCAGTCTACATTTAAAAGAGAAATTTACAAGTACAAGTACAAGAAAGTACCACAGTAGACATATACACATCCATGTGACAAAGCACTAATGAAAATCACTGCTAAAAAACTAAGTCTGTAAACTATGCACAATATTAAAGGGACAGTGACTAAAATTAAAGCCTTATGTCACATATGGTCAGGGAAGAGTGAAGCCCTGACCTCACCGGCTCCCACTTGCCCTGCCTACTTGTGTACCCACCCTAGCTGACGGGTGCACAACCACGGTGACAGTCCCTGCCTGAATTAGTGCAGGGAGTAAAACATCAACAAAATAAACTTATAATACAGAGGTCAGGACACTGTATGGAAACACACACACTAACAGAAAAAATAACTAAACATACACACACAATAAGTAACAGTCCACAAGCCAAGTCAGTACCAAGAGATAACAGAAAAGCCAAATCGCAGAAACAGGAGAGGAGTCAAAGAGTGGAGCCAATGGGTCAAATATGCCAGAAATGCAAGATTCAGTACAAATGCTAGCTAGGAATATGATCTTTTTCACAGGCAATACCTGGATGAATACTGAGGGTTTAAATAGGGAGCTAAGCATGTGAAAAGCCAACGCGGTCAGCTGACCATCCAGAGAACAGGGCATTTCCACAGTAACCAGAATAACAAGAGACCTCAGTGCAGATTAACCCTTCGGGTTCTTACACCTTGCCACAGTTGTATCAATCAACTTAATATCCAAAGTACTTGCATTGTATTAATCTGCTTTAGGGGAAAAGTAAAGTTTACAGTTTTTCAATAATAACTCTTCCTGCAGAAGTCTTTTTCCTGGGCTTTGCATAAGGGGAATAGCTTCATTGAAAAAGGTATTTTAAAGGGGTACTGCCCCAGCGTTTGGAACATTTGGTTCCGAATGTAGGGTGTGGGCTGCGGGGGTCATGACATCATGACCATGCCCCTCGTGATGTCACGCCAATCCCCCCTCAATGCAAGTCTATGGGAGGGGGGCGTGACAGTCGCCACGCCCACTCCTATAGACTTGCATTGAGGGGGCGTGATATTACATCACAAGGGGCTTGACCGTGACATCATGACCCCAGCAGCCCACACCCAGTGTTCGGAACCAAATGTTCCGAACGCTGGGGCAGTGGAATACCCCTTTAAGACTCACAGATTGGATGGCAAAACACAGAAGGAGAGCTGTGTCAGGGGGCAGGTTCACTGCCACTGGAATGGCTGAACCGGAATTCTACTCAGCAGATAAACTAAAATATCAGATGTGCTTATAAAAGGATAACTTTGTTAAATGTCACAAAACTATCCTGTAAATTCCCCATGAACAGACCAACAGGTCAGTAATGATGGACACCATATGGCAGGTAAATTCAGAGTGCCACCAAAAAGGCTGTTCTGCTGGTCCAAACATAAAAAAAAAGATGCTAACACCTAAGTTTTGTCTATAAATTACAAAAAAAAATCCCTCCAAAGTAGGCCTTTATTTTCACGATGGCTACTGAAGTTTTCTCTCCTCTGCATTTCTGTATCACTTAGTGAGTACACAAAGAATAAACATAAACACTGAACGACTGCATTGTTCATAAGTTTCTTTGCCCTTACATGACTTTGTGTTGGGTGGTAGACTATGCACTGAGCAATCATTACAAGAGAGATACAACTGGACTGATGGGTACAGACACCTACTGCAATGAATGCCACTTACATAATAGGCCCTTATTCTTGTATTTGATTACATACACAAACCATCAGCTACAGTACAGATGAAATAACACCTTATCCTCTAAATGAGCTTTACATCAAAGACCCCTACAATTAGAGAAAGCTGTATTTATCCTAAATGTAGGATTGAATTCCAGATACTTTGATCAATCTAGCAGCTCAACCTTAGCAAGGTGGGTGCTCACTGCTATCAGATTCTGTAGCATGCAATGTGCTAAGATTTCTTTCTTTCTTTTTTTTAAAGTATAATTTAACAAAAACAGATAGTGAATATATTAGTAAAATAATGAAAAAAATAAAAATCCAAACAGCAAACTAATGGTATAGGAATTGGGTAATGTATCGGAGCACAGAGCTGCTTGTGATAGCTGTGATGACCATTTTGTCTGACAGTTAACCCCTGGGAGACTTTAATGGCAATTATATTAGTTATTATCCAAACTTTGTGGGGTCTATAATGATGATCAGTTTGGCGGCCACTTAACCTCTGTGGGGACTACAATGGTGAACATCACAATAGAATTGGCACTCAAAAAATAAAGTAGACTGGTGTTGGTCAGGAAAAGATAGTAAAATATAATTTCATTGGCACATTGCATTTATCTGGTTTAGAGGATTAATTTTAAATAATTACGGAATTCGGAATTAATAGACAAGGATCTTTCGTTCAGGACCCTCGTCAATTAGGCCAGGCTCACACCATGTTTTTATGTTCCTGTTGAAAAGTACTTTTTTTGTTGAGGAAATTTACCAATTTACCGATCCAGATGGATCCTGCTTTTTGAAAAATAGAAGTCAATGACAACAGGATAGATATGGACAGGATGCACAAACGTGGTGTGAATAGGGCCTTAGCCATTGTGGAAAGCCATTGTGCTAAAAGAAAAAGAATTTATGCAGTAATATCAGAAAGTATTACTAGAAAGAGTAGTGGGTCCATGGAATAGCCTTCCTGCAGAAGTGGTAGCTGCAAATATCCTTCATATAAGAAAGGGAAAAACACAATTAATAGCATTCTCAATATTGGGCAGACTAGATGGGCCAAATGGTTCGAATCTGCCGACACATTTTTCTACGTTTCTCATTATCTCAAAGAGGTACTCCTGTGGGAAAAAACATTTTTAATCAACCGGTGCCACAAAGCTAAACAGATTTGTAAATTACTTCTATTTAATAATCTTCCAGTACTTGTCAGCTGTTGGATGCTACAAAGGAAGTTGTATTTTTTCTGGAGTTCTTTTCAGTCTGACCACAGTGCTCTCTGCTGACACCTCTGTTCGTATCAGGAACTGTCCAGAGCAGGAAAGGTTTGCTATGAGAACTTGCTTGTACTCTGGACAGTTCCTGACATGGACAGAGGTGTAAGCAGAGAGCACTGTGCTCAGACAGAAAAGAATTCCAGAAAGAAATACAACTTCCTGTGGAGCATACAGAAATTCATACGTACTGGAAGGGTTAGGATTTTTAAATAGAATTAATTTACAAATCTGTTTAACATATATTTTTCAGAGGCCTTTTAAAAATGAAAGAAGAAATCTGATTGATTGGTTGCTAATGGCAACTGGTCAACTTTTCCTATGCACAGGTTTTGATACATCTCCCCACATCTCTTTGAGAAGACCACCCCCTTATCCAGACCAGATTTTGTGTGACGCATTTTTAGTCCACCATACATTATGCATAGTGGACATTTGCTTTGAGAAGGCCCCCCACCATAAAAGCCCACTTGTCCAGGTTTCACTATATTTTAATACACCAGGCTTTTATGGATGCAGCAATATTTATTTTTTTACAGTTTATTTATTCAATTATTTATGTTATAAATTGGAACAAATTTTATTGTTAGTATTTGTAAACATTTTAAGTCTGTCTAGGGGAACATGCAGTTTCTACACCCAGTGCCTCAGGGTATACTAGGTACTAACATGGCAGACGGCACAGATGAAATCAGAGTTATCTCCAATCTCAGAGGTTGTAGGTGGGTGTCAGCTGTACAACACAGCTAGCAATCGCCATGATCAGCTTCCGATACTCCCTGTCCGATATTTTGACATAGGAGGTAGTAATAAATGCCCTGCCAATTGCAGTAAAAAATAAAGTCATGGTAAACTACAGTAGATTACATTCTTTTCATGCAATCCAGTGTACCACATACCACGATTGCTGGGCATGCTATAGAGGACATTGTAATGATAAAGGATGAGATTTAGATCCATGACACATTACAAAGCACCATCTAAAATTCTTGAATAATGGTGCTTCCAGTTATTTTAGGCTAACAACACCAAATGTATGTCAGACACACTGATTAATACCCCCTCCTGACATAACTGGGGCATTACGTACTTTGTTTTGTGCGAGAAGTCTGTGCTGGAGTAAGTGACCTGATTTTGTTTACGATAGATTTGGGAGGCACTTGACACCTATGCTGGTAGTGTAGTTGTACATCTCCTGCTGTAACATGTAGGGTTCCACCATCAGGAGAAAGCAAATAGAATTCATTCTAATACAAAACAAAAGAGGAATGTTCATTATAAACAAAGAGACAAGGGTCCTGTCAGGTCTAAAATGTGCAAAAGCTGAATTTCAACATACCCAAATACTTAGGTAGAGGATCAGAAATACACTATTGGGTGTTTACTAGAAAGCATTGCATTCTAATAAGTATAAGATGGTCCTGGAGAAGGTTCCTACTCTCTATAATAGCAAAATAGGACTCCACGCACAATATAGCACCTGGCATGTCTGAAATGACAACATTTAAGACTCAATATTGTGTGCAGAGTCCTATGTTCTCCCTTTGGTGGTTGGACAATAAAATCCTTAGATATGTTTTCTATGAGCCACAATATACTATAAGAGCCATCCAAATTGGGCAGACTATCATTTGTGCTCAGGGACTCCCAACTCTTTCCCAACAGATGACAGATTATCCAATGTGGTATTACTTGGCAAAAATGACATTACTCGCAGGCAGAAGCAATTGATGGCAGAGCCATTCTGCTTGTCATGTGTAATGTCCCAGTACAGGATATACTCCTGTACAGTACTTAGGCCCTGTCAGGTTGAGTCCCTCATTGTCCTAGGGCTCTCCTGCAATGTCTCCCCCATAGTAGTTGTCACGATGCCGGCTGGCAGGTAGTGGATCCTCTGTGCCAGAGAGGGATTGGCGTGGACCGTGCTAGAGGATCGGTTCTAAGTCACTACTGGTTTTCACCAGAGCCCGCCGCAAAGCGGGATGGTCTTGCTGCGGCGGTAGTGACCAGGTCGTATCCCCTAGCAACGGCTCAACCTCTCTGGCTGCTGAAGATAGGCGCGGTACAAGGGAGTAGACAGAAGCAAGGTCGGACGTAGCAGAAGGTCGGGGCAGGCAGCAAGGATCGTAGTCAGGGGCAACGGCAGGAGGTCTGGAACACAGGCTAGGAACACACAAGGAAACGCTTTCACTGGCACTAAGGCAACAAGATCCGGCGAGGGAGTGAAGGGGAAGTGAGGTGATATAGGGAAGTGCACAGGTGTAAACACTAATTGGAACCACTGCGCCAATCAGCGGCGCAGTGGCCCTTTAAATCGCAAAGACCCGGCGCGCGCGCGCCCTAGGGAGCGGGGCCGCGCGCGCCGGGACAGAACTGACGGAGAGCGAGTCAGGTACGGGAGCCGGGGTGCGCATCGCGAGCGGGCGCTACCCGCATCGCGAATCGCATCCCGGCCAGAGGCGGTATCGCAGCGCCCCGGGTCCGTGGAACCGACCGGAGCGCTGCAGTGAGAGGAGTGTAGCGAGCGCTCCGGGGAGGAGCGGGGACCCGGAGCGCTCGGCGTAACAGTACCCCCCCCCTTGGGTCTCCCCCTCTTCTTGGAGCCTGAGAACCTGAGGACCAGACTTTTGTCCAGGATATTGTCCTCAGGTTCCCAGGACCTCTCTTCTGGACCACAACCCTCCCAATCCACTAAAAAGAAGGTTTTCCCTCTGACCTTTTTAGATGCTAAAATTTCTTTGACGGAGAAGATGTCCGAGGAGCCGGAGACAGGAGTGGGGGGAACAGATTTGGGAGAGAAACGGTTAATGATAAGTGGTTTAAGAAGAGAAACATGAAAGGCATTAGGAATACGAAGAGAAGGAGGAAGAAGAAGTTTGTAAGAGACAGGATTAATCTGGCGCAAAATCTTGAAAGGACCAAGATAGCGTGGTCCCAACTTATAGCTAGGGACACGGAAGCGGACATATTTGGCGGAGAGCCATACCTTGTCTCCAGGGGAAAAAATGGGAGGAGCTCTTCTTTTCTTATCCGCGAATCTCTTCATGCGTGAAGAAGCCTGTAAGAGAGAATTTTGGGTCTCTCTCCATATGATGGAAAGATCACGAGAAATTTCATCCACAGCGGGCAGACCAGAGGGCAAGGGGGTAGGGAGGGGGGGAAGAGGGTGACGGCCGTACACCACGAAAAACGGGGATTTGGAGGAAGATTCAGAGATTCTGAAATTATACGAGAATTCGGCCCAAGGTAGAAGATCTGCCCAGTCATCCTGGCGGGAGGAAACAAAATGACGTAAATAGTCACCCAAGATCTGGTTAATTCTTTCTACTTGTCCATTGGATTGAGGATGGTATGCAGAAGAAAAATTTAATTTAATCTTGAGTTGTTTACAGAGAGCCCTCCAGAATTTAGACACAAATTGGACGCCTCTATCCGAGACGATCTGCGTAGGCAACCCGTGAAGACGAAAAATGTGTACAAAAAATTGTTTAGCCAACTGAGGCGCAGAAGGAAGACCAGGAAGAGGGATGAAATGTGCCATTTTGGAGAATCGATCAACGACCACCCAAATAACAGTGTTGCCATGGGATGGGGGTAGGTCAGTAATAAAATCCATACCAATCAGAGACCAAGGTTGTTCGGGAACAGGCAGAGGAAGAAGAAAACCAGCGGGCTTCTGGCGAGGAGTCTTATCCCGGGCACAGATAGTGCAGGCTCGCACAAAGTCCACCACATCAGTCTCTAGAGTCGGCCACCAATAGAAGCGAGAGATGAGTTGCACAGATTTCTTGATGCCCGCATGACCTGCGAGATGGGAGGAGTGACCCCATTTGAGGATTCCGAGGCGTTGGCGTGGAGAAACAAAGGTCTTTCCTGGAGGAGTTTGCCTGATGGAGGCTGGAGAAGTGGAAATCAGGCAGTCAGGAGGAATGATGTGTTGAGGAGAGAGTTCAATTTCAGAAGCATCTGAGGAACGAGAGAGAGCATCGGCCCTAATGTTCTTATCAGCAGGCCGAAAGTGAATTTCAAAATTAAATCGGGCAAAGAACAGAGACCACCTGGCCTGACGAGGATTCAGCCGTTGGGCAGACTCGAGGTATGAGAGGTTCTTGTGATCGGTGTAAATAATAACTGGAAATCTTGATCCCTCCAGCAGATGCCTCCATTCCTCAAGTGCTAATTTAATGGCTAGAAGCTCTCGATCCCCGATGGAGTAGTTCCTCTCCGCCGGAGAGAAGGTCCTAGAAAAAAACCCACAAGTAACAGCATGCCCGGAAGAGTTTTTTTGTAGAAGGACAGCTCCAGCTCCCACTGAGGAGGCATCAACCTCCAATAGGAAGGGTTTAGATGGGTCAGGTCTGGAGAGCACGGGAGCCGAAGAGAAGGCAGACTTGAGTCGTTTAAAGGCGTCTTCCGCTTGAGGAGGCCAAGACTTGGGATCGGCATTTTTTTTGGTTAAAGCCACAATAGGAGCCACAATGGTAGAAAAATGTGGAATAAATTGCCTGTAATAATTGGCGAACCCCAAAAAACGTTGGATGGCACGGAGTCCGGAGGGGCGTGGCCAATCTAAGACGGCAGAGAGTTTATCTGGATCCATTTGTAGTCCCTGGCCAGAGACCAAGTATCCTAGAAAAGGAAGAGATTGGCATTCAAACAGACATTTCTCAATTTTAGCATAGAGTTGATTGTCACGAAGTCTCTGAAGAACCATACGGACATGCTGGCGGTGTTCTTCTAGATTGGCCGAAAAAATTAGGATATCATCAAGATATACAACAACACAGGAGTATAACAGATCACGAAAAATTTCATTAACAAAGTCTTGGAAGACAGCAGGGGCGTTGCACAGGCCAAAGGGCATGACCAGATACTCAAAGTGTCCATCTCTGGTGTTAAATGCTGTTTTCCACTCATCCCCCTCTCTGATGCGGATGAGGTTATAGGCGCCTCTTAAGTCCAATTTAGTAAAGATGTGGGCACCTTGGAGGCGATCAAAGAGTTCAGAGATGAGGGGTAAGGGGTAGCGGTTTTTAACCGTGATTTTATTAAGTCCGCGGTAGTCAATGCAAGGACGTAGAGAGCCATCTTTTTTGGACACAAAGAAAAATCCGGCTCCGGCAGGAGAGGAGGATTTACGGATAAAGCCCTTTTTTAGATTCTCCTGGACGTATTCAGACATGGCAAGAGTCTCTGGGGCAGAGAGAGGATAAATTCTGCCCCGGGGTGGAGTAGTGCCCGGGAGGAGGTCGATAGGACAATCATAAGGTCTGTGAGGAGGTAGAGTCTCCGCTTGTTTTTTGCAGAAAACATCCGCGAAGTCCATATAGGCCTTAGGGAGACCGGTTACTGGAGGAAGCACAGAGTTACGGCAAGGGTTACTGGGAACCGGTTTTAGACAGTCCTTGGAACAAGAGGGCCCCCAACTCTTGATCTCCCCAGTGGACCAATCCAGGGTTGGGGAATGAAGTTGAAGCCAGGGAAGTCCAAGGAGAATTTCCGAGGTGCAATTGGGGAGGACCAAAAGTTCAATCCTCTCGTGATGAGATCCGATGCTCATTAGAAGGGGCTCCGTGCGGAAACGTATGGAACAGTCTAATCTTTCATTGTTTATACAATTGATGTAAAGGGGTCTGGTGAGACTGGTCACTGGGATGTTGAACCTGTTGACGAGAGAGGCCAAAATAAAATTTCCTGCAGATCCAGAGTCCAAGAAGGCCACAGAAGAGAAGGAGAAGGCAGAGGCAGACATCCGCACAGGCACAGTAAGACGTGGAGAAGCAGAGTGGACATCAAGGATTGTCTCACCTTTGTGCGGAGTCAGGGTACGTCTTTCCAGGCGGGGAGGGCGGATAGGACAATCCCTCAGGAAGTGTTCGGTACTAGCACAGTACAGGCAGAGGTTCTCCATGCGGCGTCGTGTCCTCTCTTGAGATGTCAGGCGAGACCGGTCGACCTGCATAGCCTCCACGGCGGGAGGCACAGGAACAGATTGCAGGGAACCAGAGGAGAGAGGAGCCGAGGAGAAGAAACGCCTCGTGCGAACAGAGTCCATATCTTGGCGGAGCTCCTGACGCCTTTCGGAAAAACGCATGTCAATGCGAGTGGCTAGGTGAATAAGTTCATGAAGATTAGCAGGCATTTCTCGTGCGGCCAGAACATCTTTAATGTTGCTGGATAGGCCTTTTTTAAAGGTCGCGCAGAGGGCCTCATTGTTCCAGGATAATTCAGAAGCAAGAGTACGGAATTGTACGGCATACTCGCCAACGGAAGAATTACCCTGGACCAGGTTCAACAGGGCAGTCTCAGCAGAAGAGGCTCGGGCAGGTTCCTCAAAGACACTTCGAATTTCCGAGAAGAAGGAGTGTACAGAGGCAGTGACGGGGTCATTGCGGTCCCAGAGCGGTGTGGCCCAAGCTAGGGCTTTTCCAGACAGCAGGCTGACTACGAAAGCCACCTTAGACCTTTCAGTGGGGAACTGGTCCGACATCATCTCCAAGTGTAATGAACATTGGGAAAGGAAGCCACGGCAAAGCTTAGAGTCCCCATCAAATTTATCCGGCAAGGATAGTCGTAGTCCAGAAGCGGCCACTCGCTGCGGAGGAGGTACAGGAGCTGGCGGAGGAGATGGTTGCTGGAGCTGTGGTAGTAACTGTTGTAGCATAACAGTCAGTTGAGACAGCTGTTGGCCTTGTTGCGCAATCTGTTGTGACTGCTGGGCGACCACCGTGGTGAGGTCAGCGACAACTGGCAGAGGAACTTCAGCGGGATCCATGGCCGGATCTACTGTCACGATGCCGGCTGGCAGGTAGTGGATCCTCTGTGCCAGAGAGGGATTGGCGTGGACCGTGCTAGAGGATCGGTTCTAAGTCACTACTGGTTTTCACCAGAGCCCGCCGCAAAGCGGGATGGTCTTGCTGCGGCGGTAGTGACCAGGTCGTATCCCCTAGCAACGGCTCAACCTCTCTGGCTGCTGAAGATAGGCGCGGTACAAGGGAGTAGACAGAAGCAAGGTCGGACGTAGCAGAAGGTCGGGGCAGGCAGCAAGGATCGTAGTCAGGGGCAACGGCAGGAGGTCTGGAACACAGGCTAGGAACACACAAGGAAACGCTTTCACTGGCACTAAGGCAACAAGATCCGGCGAGGGAGTGAAGGGGAAGTGAGGTGATATAGGGAAGTGCACAGGTGTAAACACTAATTGGAACCACTGCGCCAATCAGCGGCGCAGTGGCCCTTTAAATCGCAAAGACCCGGCGCGCGCGCGCCCTAGGGAGCGGGGCCGCGCGCGCCGGGACAGAACTGACGGAGAGCGAGTCAGGTACGGGAGCCGGGGTGCGCATCGCGAGCGGGCGCTACCCGCATCGCGAATCGCATCCCGGCCAGAGGCGGTATCGCAGCGCCCCGGGTCCGTGGAACCGACCGGAGCGCTGCAGTGAGAGGAGTGTAGCGAGCGCTCCGGGGAGGAGCGGGGACCCGGAGCGCTCGGCGTAACAGTAGTAAGTCTAATGCTATGTATAGTGTTGTAAATATAGTGCATAGTGTTATGTATAGGTATATAAAGTATAAAGGACCTTTAAGGACCTTTGGAGGTATCACCTGTTATGTTCACATGATGTGTTATGTTACCCAGAGAGCAGCATTTGACCACTTTACCTGCAGCTTGACCTGTGGACTTCTGGCTCAGCCCCCCTTTAGAAGAGGGGCAGCCATTACAATCTCTCTCTTACACCTTCTCTCCTGCTAAGGAACAGCAAAGCACAGACATCACAGATCCTGTGTCCAGTACACCTGGATGCCATAAATCCTGCACACCAGCCACATTGTCAGTAAGTCAACTCATCTATGTCTGCTGTCTCTACCCAAGTCAAGTCACTAGTCAAGTCAATTATAGTCAGAGTGGCTGTATTGAACTCTGAACCAAAAGTACTGCAAGTCCCAGGAAGCTGCAAGGCCCTGTCCGTGTTACTGGTCGACTCTCTGGGATTCGAGCCTAGCTGTAAAGATTTTAACAACTGTCTAACCTCAGTAAAGCTACCTTTACCTGGTCTTGGACTAGTATTGCCCTGCCTGACCTTAGGATAGCGGTGGTACCCCTCTGGCGTCACGAACATTAGGGGATAATAACACCTTGCATCTGGGCTATACTATCTGCCCCATCCACCTACACCCTTCACAGACCCGTGGTCACACCACAACTTTGGCGTCACCACACATGCGTCTCCTGAAAGTGCTGCTTATGCTCACTTTTCACGAGAGAAATCCTGATCAGAGAATCACATGATTTATAATGAAAAAACAGCAACCATAAAAAGCTTTGTACTAAAACAGACTATTTGGAGGAAGAAAGTAAAAAAAAACTACTTAAAGGAGTAGTCCAGTGGTGATTCAGTGGTGAGCAACTTATCCCCTATCCTAAGGATAGGGGATAAGTTGCAGATCGCGGGGGGTCCGACCGCTGGGGCCCCCCGCGATCTCCTGTACGGAGTCCCGACAGCCCGCGGGAAGGGGGCGTGTCGACCTCCGCACGAGGCGGCGGCCGACACGCCCTCTCAATACAACTCTATGGCAGAGCCGAAGCGCTGCCTTCGGCAATCTCCGGCTCTGCCATAGAGATGTATTGAGGGGGCGTGTCGGCCGCCGCCTCGTGCGGGGGTCGACACCCGCTATCTCGGCGGAGAGCCGGGGCCCCGTACAGAGAGATCGCAGGGGGCCCCAGCGGTCGGACCCCCCGCGATCTCAAACTTATCCCCTATCCTTAGGATAGGGGATAAGTTTTTCACCACTGGACTACCCCTTTAATGAAGTGTCAAAAACTGTCTTTGTTTTCAAGCCAAAAAAAAGGTATGAAAAATGTATGCATGAAGGTGATTTTAAGAAAACATGCACACTTAGCCAAGCTAAGTGTGCATGTATATAGGGGAAGGGGAGTGAGAGAAGTAGCTTCTGACTGAACAGGCATTGGGTGATCGGTTATTGAAGGTCTATGGGCACCGTAGCTTTTAAATATTAGGATCACTCTGTAAACAGTGGTTTCCTTTGACTTTATAAACTTTGCATGTGAGCCACTAGAATACCAGTGGATCCTATGGTGGGAACAATATTTGATTCCACACTAGCATGCAATATTAAAGGGTATTGGTGACAGGAGGGAATATATAAATGCAGTGTTGCTTACCATGGCCTGAAAAATAATGGTCCCCTTACAGCTCTAATGTGTTTTAACTCTTGTGCAACAAGTAAACGACCAACATCTTATTGAATTGATGTAAGGTGGGGGCTTGTTAAAGTTCATTATTCTAGTGTATAGTAGTACATTATATATCAAGTTGAGGAAGACATACATGCTTAATGTATTTATGGGTTACACTTGGTCAATAGAGAAGTCTTTTACAGCAACAGTTTTGAGTGCTGTGGATTTATTTACCTACAGTATTGATCCAAAGGGCAGAGTCGTTTTCATGCTGGAGAGTACTTATAGGGGCATTCTGGTTTTAGTCAATAAAGGCTCTTCATTAGGTTATTCAATGCATACTGTAAAGTTACACAATATACCCTTTTCAATATACTACTATACTTCAATAGTCACTATTTTCAAGGAGGAATTGCTTACTTTCATCGCAGAAGGGTGATGCATAAAGGGTACAGTGTTCTTTTTTTGTAATTTTCTTGCAGTTTTGTTGTGTTTAAAAATTCAAGAAAAATGCTTGTGCTTTACTGTGGTTTTGTGATACAGTTATTTTATAAATATGTTTCCTCCCTTAAAAGCTGCATTGCCAATAATCACATCACAAAACAGTGCCAATGTGCCGTCCAATGCATGTGGGTTTTCAAAAGTGTTTTTTTCCTGTGTTTGAAAACACAACAAAATGGCAAGAATCAGGCCCGGACTGGCCATTGGGCGGACCAGGCACTTGCCTGGTGGGCCGGGCTGTCCGAATGCCCTGAATCTACAGCTCTGTGGCAGAACTAGTAGCCGCCACGGACGCTGCTTTGAGGCTAGTGGCCGGCAGTACTAAGACAGTGACAGACGGGGTCAAGACCCTTTGTGTGCCAGCCTGCAGCACAGGACGTCCGGCCGCAAGCACAGGACAGTGGCCGGTGGTGCCGCTTCAAGAGCAGGGGAGTCACGTGCCGCGTCAGGTGCCGTGCAGGCATATGTGTCTTTATCCCCGCAGCAGCTCACTGTACAGTAGCACGGCCTGAGCTGCGGCCACGGCTACTGTAAGTGAGCTGCTTCATTGCCGGGGAGACGTGTGAGCTCTCCTGGCGTTGCGCGGAGGTGCCGTACAGCGCAGGAGGACATCACACGTGAGTGCGGCCCTGCCAAACGTCCGGCCCCGCTGAGCGCTGCATGAAGGAGCAGGCAACGGGACCGCAGGAGGCCCGAACCCCGGTAAAGTAAAAAAAAAAAGTTTTAAAGTTAAAAATAAGAGTATGGGATGGAGGGAGGGAATTAAGATGGGGGGGGGGGTTTGAGCACAAGGCACGGAGGAGGTCAGGAGGAGGTAATGGGGGGGGGTTTGAGCACAAGGCATTAAGATGGAGGGGGAGAGGGAGAATGGCGGAGGGGGGATGCAGAAAAATAAAGCACAATGCATGAAGACTTAATGTATTGTGCTTTATTTCTCCCCATCCCCCCCCTCCACCATTATCCCTCTGCCCCTCCATCTTAATGCCTTGAGCTTTATTTCTCCCCATCCCCCCTCCACCATTATCCCTCTCCTCCCTCCATCTTAATCATTAAGATGGAGGGGAGAGGGATAATGGCGGAGGAGGAGAGGGATAATGGTAGAGAGGGGATGGGGAGAAATGAAGCACAAGGCATTAAGATGGAGGGACAGAGGGATAATGGAAAAGGGGATCAGAGGGAGGGGGGATAATGAAACAAGGGAATTAATCACCCCCCTCCATATTAATCCCCTTGTGCCATTATCCCTCCTCCTTCTGATCCCTTTTTCCATTATCCCTCTCCCCCCTCCATCTTTGTGCTTTATTTCTCCCCATCCCCCCTCCACCATTATCCCTCTCCCCCCTCCATCTTAATGCCTTGTGCTTTATTTCTTCCCATCCCCCCTCCCTCCACCAAAATCCCTCTCCCCCTCCAACTTAATCATTAAGATGGAGGGGGAGAGGGATAATGGCGGAGGGGGAGAGGAATAATGGCGGAGGGGGGATGGGGAGAAATAAAGCACAATGCATTAAGATGGAGGGGGAAAGGGATAATGGAAAAGGGGATCAGGGGGAGGAGGGATAATGGCACAAGGGGATTATTATGGAGGGTGGGGGGGTGATTAATCCCCTTGTGCCATTATCCCCCCTCCCTCTGATCCCCTTTTCCATTATCCCTCTCCCCCTCCATCTTAATGCATAGTAAGGTCACTATGTACATACATTACATTACTTATCCTGAGTTATATCCTGTTTTATACCCCAGAGCTGTACTCACTATTCTGCTGGTGAAGTCACTGTGTATATACGCTACGCTGTGCTGTTGAAGTGTGTTCCACCATCCGCCGCTGGTGTTATATACCCCACTATATCCAACAATGACTACCATTTGGTCCCTCCCCCTTTCAGGCCCAACCCTCACGTAGCCAAACCTCTGGCTAAAGTGGGCTGCTCAGTCTAAAATGCCCGGGCCTATTTTTTTCCCAGTCCGGCCCTGGAAAAAATACACACACACACAAAATTAGCTTGAGTTCTAAGTCTTAAAAAATCTGTCCTGTGCATGTTATTGACACTTAGGTGCATGGCTTGTTAAAAACAGCAAGAACACCTATATAAAGACACACAAACACACACACATACAAAAGCATCTTGAGAACCCAGCCTAAAAATGTATTCTGATCATGTGATGGAAAAATAGATGTAGGCTTGTTAGGTTAGGTTTACATCTGCATGGGAAGTTCCTTTAAGCCTAGCCTCTGTTGCTGCTAAATCCGACTTGTTGCAGGACACGGGCCCCATAGACTTATAATGGAGCTCATCTGCAACAAGTCAGATCCAGCCTGAGCTCAGCTGCACAGTGTTCCGTGCTCTGTCTAATGGTCAGTGAGGGTCCCAGCACTGAGACCCTGACCAGTCTGAAGTTTTGGTAATGCTTAAACTAAGTTATAAATATTTACATTCCCACTAATAAAGAGAACACTTTTATTTTTTTTATTTTTTTTAATGTTTTGTCACATTTTGCTTTGCTTTTTTAGAAAGGCAGGTGCTGTATTCCCTAGAAACCTGCAGGTATGCCCAGAGGCAGCTTTTTGTTTTCTTTCTTACGCACTGCATCGTGAAAGGATTTCATTGCCACTTTCCTACCTACCAAAACGAACGTCTCATGACTGTCTGGTGTGACATTTCATATGGTGTGATTAAAACCCATGTCACTGTTGTGGGAGAAATAAATAAGAAGAAATCCCCTGTGAACAAGTGTTAGGAGTGTGAAAAACGTAAAACCAGCGCAGGTGATGCAAGAGAACACAGCACTTTGGTTTGATCTTTATTTTTGTTCTGTGATGTTACTTGTTAACTAATAAAGCTGCATAATAAAAATATTACTTGCTTGGTCTGTGAATGCACATTTGTTTTTTTGTGTGTTTTACTCTATTATAGTTTTTCAGTTTTATGTCGTGCTTAAAGTGGTTTTTATGGTTTTGCATAAAGAAAAGTGCTCTAAAAAAAAAAAAAATGTATTTTATTTTCTTTTTCCCTTTTTCTCCTTATCCTGTCCCATCAAAGTCACCCCCCACCCCCACCCCTTAGGCTAGGTTCAGACTACGGAATTTCCGCCGGAATTTTCGCTTTGAAATTTCCGGCAGAAATTCCGCTTACTATAATGCATAGTGTAGTGAATGGTTTTCCGTTCACAAATTCACACTTCGGTATTTGTGAAGCGGAAAATCCGGATGAAAAATCCGCTAGAAAATTTCTGCCTGAAGAAAGGTATTGCTCTTTCTTCAGGCAGAAATCCTAGCGGAACACATAGCAGTCTATAGGAGACTGCAGTGTCCGCGTGGTCCTAGCGCCGACTAATTCAGTCGGCGCAGGCAGAACTCGGAATCTCCGGGCGGAAATTTTCTGCCCGGGGATTCCGTAGTCTGAACCTAGCCTTAATCTTCTCTGTCCCTATTTCATCCCTGGTTTAGTTTTCAGGTGGTTATCATTTCTGGTTTGCCACTGTGGATTGTGGTACATATATCTTCTGTCCTGCTCTGTCCCATGCAATCATCAAATAAACATCAAGGATTTTATTTGCATCCCAAGAAAGCACTGGACTTTTTGTGTTCATTTTTCATATCATTGGATTTGCCCTGCAATGCCTGCTGCACTGGAAACTGACTCTCGGTGAGCTGAAGTTACCTTTGCTTGTATATACCATATTCGGCTTTTGCAACATAGTCAGAAAAATTTTGTAGTTGGGACCAGAAGTACAGTGGTCCCTCAAGTTATTAATTGGTTCCAGGACAACCATTGTATGTTGAAACCATTGTATGTTGAGACCAGATCTCTATGGAAACCTGGTAATTGGTTCTGAAGCCACTAAAATGTCATCCAAACATAGGAAAAGGTGAGGATTAAAGAAAAATAAATAGATAACGAATACAGGTAAAGCAAATCCTTACATATAAAAGTAAGAAATATCTGCTGGGAGCTGTAAATCATTGTCTATGTCAGTGTTTCCCAACCAGGGTGCCTCCAGCTGTTGCAAAACTACAACTTCCAGCATGACCGGACAGCCAACGGCTGTCCGAGCATGCTGGGAGTTGTAGTTTTGCAGCAGCTGGAGGCACCCTGGTTGGAAAACAATGGTTTATGTAGAGGACAGGAGCTTCTTCAGGTTCTTATACAGTACAAACAGTGTCCCAAATGGAGCCGCCCTTACTTGGTGTCCAAAGGAGCAGCTAACCCTGGCACAGGTAAGGAGTAGTACAGAACTTGTAGTTCCTCCCTGTACTGTAGGGGGCGCTACCAGACAGCCATTCAGTGCATGCACTTCAGTAATAGAGGTGATTTACCAGTAAAATGCCCATTCTGATTGGTCAGTTGCTCCAGTTGTGACGCGTTTCACAGATCTTGACTGTCCGTAGCATTGTATGTTGAGTCTGGTTTCAAGTTACAATGGTCCAGAAAAGACCATTGTATGTTGAACCTATTGTATGTTGAGGCCATTGTAAGTTGAGGGATCACTGTATGTAGAAGAGATTCTGCTGGGGAGGTAAGTATGTCCTGTTTATTATTTTATTTTCATGCCCAGCAACATATCAATTTTTTTTCCCCTTGAAATACCCCTTCAAAGTGTTACTGTCATCTTAAAAAGTTATGAACGGTCAGGGTCTGGGTGCTTGAACAAGTGGGCAGAAGAACTCAGCTAGGTGGTTCTCTCCCCTTTATCTCCTTGCTGCAGGAGACAGACTCCCAAAAATGTCTATAGAATTTGTCTCGTGCAGCAAGGAGATAAAGGGGAGAGAAACACTTAGCTGAGTTCTTCTGCCCACTTGTTCAAGCACCCAGACCCTGATCGTTCATAACTTTTTACGATGACAAGGAGAGAAGTGTGGTGTCCCAGCACCAAAGGCTGTCCTGTGGGCTAAAGATTGCCTCGGCATCCTTCCTGTCTATTGGTCTGGCCCACTGCTCTACTGTTTAACCTGTGAAAATGTGATTCATTGTTATGCTGGGATTTGTGCTAATTTATGTACTGTACCTATAAGGGCTTGTGGAAGAGTAACCAGGTGATCCTGTTGCCCAACTGAAGAACGCTAAATCCCCCCTTATGTAGTGTAGGAGGAATGGAGAGTTCAGTGGGGGTCTAGCTGCAGTGAGGAGAAGGAAAGGAGATTGTGTTCCAACTTGTAAGCAGAGGTACCGAGAGGAGAAGCCAAGGGAGAAGAGAAGTCTACTAAATTCCACAGCCACGCCAAATCTCGCCCCCTCCCGTAGGCTTGCGATGAGGGGCGGAGCGTGACGTCACACGCCGCCGGCCCTGCGGTCGAGCGTAATCAGACCCGGAGCGAACACGCTCCGGGAACTGATTACAAACGGGGTGCCGCGTGCATAATCACGGGCGTCCCCAGCTCCTTTGGATAGGGGATAAGATGTGTAAGCACTGGAGAACCCCTTTAAAGCTGTGTTCATCAGCCACTACAACTCCCAACAAGGCTACGTGCTCCCCCGGTTCCACTCTGCCCGTCGCTCTGCACATAAGTTTGCTACCTCCAGCAAAGTAAATAGACAGTTATCTGTAACCTTGCATCGGTGTGTGTTTATTATCCCGCACCTGGCCCAGGAGAATCTGTCAAATCCTCGGACCATGTAGGTTAACGATGCCCTGGCGTCATGAATATATCTGAACACCATGCACACAGTACCCCCCTTATTGGGTGCCACAGAAGTGCTCTCCGAGATTTTTGGTGGGGTCTCAGCACCCAGACCCCAACTTAACAAAACATTTGACATATTTCTGTGACATGTCAAAAGCTTTCTTTTTACGTGACAATAACATAAACACATGAATAAAAGTAGCCCTGTAACAGTTACATAACCCCAAAATATTAGTAGGCTGAATAATACAAATAGGTAATTCCTTCTAAAGGTGATGAAAAATGATTTGTTGGCAAATAGTTACATTTTATATGAGAACAGCAAGAATGTGACATATCCTCTACAAGAGCTACTGTACTGCAAGGTGTGAATTATTCTAGCAGGAGTGTGATCCCACATGACATATCAAGTGACAACATGTACGTGAAGCTGTTTATAGCACTCAGGCTAAATATGGAACCACGGAAAATACTATATATTGGAAAAGTTATTTTAGTAGATAGATCACTTATTATGGTTAAGCAAGTGTTTGTTTCTTTGTAGACCATATAGATTTAGATTATGTAAACATAGAACATAATGTCTCCCTTTATTGTTTATTTTTTTAATTTATGTAAAAACTTTATTGTTGTATAATAAACTGTTTATACTTTCTCATTTTAATTCAGTTTTCAATATTTATAATTTTTGCTGACTGTGAGTGAATGAAAACATGTTTTCAAATCAATAAGTGCCAGAATATTATACAGATTTGTAAATTACTTCTGTTTAAAAAAAAAAAAAATCTTAACCTTTCCAGTACTTATCAGCTGCTATGTGCTCCAGAGGAAGTTGCGTAGTTCTTTTCAGTCTCATCACACTGCTCTCTGCTGCCAGCTTTTTCCCTGTCAGGAACTGTCTAGAGCAGGAGAAGTTTGCTATGGGGATTTGCTCTTGCTCTGGACAGTTCTTGACAAGGACAGAGGTGTCAGCAGAGAGCACTGTGGTGAGACTGGAAAGACTATACAACTTCCTCTGGAGCATACAGCAACTAATAAGTCCCTTAAAGGGGTACTCCGCCCCTAGACAAGTAATTCCCTATCCAAAGGATAGGAGATAACATGTTTGTTTGAGACAACATGTCCAGCTGCTGGGGCCCCATGTGATCTCTGGGTCGCAGCTGCGGTGCTCATGAACATGGAAGCCCCAGGCCTCCATGTTTAGCATGGCTTTAACCCCTTAAAGACAAAGCCCATTTTTTTCCTTAAAGGGGTACTCCTGTGGAAAACAATTTTTTTTTAAATAAACTGGTGCCAGAAAGTTGAACAGATTTGTGAATTACTTCTATTTAAAAATCTTAATCCTTCTAGTACTTATTAGCTGCTGTATGCTCCACAAAAATATATTTTCCTTTTTTTTCCTTTTGTGTCTGACCACACTGCTCTCTGCTGACACCTCTGTCCATGTCAGGAACTGTCAAGAACAGGAGCAAATCCCCATAGCAAACCTATCATGCTTTAGATAGTTCCTGACATGGAGAGAGGTGTCAGCAGAGAGCACTGTGGTCAGACAGAAAAGAAACAAAAAAAAAAAAAGAAAGATTATAAATTAAATAGAAGTAACTTACAGATCTGTTTAACTTTCTGGCACCAGTTGATTTTTAAAAACTTGTTTTCCACCAGAGTACTCCTTTAATGACCAGGGGATTTTTTTGTAATTCTGACCTGCAGTAATAACTCTAGGATGCTTTACCTATCATTCTGATTCTGTGATTGTTTTTTATGACATTTTCTACTTTATGTTAGTGGTTCGTTAGTTCTCTCATTTCTAGAGATTAGCAAACTTTTGAAAAATTCGATTCTGACAAAAAATTGGTTTCGGGTCGAATTTATTCGCAGCAAATCTGTATTAAAAACGGCTATTTCTGGCCTACAGAGAGCCTCGATAGGGGTGTAGAACAGTTTGCTTTGTTCTATCACGCATAGGGAGTGTGCTGTGTTAGTGAAATAATACTGTTATTCAGTATGACATGCAGATTACATTTCTATTAGAATCACTGCTGCAGAGCATCGATGTGGCAGCAGGGAGACCATTTGGTGTCAAAATTGAAGAGGATAAAGAGATTTTTTCATGTCATTTTAATTCAATAAAATTTGAATTTATTTAAATTTTTTAAGTGCCCATTCTGGTGAGCATCGAGCTGGCGGTCCTCCGCCAGGCGAGATACCACCTGTTCCAGCCCCTGCCTCTCAGCACCCCTCTGACTATGAAAGTGTGAATGTTTAATTTAATCAGTTATGGTTCATTGTTATCGCTCCAAGCTGTTTCATTGGATTCTGGTGATAATTTCAAAGGTAATATGATGTCGACGACCATAGGGTCTCAGTCTTGAAAAGATTATATCGATTTTTTTGAATTTAAATTTAAGATTTATATTAGATTCCAAAGTTTAATGTCCCGGTGTTTACTTTGAACCAATACTGTATGACTACAAAACCCACTCTAACAAGAAGTCAAATGGTGGCACAATGACAGAGCCTAAAGGTGGCAGCAGCATGAAGAGACCATAATCTGGCAGAATGACTGGAATTGGAATTTAACCCCTTAACGACGCAGGACGTATATTTACATCCTGCGCCGGCTCCCGCGATATGAAGCGTCATTTCGCGTCGGTCCCGGCGCTAAGCAACGGCCGGGACCCGCGGCTAATACCACACATCGCTGATCGCGGCGATGTGCGGTATTAACCCTTTAGAAGCGGCGGTCAAAGCTGACCGCCGCTTCTAAAGTGAAACTGAAAGTGACCCGGCTGCTCAGTCGGGCTGTTCGGGACCGCCGCGGTGAAATCGCGGCATCCCGAACAGCTGATCGGACACCGGGAGGGCCTTTACCTGCCTCCCCGGTGTCCGATCGGCGAATGACTGCTCCGTGCCTGAGATCCAGGCAGGAGCAGTCAAGCGCCGATAATGCTGATCACAGGCATGTTAATACACGCCAGTGATCAGCATAGGAGATCAGTGTGTGCAGTGTTATAGGTCCCTATGGGACCTATAACACTGCAAAAAAATTTTTTTCAAAAAGTGTTAATAAAGGTCATTTAACCCCTTCCCTAATAAAAGTTTGAATCACCCCCCTTTTCCCATAAATAAAATAAAACAGTGTAAAAAAAATAAAAAATAAACATATGTGGTATCACCGCGTGCGTAAATGTCCGAACTATAAAAATATATAATTAATTAAGCCATACGGTCAATGGCGTACGCGCAAAAAAATTCCAAAGTCCAAAAAAGCATATTTTGGTCACTTTTTATACCATTAAAAAATGAATAAAAAGTGATCAAAAAGTCAGATCAAAACAAAAATCTTACCGATAAAAACTTCAGATCACGGCGCAAACAATGAGTCCTCATACCGTCCCGTATGTGTAAAAATAAAAAAATTATAGGGGTCAGAAGATGACATTTTTAAACGTATAAATATTCCTGCATGTAGTTATGATTTTTTCCAGAAGTGCGACAAAATCAAACCTATATAAGTAGGGTATCATTTTAACTGTATGGACCTACAGAATAATGATAAGGTGTAATTTTTACCGAAATATGCACTGCGTAGAAACGGAAGCCCCCAAAAGTTACAAAATGGCGTTTTTTTTCGATTTTGTCGCACAATGATTTTTTTTTCCATTTCGCCGTGCATTTATGGGTAAAATGACTAATGTCACTGCAAAGTAGAATTGGCAATGCAAAAAATAAGCCATAATATGGATTTTTAGGTGGAAAATTGAAAGGGTTATGATTTTTAAAAGGTAAGGAGGAAAAAACGAAAGTGCAAAAACGGAAAAACCCTGAGTCCTTAAGGGGTTAAAGTGTACCTGTCGTCAACAAAAACTTTTTATATAATGTAGATAATACCATTATATGTATATTTGTAATATACATTGGTTAAACATTGTGTATATTTTTGGGTGAAAAAAAGCTGTCCCTGCAGCTATTGTCTGTGTGTCTCTATGAGGAGTCCAAAAACAGGAAGTGAGGGTAGGACAAGCAGGGATCTGTGCAGGCTCCTGGCTTGTCAATCATCCTGATGTATTAGCCAGGAACATGTTATGAAGCCTCACTGCACACTTTTCTGCTTTTTCTTAGTACACAGAGCCCTCATAGAGAGACTCTTCAGAGACTCCTCATAGAGACTACATTATATAAAAAGTTTTTGTTGCCGATAGATACACTTTAAGGTAATCCTTAAAGGGTCCCAGGCCCAGCAGCATCACAAAACCATATAGTTGCTGAATGACACAGCCTGGAGCTGGCGGCAGCATGAGTAGACACTAGGGCTTCACAATCCCTAAGATTAAAAGATGAATTTTAAAATAGAAATTGAAGAATTATATTAGCTTGTGCTACCATAAAATATTTGTAGGTAATGTCCCAGGCCCAGCAGCATCAGTAAACCATATATTGGCTGAATGACAAAGCCTGGAGGTGGCGAAAGCATGAGGAGACCATATAGTGCCTGAATGACACAGCCTGGAGGTAACTGAAGCATGAGGATACCATATAGTGGCTGAATGGCACAGCCTGGAGGTGGCTGAAGCATGAGGAGACCATACAGTGTCTGAATGGCACATCCTGGAGGTGGCTGGAGCATGAGGAGACCATATAGTGTCTGAATGGCACAGCCTGGAGTTGGCAGAAGCATGAGGAGACCATTGAAATTTAAGATTTTGAAATGTTAAATTTTGAAATTGAAATTTAGGATTTTGGAATTTAAATTTTAGCTAACACTCCCAAGTGTTAGTGTTCCGGGCCCCGGCATGTGGGTACAAAGGACCAAATCTAACAAGGAGTCACATGTCAGATGGCAGTACAATGACAGAGCCTGGAGGTGGCATCAGTATCAGGAGACCATATAGTGGCTAAATGACTGACTGGAGTTTGTGGCAGCATGAGGAGACCATATAGTGTCTGAATGGCACAGCCTAGCGTTGGCAGAAGCATGAGGAGACCATTGAAATCTAAGATTTTGAAATAAAAAAATTTGAAATTTAGGATTTTGAAATTTTAGCTAACACTCTTAAGTTTTAGTATCCCGGGTTTTAGTGTGGTTACAAAGGACCAAATCTAACAAGGAGTCTCATGTCACATGGCGGCACAATGACAGAGCCTGGAGGTGGCGGCAGCTTGAGTATGGCTTCCATTTACTGAGAGCAAGCAGATATGCTAAGCTTCAGGACTGTTTAGTTCAGTGTTTCCCAACCAGGGTGCCCCAACTGTTGCAAAACTACAACTCCCAGCATATCTTCTGCTGTCCGGGCATGCTGGAAGTTATGGTTTTGCAACAGCTGGAGGCAACCTGGTTGGGAAACACTGGTTTGGTAAGAGTCTCGTAACGGCATCTCTAGCAGATTTTTTCCCCTGTGTTTTTTAAATAGGCTTCTCTATGCATGATTAAAACGTGTCCAAATAAAAAATGGAACCCAAAAATGCTTGTAAAGAAACATCCTTGAAGTGCATGACAAGTGTTTGAAAAAAGAACCAGTGTGTGAACAGCCCTAAGAGTTAAGCACCCAGAGGTTAGAGGGTGATGAGTGGCTATTTCCTGAGCCCACCTGTGTATACCCCAAGTAACAGGGTGCCCTTCACAACAAAGACCACACTGTCAGACTTCAGAGAGCTGGCCTTCCATCAGAAAGTCTGTTCCCTTTGAAATAAGGAGATTGGTTCAATGCATGACAGCTTCCAAATGACCTGAAAACCCTTGAGGGGAGGACGCAGCCTCTTGTCTGTGTGTTGCGTGCAGCTGGACAGTGGAGGGTGCACAATTGTAGTAGTGTTCTGGTCCTCAAATGTGCTACAAGCAGATGTACACCAAGAGGTTTTATTCTCCTTATGTAAAACCATTACTAATATGGTGAAAATAAAACAAGCAATTCTTCATAACAGGATGTCTGAATGCACATTGTGGCATTAGAGATGGCATAACACACAGTAAATGTAATGGCAATAAAACACTCAGCGTGTCACTTAGAGGGATGAGTAACTTACTAGATACTTTACTGTACTATTTTCCATACCTCCATTCAGATACATAGCTACTTTTAAAGGTTTCCCTGGAAAGCGGACAGAAGTCTATATCATCCACATTGCTGCTACTTTAAAGGGGTAATCCACCCCTAGACATCTTATCCCCTACCCAAACCATAGGGGATAAGATGTCTGATTGAGGGGGTCCCGCCACTGGGACTCCTGTGATCTATGTGCAGTACCCGGCATTCATTTAGAATGCTGGGTGCAGACGGCAGGGGTCGTGACGTCACGGCCATGCCCCTTGTGATGTTACACCATGCCCCCTAAACTTGCATTGAGGAGGCGTGGCGTGAAGGCACAAGGGGCATTGCCGTGACGTCATGACCCCCACTGCCCGCACCCAGCATTCGGAACAAAATGTTCTGAATGCTGGGGCCACGGAGTTCCCCTTTAAGGCAAGGTTTCCACTTGTTTTTTTGTCAGCAGTTTTTTGGGAAGGATTCGGTCCGGAGAAGAGGTCTTGGGAACCGCAGAATAATATCCTGGACCAGGACCTACTCAAAAAATTCCTGAACTGCAAAAGGAGACCAAAGGGGGGGGGTACTGTCACATTTCGCGCTGCGGCCGCATGCACCGGCCGCGAGCGCATTGTCCCTGTGTCCCCGGCTGCCGGCGGGGCTGAGATTTGCATCACGGGACGTGCTCACATGCGAATCCCAGTCCGTCACTCACCACACTCTGGTGCCACCTTCTCCACTGTGTCTCAGCTCCTGCGCGTGTGTTCCCGACTCCTAGGGCACACGCGCGCCGGAGCTCTGAAATTTTAAGGGCCAGTACGCCCATAATTAGTTGTACACCTGACACTACTCTATAAAGTCCCTGCACCTCCCACACTTCCCTGCCGGATCTTCAGTGCCCCTTGCCTGAGATTAAGCATTCCATATTGACTGTTTGCCTTACCCATGTATCCAGACCTTCCCGCTACGTTATTTGACTTTGCACCTTGCCGGCTTCCCGGACCTTCTGCTACTTTTGACTACGCTACTGCCTTATCCTTTGGTACCTCTCCTTGCCCAGTTACCTGTGTGGTCGAGCCATGTCGGGTTAGCGACCTGGGTGTCACCTGCCGCAGCAAACCCATCCTGGCTTGCGGCGGGCTCTGGTGAAGACCAGCCGCACCTTAGACTCCACTCCCCGATACGGTCCATGTCATCAGCCACACAGGTTAGAGGATCCACATCCAGCTCCGTAACATGCATGCTTCATCTCTACTTTTCAGTTTGCCCTTGAGCTATTGAGTAAAGCCTAGGTGTTATGATGTCTCCCATATACTGCGCACACATAAGAGGGGATCCTGCTCCTCTATTTCTTAATATACACCCTAAAAAGCATAAACAGCATGAAAGACAGTATAGAATAGTACCAGCCTAACCTGTGAAGCACAGAGGTGATAACTAATACTCACTATAACCTCCAGTAATCTCTCTCCAACCACTTCCCTTTCCATCAACTTGTATTTGCAGGAATAACCTGATCCCTCAGTGAGCTGATGGTTTCTCTCCTCTTTCAAGATGGACTTTGTTCATTTGGAACCAGGCAGGTCCCTAATGCCGCAAAAACTGCCCCCACCATCCTATAACTGCTGAACAGCGTACTGAACTTTTGCCATGTGCAGAAAGCCAGCAACCAGTCATGAAGAAGGAGATGTGGCTGCTTCTAGTCGCCTTGGGTGCACAATCCATGATGTTGGAAATCTCTTAGTTCCGACAGGAAAGCAGTAAAAGAGCATCATAAGTAGACACAGAAGCATTTAAATTCTTGTTTTCACTTGCACTGTTGATTTATGTAGAACACTTGTTTGCTGAAATGACAGTAGCTATATAAAAATATTTTGTGTCTATAAACAGTGTAAACTTTACTCAGACTGGCCATAAATTATTATGATAACATTATCATAAATGGTCTAAATTTTATTGACTGCATGGGTCTGATTCATGTAAGATTGAGAGCGTATTCACACGTAACATGCAGTCAAAAACATGTGTTTCCTTTTTCGACTTGTGTGGGCAAAAACCACATTGCAGAACTGATTTTACAAATCTCATCCACACAATACATGTGCTAGGAAATTGACCTGCGGTGGAGATCTTCAAATCCATAGAATGTCACTGTCTCTCATTGAATGAGGATGGATTTGTTGCAGATTTCTCGAATTTAATAAAAGACGTCAAAATCTTGTAAAAATGTATTGTTGCGCTCTTGCAGCTTAGTTATTGGCTGACTTGGGTTCAGAAAGTCATCAGAGGAAGTAATCCGAGGTACTAGGGTGGACTGAAGAATCAGTGCTGGACTAAGCAAGGTGAGTATTTTATTACTTTACATCTCTAGCGGGCTGTAAGTTTTATATCTAACTTATATAGGTTGTCTCGGTCCTTTGCTGATTGCAGAAGTCAGGGGGAGGGTTGAGGATCAAGATTTTGGGGATTTTATGTCAATTCTTAGTTCCCATAGGTGACTGGCAGCATGTATTTCTTCTCCACTCAGTAAAAAACAAACAAAAAACATGAATGTGCATGGGGAGTCTGGAGGAATAGTAGTTGTTGGCCATATGAGCATTGGGCATTTTTAGGGCATGTTCACACATTTTGCAAAAATTTCACCAACTTGTCATTATATCTAAACAGGGTTTGTCAAAATGAATGCACATGCTGAAGACGGAAAATTTCAGTCACAAAAAGTATCTGCCATAGGGTATGTTAACACATTGGAAAATTTCTTGACATAATTTATTTTCTGCATTTAAAAAAATAAATAAAAAAAAAGTCAGAAAAAAGCAGCCTTATTTTGACAATTATGGGTCACAAGCATAATAAACTGTGATAGAGAAGTATTGCAATATATTAATTATTAGAGGATCTGCAACATTCTATGATTTAGCATTTGCATCCCTGGAATAATACAGTTACTCCAAACTACTATATATACTGTATACATGTATATATAAATATGTCATGTTTACCAGTCCCGCCACCTCTTCTAGAATGGAGTGATTTGACGCTGGGGAATCAATATAAATAGGATTATATCTACAGCATCAAACATGCAGCATAAAAATTAAGTGTGTTAAAAATTGTTAGGGCACATTCATAATATGGAATTTTGCTCGGAAATTCGGATGCAGCGGCCTCCTGTTGTCTTCAATGAGATTCGGCTGCACTGTGCACACTGATGAATTTGAACATGTAAATTTTTTGGCCAGAATCCGCTTGGATATGCATTGGTGATGTCTGAGTGGACTTAATGTTAACTAAATCAGTCAAAACTTCCTATGCACAGAATGTCCGACATTTCATAGTGTTAATGCACCGTACTTTTGACACGCCACACAAACACGTCAAAACTTTTCATTGTGTGGGGTCTTGGTGTTGAGATCCCCATGATCATGAGGTATAGCCGGGAGTACACTTCACTCCATCCCATTAGAATCCAATGGAGCCCGTCACCTGCAATGAGGTGGATTGAGTGTGGAATTGGAGAGGGAAATGTGTAGGTGTACAATTCTCCTGGCTAAGTCTAGAGATTGGTGCGGGACTCAGCATGAAGACAAGCGATGCTGCAGCCTTTATATAATGCTTCTCCACATTAGATGTGCGCAGCCTCTATATAACATTTCTCCCCATAAGATGTGCCGCAGCCTCTATATAACACTATCCCCATTAGATGTGCCGCAGCCTCTATATAGCACTTCTCCCCATTAGATTTGTGCAGCCTCTATATAACACTTCTCCCCACTAGATGTGCCGCAGCCTCTATATAGCACTTCTCCCCATTAGATTTGTGCAGCCTCTATATAACACTGCTCCCCACTAGATGTGTCGCAGTCTCTATTTAACACTTCTAACCATTAGATGTGTGCAGTTTTTATATAACGCTTCCCGCCATTAGATGTGCGCAGCCTCTATTTAAAGTTTCATATATATATATATATACACACACAGTGGGGCAAAAACGTATTTAGTCAGCCACCAATTGTGCAAGTTCCTTAAAAAGATGAGAGAGGCCTGTAATTTTCATCATAGGTATACCTCAACTATGAGAGACATAATGAGAAAAAAAAATCAAAAAAATCACATTGTCTGATTTTTTAAAGAATTTATTTGCAAATTATCGTGGAAAATATGTATTTGGTCACCTAAAAACAAGCAAGATTTTTGGCTCTCACAGACCTGTACCTTCTTCTTTAACCTATTGGGGACGGATGGCGTACCTGTATGCCCTCCGCCCACTGCCTTTCTACAACACGCCGTGGCCCTGCGTCATAGCTGGTCGGGCCCGGCCTCTAAGGCTGGGTTCACACCACGTTTTGTTAAATACGGCTCCCGTATACGGCTGGGAGGAGGGGGCGGGGCTTAATCGCGGCGCCCGCACTCAGCCGTATTGGGGAACCGTATTTAATGTATGTCTATGAGCCAACCTAACAACTGCCAGGACCCGTGGCCAATAGCGCACGGCACTGATCGTGGTGCCACTTGCTATTAACCCTTTAGATGCAGTGTTCAAAGTTGAACGCCTTGTCTAAAATGAAGGTAAACTGCTCCCGGATAACTCAGTGGGCTGTTCGGGATTGCCGCAGCGAAATCACGGCATCCCGAACAGCTGTAGAACAGCAGGAATTGGATTTGAATGATCCAGAAGAGGATTGGGAGAATGTCATATGGTCAGATGAAACCAAAGTAGAACTTTTGGGAAAAAACTCAACTCGTCGTGTTTGGAGGAGAAAGAATGCTGAGTTGCATTCAAACAACACCATACCTACTGTGAAGCATGGGGGTGGAAACATCATGCTTTGGGGCTGTTTTTCTGCTAAGGGACCAAGACGACTGATCCGTGTGAAGGAAAGAATGATGAATGGGGCCATGTATTGTGAGATATTGAGTGAAAACCTCCTTCCATCAGCAAGGGCATTGAAGATAAAATGTGGCTGGCTCTTTCAGCATGACAATGATCCATACACACCACCTGGGCAATGAAGGAGTGGCTTTGTAAGAAGCATTTCAAGGTCCTGGAGTGGCCAAACAAGTCTCCAGACCTCAACCCCATAGAAAACCTTTAGAGGGAGTTGAAAGTCCGTGTTGTCCAGCAACAGCCCCAAAACATCACTGCTCTAGAGGACTTCTGCATGGAGAAATGGGCCAAAATACCAGCAACAGCATGTGAAAAACCTTGTGAAGACTTATAGAAAACTTTTGACCTCCGTCATTGCCAACAAAGGGTATGTAACAAAGAGGCAAAGAGTACAGAAGAGCACCGGCACATACGGGACTAAGCGTAAATTAAAGTGTGGGAAGACACATGGAACTAACTCACAGGAAACCTGCAACGGAGGTGCTCAGCCCAGCAAAAAGAGCAACAATCCAGCGAGACAAAGGCAGGCCACACTCACCAGGCAGGTAGGTTTATTAGGGTCTTGTAGACATCATACAGGCAGCGGGTTTGGGAGGTGGGATGGAGGACAGGGTGAACCGGAACAAGTTGTTTCGTGCGACTCCACGTCGCACAAAACAACTTGTTCTGGTTCACCCCGTCCTCCACCCCGCCTTCTGTCTGTATGATGTCTACAAGACCCGAATAAACCTACCTGCCTGGTGAGTGCAGCCTGCCTTTGTCTCTTTGTCTCGCTGGCATGTAAGAAAGTATTGAGATGAACTTTTATTGACCAAAAACTTATTTTCCACTATAATTTGCAAATAAATTCTTAAAAAATCAGACAGTGTGATTTTGTGGATTTTTTTTCTCATTATGTCTCTCATAGTTGAGGTATACCTATGATGAAAATTACAGGCCTCTCTTATCTTTCTAACCACTTGGGGATGCAGGGCGTATGCACATGCCCTGCATCCCCGATCCTTAACCCTTTAAGGACTTAGCCTTTTTTCCACCTTAAGGACTCGGCCGTTTTTTGCAAATTCTGACCACTGTCACTTTAAACATTAAAGGAGTAGTCCAGTGGTGATTCAGTGGTGAGCAACTTATCCCCTATCCTAAGGATAGGGGATAAGTTGCAGATCGCGGGGGGGTCCGACCCCTGGGGCCCCCGCGATCTCCTGTACGGAGCCCCGACAGCCCGCTGGAAGGGGGCGTGTCGACCTCCGCACGAGGCGGCGGCCGACACGCCCCCTCAATACAACTCTATGGCAGAGCCGAAGCGCTGCCTTCGGCAATCTCCGGCTCTGCCATAGAGATGTATTGAGGGGGCGTGTCGGCCGCCGCCTCGTGCGGGGGTCGACACCCGCTATCTCGGCGGAGAGCCGGGGCCCCGTACAGAGAGATCGCAGGGGGCCCCAGCGGTCGGACCCCCGCGATCTCAAACTTATCCCCTATCCTTAGGATAGGGGATAAGTTTTTCACCACTGGACTACCCCTTTAATAACTCTGGAATGCTTTTACTTATCATTCTGATTCCTAGTTTGTTTTTTCGTGACATATTCTCCTTTAACATAGTGGTACATTTTTGTGGGAAATTGCATCCTTTCTTGGTGAAAAATCCCCAAATTTGATGAAAAAAATGAATATTTTGCATTTTTCTAGCTTTGAAGCTCTCTGCTTGTAAGGAAAATGGATATTCAAAATATATTTAAAATTAATTAATTCACAGGAATATCAGCAAAGTGAAGGAGAAAATTCAAAATCTTAATTTTTTACACTCACATGTTCTTGTAGTCCCAATTTTTGAATTTTTGCAAGGGGTAAAAAGGAGAAAATTTTTACTTTGTAGCCCAATTTCTCTCGAGTAAGGACATACCTCATATGTCTATGTTAATTGTTCGGCGGGCGCAGTAGAGGGCTCAGAAGGGAAGGAGCGACAAATGGTTTTTGGGGGGCATGTCACCTTTCAGGAAGCCCCTATGGTGCCAGAACAGCAAAAAAAATCACATGGCATACCATTTTGGAAACTAGACTCCTCAGGGAACATAACAAGGGGTAAAGTGAACCTTAATACTCCACAGGTGATTCACGACTTTTGCATATGTAAAAAAAAAATAATAATTTTTTACCTAAAATGCTTGGTTTCCCAAAAATTTTACATTTTTAAAAAGGGTAATAGCAGAAAATACCCCCCAAAATTTTCAATTTTCTCCCGAGTATGGCGATACCCCATATGTGACCCTAAACTGTTGCCTTGAAATACGACAGGGCTCCAAAGCGAAAGAGCACCATGCACATTTGAGGCTTAAATTAGGGACTTGCATAGGGGTGGACATAGGGGTATTCTACGCCAGTGATTCCCAAACAGGGTGCCTCCAGCTGTTGTAAAACTCCCAGCATGCTTGGACAGTCAGTGGCTCTCTGGCAATACTGGGAGTAGTTGTTTTGCAACAGCTGGAGGCTCCGTTTTGTAAACAGCGGCGTACCAGACATTTTTCATTTTTATTGGGGAGGGGACGGGGGCTGTGTAGGGGTATGTGTATATGTAATGTTTTTTACTTTTTCTTTTATTTTGTGTTAGTGTAGTGTTTTTAGGGTACAGTCGCACGAGCAGGGGTTCACAGTAGTTTCTCGCTGGCAGTTTGAGCTGCGGCAGAAAATTTGCCGCAGCTCAAACTTGCAGCCGGATAGTTACTGTAAACCTCAGCCCATGTGAGTGTACCCTGTACATTCACATTGGGGGGGGGGGAGAAACATCCAGCGGTTGCAAAACTACAACTCCCAGCATGTACGGTCTATCAGTGCTGTACAGTGCTGGTAACAAACTCAGTGTTTTGCAACCAGTGTGCCTTCAGCTGTTGCAAAACTACAACTCCCAGCATGCATTGATAGACCGTACATGCTGGGAGTTGTAGTTATGCAACAGCTAGAGGCATACTACTTTGGCTGGGGATGCTGGGGATTGTAGTTATACAACAGCTGGAGACACACTGGTTTGCTACTTAACTCAGTGTTTCACAACCAGTGTGCCTTCAGCTGTTGCAAAACTACAACTCTCAGCAGTCACCGACAGCCAACGGGCATGCTGGGAGTTGTAGTTATGCAACCAGCAGATGCACCACTACAACTCCCAGCATACACTTTAGCTGATTGTGCAAGCTGGGAGTTGTAGTTATACAACAGCTGAAGGTACACTTTTCCATAGAAAAAAATGTGCCTCCAGCTGTTGCAAAACTATAAGTCCCAGCATGCCCATAAGGGAATGCTGGGAGTTGTGGTAGTCTGCCTCCTGCTGTTGCATAACTACAGCTCCCAGCATGCCCATTTTGCATGCTGGGAGCTGTTGCTAAGCAACAGCAGGAGGCTGTCACTCAGCTCCAACTGCTGCTCCGGCACACAGGTCAGTCCCTCATCGCCGCCGCCGCTCCTGGGGCCCCGATCCAAACAGGGACGCCGGGGATCGGGTTCCCCAGCTGCCGGGTCAACTTCCCGCACCCGCTCACGTCCTCCGGAAGAGGGGCGGAGCGGGTTGCGGGAGTGACACCCGCAGCAGGTGCCCTGATTGGTCGGCCGACGAATCAAGGCGATCGTGAGGTGGCACCAGTGCCACCTCACCCCTGTTGGCTATGGCTGTTCGGGGCCGTCAGAGACGGCCCAGAACAGCTTGTAATTCCGGGTCACTGGAGACCCGATTGACCCGGAATCCGCTGGGCTAAATTGTACAGAGATCTGCGGCCATCGCCAACATGGGGGGGGGTCATCATGACTGGGCGATATGCCGCGATGCCTGCTGAACGATTTCAGCAGGCATCGGGCACCGGCTCCACTCCAGCTGGCTGCGGGGGGCCGGGAAAGCTCATGACGTTCTCATACGTCATGAGCCCTTAAGGATTCTGAAATGAAGAACGTCATGAGTCCTTAAGGGGTTAAGGACTCAGGGTGTACCTGTACGTCCTGAGCATTTCCGGTCCCTGCTGCTCACCGGGCGGGAACCGGACCGGGATGCCTGTTAAAATCATTCAGCAGGCGATCGCCGCAAATCGCTCGTCAATTCAGACCGATGATCTGCATCGATTCCGGGTCATACGGGTCCCCAGTGACCTGAAAAATAAGGGGGATTGGGGATGTCCAAGACACCCACGATCCCCCTGAAGGGATAGGAGTGAGGTGGCAGGGGTGCCACCCCTCCTATCCCTGCTATTGGTCGGTAACCCATGGAGGTCTGGATATGGAATCACACTGAAAATCAAAGTGGAAAACCACACTACAGGCTGATCCAACTTTATGTAATGTCCTTAAAACAAGTCAAAATGAGGCTTATTAGTGTCTGTGGCCTCCATGTGCCGTATGACCTCCCTACAATGCCTGGGCATGCTCCTGATGAGGTGGCGGATGGTCTCCTGAGGTATGTCCTCCCAGACCTGGACTAAAGCATCCGCCAACTCCTGGACAGTCTGTGGGGCGTTGGTGGATGGAGCGAGACATGATGTCCCAGATGTGCTCAATCGGATTCAGGTCTGGGGAACGGGCGGACCAGTCCATAGCATCAATGCCCAGTACGGGATGGCGTTTCCCCATACTTTCCTGCCCTGTCAGGCAGTGTCCCTCCATGTCTCCAGGACCCCCTGCAGTTGTATCCCCCATGTATATAAGTTGTATTTTGTATTGTAGCTTTAATAAATGTACCAAGTGATTGTTACCCAGGAGGTATCAGTGACCAGCTGACCCCAAAGATGACCTATGGGCTCCCTGCTAGTCTCCCCCATATAAGACCTGGGTGGAGCTAGCCTCACTCTCTGGTTCCTGAGGTCCAGTCAAGACGTCTCAAGTGTGTGGCCAGAGCATTGTTGGCCTCAAGTCAAGTCCTGCAGCCACAAGTCAAGTGCACAGTAAGCTAACATCATAGCCCTGTCAGTCAAGTCAATTGTCTATCCAGCGTGGCATGCACTAAATTCTCCCATCCACTACAAGTCCCAGCAATTCTGCAAGGTCTCTGTGTCACCTCCTTAGGCCCTGGGTATACTGCATAGTCTGTAACAACTGTCTACCCTCAGTAAAGATACCGTTGTTCTGTAACTTGGCATTGGTGTCTTCATTGCCCCCGTGCCTAGCGCAGGAACCAGCGGTATACCTTTCGGTGGATAAGGCTAAACCACACCCTGGCGTCATGAACACAAGGGGTTAATACCATCAGAATGTTCTCCACAGCGTCTCCAGACTGTCACATGTGCTTAGTGTGAACCTGCTTTCATCTGTGAAGAGCACAGGGCGCCAATGGTGAATTTGTCAATCTTGATGTTCTCTGGCAAATGCCAAACATCCTGCATGGTGTTGGACTATAAGCACAACCCCCACCTGTTGATGTCGGGCCCTCATGCCACCCTCATGGAGTCTGTTTCTGACCGTTTGAGTGGACACATGCACATTTTTGGCCTGCTGGAGGTCATTTTGCAGGGCTCTGGCAGTGCTCCTCCTTGCACAAAGGCAGAGGTTCTACTGCAGGGTTGTTGGCCTCCTCTACATCTCCTGATGTACTGGCCGGTCTCCTGGTAGTGCCTCCATGCTTCTTAGCTCGCATTGATGTGCCATCCTGGATGGGCTGCGCTACCACTAGAGTGAAAGCACCGACAGCATTCAAAAGTGACCAAAACATCAGCCAGGAAGCATAGAGACTGACAAGTGGTCTGTGATCACCACCTGCAGAACCACTCCTTTATTGGGGGTGTCTTGCTAATTACCTATCATTTCCACCTGTTGTCTGTTCCATTTGCACAACAGCATGTGAAATTGATTGTCAATCAGTGTTCTTCCTGAGTGGACAGTGTGATTTCACAGAAGTGTCATGGACTTGGAGTTACATTGTGTTGTTTAAGTGTTTCCTTTATTTTTTTGAGCAGTGTATATATATATATAATGCTTTCCCCATTAGATGTCCCTCGTTCTCTATGTAACGCTTCTCCCCTCATACACCGCCGCCTCTATATAACACTTCTCCCTTGATACACTGCCGCCTCCATATAACGCTTCTCCCCGAATACACCGCCGCCTCTATATAACACTTCTCCCTTGATACACTGCCGCCTCCATATAACGCTTCTCCCCGAATACACCGCCGCCTCTATATAACGCTTCTCCCTTGATACACTGCCGCCTCCATATAACGCTTCTCCCCGAATACACCGCCGCCTCTATATAACGCTTCTCCCCGCACACACCGCCGCCTCTATATAACACTTCTCCCCTGATACACCGCCGCCTCTATATAACGCTTCTCCCCGCATACACCGCCGCCTCTATATAACGCTTCTCCCCTCATACACCGCCGCCTCTATATAACGCTTCTCCCCGCATACACCGCTGCCTCTATATAACGCTTCTCCCCGCATACACCGCCGCCTCTATATAACGCTTCTCCCCTGATACACCGCCGCCTCTATATAACACTTCTCCCCTGATACACCGCCGCCTCTATATAACGCTTCTCCTCACATACACCGCCGCCTCTATATAACGCTTCTCCCCGCATACACCGCCGCCTCTATATAACGCTTCTCCCCGCACACACCGCCGCCTCTATATAACGCTTCTCCCCGCACACACCGCCGCCTCTATATAACGCTTCTCCCCGCATACACCGCCGCCTCTATATAACGCTTCTCCCCTGATACACCGCCGCCTCTATATAACACTTCTCCCCTGATACACCGCCGCCTCTATATAACGCTTCTCCCCGCATACACCGCCGCCTCTATATAACGCTTCTCCCCTCATACACCGCCGCCTCTATATAACGCTTCTCCCCGCATACACCGCCGCCTCTATATAACGCTTCTCCCCGCATACACCGCCGCCTCTATATAATGCTTCTCCCCGCACACACCGCCGCCTCTATATAACGCTTCTCCCCTGATACACCACCGCCTCTATATAACGCTTCTCCCCGCACACACCGCCGCCTCTATATAACGCTTCTCCCCGCATACACCGCCGCCTCTATATAACGCTTCTCCTCACATACACCGCCGCCTCTATATAACGCTTCTCCCCGCATACACCGCCGCCTCTATATAACGTTTCTCCCCTGATACACCGCCGCCTCTATATAACGCTTCTCCCCGCATACACCGCCGCCTCTATATAACGCTTCTCCCCGCATACACCGCCGCCTCTATATAACGCTTCTCCCCGCATACACCGCCGCCTCTATATAACGCTTCTCCCCTGATACACCACCGCCTCCATATAACGCTTCTCCCCGCACACACCGCCGCCTCTATATAACGCTTCTCCCCGCACACACCGCCGCCTCTATATAACGCTTCTCCCCGCACACACCGCCGCCTCTATATAACGCTTCTCCCCGCATACACCGCCGCCTCTATATAACGCTTCTCCCCTGATACACCGCCGCCTCTATATAACGCTTCTCCTCACATACACCGCCGCCTCTATATAATGCTTCTCCCCGCACACACCGCCGCCTCTATATAACGCTTCTCCCCGCACACACCGCCGCCTCCATATAACGCTTCTCCCAGCACACACCGCCGCCTCTATATAACGCTTCTCCCCTGATACACCGCCGCCTCTATATAACGCTTCTCCCCTCATACACCGCCGCCTCTATATAACGCTTCTCCCCGCATACACCGCCGCCTCTATATAACGCTTCTCCCCGCATACACCGCCGCCTCTATATAACGCTTCTCCTCACATACACCGCCGCCTCTATATAACGCTTCTCCCCGCATACACCGCCGCCTCTATATAACGCTTCTCCCCGCACACACCGCCGCCTCCATATAACGCTTCTCCCCGCACACACCGCCGCCTCTATATAACGCTTCTCCCCGCACACACCGCCGCCTCTATATAACGCTTCTCCCCGCACACACCGCCGCCTCTATATAACGCTTCTCCCCGCACACACCGCCGCCTCTATATTACGCTTCTCCCCGCATACACCGCCGCCTCTATATAACGCTTCTCCCCGCATACACCGCCGCCTCTATATAACGCTTCTCCCCTGATACACCGCCGCCTCTATATAACGCTTCTCCCCGCATACACCGCCGCCTCTATATAACGCTTCTCCCCTCATACACCGCCGCCTCTATATAACGCTTCTCCCCGCATACACCGCCGCCTCTATATAACGCTTCTCCCCGCATACACCGCCGCCTCTATATAATGCTTCTCCCCGCACACACCGCCGCCTCTATATAACGCTTCTCCCCTGATACACCACCGCCTCTATATAACGCTTCTCCCCGCACACACCGCCGCCTCTATATAACGCTTCTCCCCGCATACACCGCCGCCTCTATATAACGCTTCTCCTCACATACACCGCCGCCTCTATATAACGCTTCTCCCCGCATACACCGCCGCCTCTATATAACGCTTCTCCCCTGATACACCGCCGCCTCTATATAACGCTTCTCCTCACATACACCGCCGCCTCTATATAATGCTTCTCCCCGCACACACCGCCGCCTCTATATAACGCTTCTCCCCGCACACACCGCCGCCTCCATATAACGCTTCTCCCAGCACACACCGCCGCCTCTATATAACGCTTCTCCCCTGATACACCGCCGCCTCTATATAACGCTTCTCCCCTCATACACCGCCGCCTCTATATAACGCTTCTCCCCGCACACACCGCCGCCTCTATATAACGCTTCTCCCCGCATACACCGCCGCCTCTATATAACGCTTCTCCCCGCATACACCGCCGCCTCTATATAACGCTTCTCCCCGCATACACCGCCGCCTCTATATAACGCTTCTCCTCACATACACCGCCGCCTCTATATAACGCTTCTCCCCGCATACACCGCCGCCTCTATATAACACTTCTCCCCGCACACACCGCCGCCTCCATATAACGCTTCTCCCCGCACACACCGCCGCCTCTATATAACGCTTCTCCCCGCACACACCGCCGCCTCTATATAACGCTTCTCCCCGCATACACCGCCGCCTCTATATAACGCTTCTCCCCGCACACACCGCCGCCTCCATATAACGCTTCTCCCCGCACACACCGCCGCCTCTATATAACGCTTCTCCCCGCACACACCGCCGCCTCTATATAACGCTTCTCCCCGCATACACCGCCGCCTCTATATTACGCTTCTCCCCGCATATACCGCCGCCAGCAGCCAACAAAATTTGAAAAGTTGCAAAAGTTACAAGTGTAGGAAAAGAATGAGGGTGCGAAAGGGGGACGTGGCTGACCAATCAGAAGCCTCGACACAGCCGCCAATGACTTACTGGCCGCCAGAGCCAATCAGAGCGCGCCTTACTGGGCGGATTGAAGCCAGGCAGTCCAGGCAGGGGAACAGAGCAGAGCTGTCTGCGGGGGATGTACAGCGGGAGTGATAGTCTGTGCTCTGCCCGGGATATCCTGCGAGCCTCCGCGTCCCCCTGTGAGCGACCATCTGCCTGGAAGTGTAAAGGATCGGGACCCCTATACAGGACACAGGAGCCCCTTATCAGGAGTACCGTCACCTCGCAGCTGGTTGTGCTCTTCCCGATGATCACCCCTTTATCTGCTGCGCCCCCAGACATGGAAGGATCAGTGATCGCTCCCGTGTAACTCCTCATCATCATCAGCGGCTCATTGGTGGCGATCAGCCTGTCATCCTCGGCTGTGACAGTACAGTGCGGATTATAACATGCAGCCCCGGACTGGAAGGAGTCTCCTGCAGGATCTCAGCCTCCTTCTTCTTCTCCTGGGATGTTGTCTGGCGTCCAGGACCCCCTGTCCCACCAGGTGCAGCTGCACTGGGGATATGGTAGACTGCAGCAACCTGGGGCTCACAGAGGTGCCCACTGACCTGCCAGCATGGGCAACCCACCTGTAAGTTCTGCCAACTTCCTCTGATCCATCATGTGTCCACTGTGGGCATGCATGTCATATCTGTAGTGTAACATCAGGACAGTGCTCTCCAAACTTTCAACCTCCATAGCAAAACTACAACTCCCAGCATGCCCGGACAGCCAGCGGCTGTCCGGGCATGCTGGGAGTTGTAGTTTTGCATCCGCCGGAGGTCATTCCTCATTTAGGGTATGTTCACACAAAGCAGATATTTTCTTTCTTTCTAATTAACTACAATAGGGAAGCCAAAATGTTCTGCAGCAATTCTGCGACAACTCTGCAGCAATTCTAATCATCTTTATATAGCGCCAACAGATTCCGCAGTCCTGTGACAAATTCCGCTGCAATTCTGCAACAAAATCTGCAGCAATTATAATATTTATATAGCGGCAACGGATACCACAGCTCTGCGACACAATCTGCAACACTTCTTAAGAAAATATGCAAATTCGCAACAAATCTCCAGTCTATCCATCCCCCCCCTATGTGCGAACATACCCTAAGTTGACAGGCCCATCTTCAGGAGTTCCCCTTTAATATGACATGTGGTCTATACTTAGTCAACCAGTGATCTCCCACCTGTTGGCCTCAGGTTGGAGATGGCGGAGATATATATGTGTGTGTGTATATATATATATATATAAAAGCCGCCAAGTCCCATTAAACAAACATGATTCCAAGTCTCCTGGCCCTAGCTGTGATTTACATCTGCTGTATACAGATGGGGTGGTGGGAAGGGGGTACCCTAGTGTATACATTATTGTAATATTCCCATTATTATTACCGCTCCTGCGCCAGGTGTGTGCTGGGAAATCTGCCAAGCAATGCTTTGTACGACAATAAAAAAAAACATTTATAAAATATATATATATATATATATATATTTTATTTTTTTTATTTTTATTTTTTTATTTATTTACATTTTTTTTGTATTTTTGATATATATATATATATATATATATATATATATATATATATATATATAATCTAAAAAATACAAAAGAAATGTAAATAAAAAAAATAAAAAAAAATAAAAAAATATATAATGTGTATATAGCTATAATGTAACCCATGTTTCCAGATCGGCTTTTACATTCCTACTGTAGGGGGAAAAAAAAACACATGATGCAAATTAGAGCCCGATGAATTATTGCTAATATGATTTTATGGTTGTCGGCCGCATAGTCTCGCTTATTGAAGTGTGAGGGCTTCTGTTGTTGTGGCTGCTAAATCTGGCTTTGGGGCTATGGTGTTTGTTTTAGGTTTTATGTAAAACCTTTTTTTTTTTTGGGGGGGGGGAGTGGACTGGCTTTGTGTTTAAAAAGAGAAAACTTTGTTACAGCTCAACCAGGGAGCCTCCAGCTGTTGCAAAACTACAACTCCCAGCATGCCCGGACAGCCGTAGGCTGTCCGGGCATGCTGGGAGTTGTAGTTTTGCAACAGCTAGGGGGAATACTGGTTGGTTGGGAAAACACTGCCTTATAAAATGAATTAGGGTTTTAGTGTTGGAAACGCTGCAGATTTGTTGCAAATTTTCACTTCCGTATTGAAGTTAAAGGGGTACTCCGGAGGAAAACGTATTTATTTATTTTTTTTGTTTAAATGAACTGGTGCCAGAAAGTTAAAGGGGCACTCCGGTGGAAAACATATTTATTTATTTTTTTGTTTAAATCAACTGGTGCCGGAAAGTTAAACAGATTTAGTAAATTACTTCTATTAAAAAAAAAAACTTTACCCTTCCAGTACTTTTTAGCAGCTGTATGCTACAGAGAAAATTTATTTTTCTTTTTGTCTTGTCCTCAGTGCTCTCTGCTGACACCACTGTCCGTGTCAGGAACTGTCCAGAGCAGCATAGGTTTGCTTTATGGGGATTTTCTCCTGCTCTGGACAGTTCCAGATCAGGTGTCAACAGAGAGCACTGTGGACAAGACAAAAAATAAATTACTAAAGAAAAGGATTTCCTCTGTAGCAAACAGCTGCTAATAAGGGCTGGAAGCGTAGATTCTTTAATGGAAGTCATTTAAAAATCTGTTCTAACTTTCTGGCACCAGTTGATTTAAAAAAAAAAATATATATATATGTTTTTCACCGGAGTACCCCTTTTAATTCAGAACAAATGCGCAAGCGTGTGAGCATACCTGGGGTACCTGTATGTAGGCGGCAAGGTTTGACAGATCGGCTAGCAACTTTTTTTTTTTTTTTTTAAACTTTGTCAAGCAGCATAAAACAAATTTCGGCTGCCTCTTGTAGAGGTCATCTTGGCTACTGATATAAGACGTGACATTGATGTGAGCGATTTAGTTCAGCGTTTCCCAACCAGCGTGCCTCCAGCTGTTGCAAAACTACAACTCCCAGCATGCCCGGACAGCCAAAGGCTGTCCGGGCATGCTGGGAGTTGTAGTTTTGCAACAGCTGGAGGCACGCTGGTTGGGAAACGCTGATTTAGTTCAAAAGTAACAGAAAAGAGAAAAAAAAAATGTTAATATAAAGTAGAACAATGTATTATTTATATATTTATTTTTATTTTTTTCCAAAATATTATTCATTTATTTCAGTTACCCCTACTGTATCACTGTTAGGCATTGTTCACATGTAGTGTGTTCTCTGATTCGTCATATCTGTACTGTAACATTTTCTTAAATCCACAACGGCAGTGGTCTTCAAATGTTGAACCTCCAGCCTTTGCAAAACTACAAATCCCAGCATGCCCTTTGAGCCGTTTGGGGCGTGCTGGGAGTTGTAGTTTTGCAACAGTTGGGAGACGACTGCATCGGGGTATGTTCACACGTAGCAGATCACCTGCAGATTTGTTGCACGGATGCAGAAAGAAAAAATCTACAATGGAAAGATTTAGTCCTAGTGTGAGCCCCTAATACCACATGTGAACTCTGCCATATAGTGAGACCAGTGGGTTAATAGTCTTTGCGGTACTATTAATTCCTTTCTGAATTAATTGTAAGATTAGGTGAGATGAGCCCCTCGAGGGGGATATCTGCTGTGAACTAGGAGGCGGAAAATGTTCCCCTCCTCCATGTAGTGTTTTTAGTAGAGATGAGCGAACTTACAGTAAATTCGATTCGTCACGAACTTCTCGGCTCGGCAGTTGATGCCTTTTCCTGCATAAATTAGTTCAGCTTTCAGGTGCTCCGGTGGGCTGGAAAAGGTGGATACAGTCCTAGGAAAGAGTCTCTTAGGAATGTATCCACCTTTTCCAGCCCACCGGAGCACCGGAAAGCTGAACTAATTTATGCAGGATAAGTCATCAACTGCCGAGCCGAGAAGTTCGTGACGAATCAAATTTACTGTAAGTTCGCTCATCTCTAGTTTTTAGGTTTCTCTTTTAGTCCAGGTCTGTATATTGGACTTTGCTATTGTCCTGCTGAGATTCCTAATATTTGTTTTAGGTACAGTATAAGGTGGAAGGATTGATGATCCAGACTTGGTTATACAGTCAGGTTTTTGTAGTTCGGTCTAAAGGCTGAAAAGTTGCAAAATTTTGGAATTCCAGGTTTCTGTAGGGCAGTGTTCCCCATCCTGTGACTACAACTTCCACCAGCCTTGTACTGTCCAAACATGATGGGAGTTGTGGTTTTGCACCAGGCACAGGTTGGAAGTCCATTTCATGGTCCGGTTGTTCCAACTCAAGTACAAGCTAAAACTTTTTAAAAATAAATAAATAAAATAAAATAAAAGTAAGTATTTATTTATCTTGGCACGTAATTGTAAATTGCGTGTTGCCAATAAATCCACCGTTATACGACATCTTTACTGTTTCCAAATAGGCAACAGTTTTGTGTCCGATTTGATAGTATTTGACCCCAGGAATTATTGCTTCATTCCAGCGACCACACTGAGCCCTCTAAACTGGACTCCAAGACTGTGGGCCTCATTTACTAAGGCTAGGTTCAGACTACGGAATTTCTGGGCAGAATTTCTGCCGGAGATTGAGCCGGCGGCACTAGGACCGAGCAGATTGCATTCCTGCCCCCATAGACTGCAATGCATTTGCGGGTGGATCTTTTTGGGAGATCTGCTCAGAAATGCATTGCCATCTATGGGGACGGCAATGTAGACCGCACGGTCCTAGTGCCGCCGTCTCGATCTCCGCCAGAAATTCTGCCCAGAAATTCCACAGTGTGAACCTAGCCTAAGAGTTTCGGGTTTTTACTAGTGGGAAAAGTTGTTTCAGACATGCAGGATTCCTTTCTATTCACTATTGGGAAAAGTCGGGAACATTTTCTGACCAGCTTTTTCTAGGTCGATATTTCTAGCCATTTACCCACAGGATTTTCTGTGAATTCAATAGTAAATCGGTCGGGTTGTGAAACCACGCCCCTTTTTGGCCAGCCATGCCCCCTTTTGCGACAGACCACGCCCCTTCGGGCTTGTCGGGTTTTTCAGGCGCACACTGGCGCAGACATGTCTCAGACAAAATAACCAGACAAAAACTGGTCGGTTTCAGCTTAGTAAATGAGGCCCAGTGTTCACACGGCGGAATTTCTGTGATTCCGCTCAAATTCCTGTTCCGCAAAGCTGGCTGCGGATTTTATTTATTTATTTTACAGTTTTGCGTATTATGCACGGAATTTATGCGGAATTCTGGCCGGAATTTCTTTGATTTTAGTGGGTCTCAATGTTTTTGTAGAAACCGGAAATTCCGCTGTGTGAATGGGACAGCAAAATCCCCATTCAACACAATGGCCCTAATTTACTAAGGCTAAGTTTCCACTTCGTTTTTTTTCTGGCAGTTTTTGGATATCTGCCACTGCAGTTTTTGAGCCAAAGTCAGAAGTGGATCCATAAGGAAGGAGAAGTGTAAGTCCTTCCTTTATAGGTCCTATTCCTTTTGAATACACTTCTGGCTTTGGCTCAAAAACTGCAGTGGCAGATATCCAAAAACTGCCAGAAAAAAACCCAAGTGGGAACCTAGCCTAAGAGCATTGTGTAGGCTTATTTGTGGGTTTTAATTCCCTACAAATTATTTTTCACTGTATTTACTAAGGTTTCCCTACATTATTTTTTTTTGTTTGTTTTACACCTGCTCTGATCTGTCAGGTTTTACTCAGCTGAAATCCTCCACATTTTCTGTGGAAGCCTTAGTAAATATGTTGGGATTTTGTGAAAGCGTCGGGAACACGACCCTTTTCAGTGACCCCCCCCCCTTTCCACCACGGCCACGCCTCTTTTTTGATTTTCTTAGTAAAATGGAGTTAGTCTGTTTTTTTCCCAATTCTGGCACAAATTATGGTGCAGACTAGAGATGAACGAACTTACAGTAAATTCGATTCTTCACGAGCTTCTCGGCTCGGCAGTTGATGACTTATCCTGTATCAATTAGTTCAGCTTTCAGCTGCTCCGGTGGGCTGGAAAAGGTGGATACAGTCCTAGGAAAGAGTCTCCTAGGAATGTATACACCTTTTCCAGCCCACGGGAGCACCGGAAAGCTGAACTAATTCATGCAGGATAAGTCATCAACTGCCGAGCCGAGAAGTTTGTGACAAATCAAATTTACTGTAAGTTCGCTCATCTCTAGTGCAGACAGACATTGCGCCAGAATCTGGCACACAACCCGACAAAACATGTCAGGTATACAATAGTAAACGAGGGCCAATGTGCAGTAAATTTAGCAGAATCTCCATTATGAATTTTACCAGCAGATTCCGCATGAAAATTCTGCCGTGTGAACATAGTCTGAAAAGTATAAGTCTGTTTTCTAAAAGTAGAAAAGAAAAAATTTTAAATTAAAAAAACACATAAAAATTGTGCCTTTTTAAGATAACATCTCGAAGTTTGTCGTCTTTACTAATTTGCTTTCCCCATCATGATTGGAATTCTTCTTCTCCTCGTCCCCATGCGATCCAGTCTGCGCCGGGTTAAACATATGTTGAACCATTGTAGTTTTATGTCCGCTTTGATCATTCCTCGCGATAAAAGGGCACATTAACAGGTGGAAATCATAAACCATGTCGCCATGAGGCCCCCGGCGGGAATACTGTAATGTAAATCTATTTCAATACCTTGCAAAGGTCGTAACCTTTTTTGACCGTCCTATAAGAAAACCAGTGGGCGCTGTGTAGTCCTGCGGGGTGGTAGATGATTGACTAGGTTAAGTACAGTAGATGACGAAGTCTTTTGCTTCTGAGGGTCGTGAACTGGATTTTTTATTTATTTTTTTATTCTTGGCTATGAATTTCCTTCTTATAACTTTTCCAAGCACTTGTCTGACTCATGCGACCACGAGATCCCAAATGGGTCGTTACGTTTTAAAGGGCATTTCCCCCTAAAATGGGATAGAAAAAAAAATAAAAAATAGTAGATAAAATCATTGGGGGAAATTTATCAAAACCTGTCCAGGGAAAAAGTTGCCCATGGCAACCAATCAGATCGCTTCTTTCATTTTTCACAGGTCTCTTTAAAAAAAGAAGCAATCTGGTTGCCATGGGCAACTGCACCACTCTTCCTCTGCGTAGTTTTCGATAAATCTCCCCCATTGAGTCATCTGAGTGTGCCCAATTTATGTTCAGCCATCTGTTCTGTTTCTAGGAAAGCTGAGTGATAACCAATAAGGCCATTATCCACTGTACAACTACTAACATCATTATTGCTATCCTGTTGACAGAATCCTTGAGAGAACCCAGATCAGTGTTTCCCCAACCAGTGTGCCTCCAGCTGTTGCAAAACTACAACTCCCAGCATGCCCGGACAGCCTTCGGCTGTCCGGGCATGCTGGGAGTTGTAGTTTTGCAACAGCTGGAGGCACACTGGTTGGGGAAACACTGACCCAGATGGATCTTACGGCATCTGGTGATCTACATTTGGTTCTTCTGTATAAAGAACGTGGCGCAGCGTCATTTAGTTTAAAAGATGAGTAAAGTTAGGCTATGTTCACACAGCGGAAATTCCGCCGAAAAATTCCACTCAGAAGTTCCCCAAAATTTACTGCGCATTAAATTAAATGGGGGATCCACTGCAGAATTCCTGCTTTTCCGGATTTTGCAAAAAACGCCTTTTAAATATTGCGACGGAATCCCATTGGAGTCAATGGGGCTTTGAACTTCTGTGTGTTAAACACAGAGGAATTCTGCTGTGTGAACATAGCCTTAGGAGCCTCCATCAAACAACCTGAAGCTTTTTTTTTTGAAGTTTTTTGTGGAATTTGATGGACCCCATTATATGTCATTAGGGTCTCTCAGGCATCATTGATCTGACCCATTTGAGGCATCCGGCCTTTCATTTCACCCCCCCCCCCCCCCCCCCCCCCCCGCCATGTAGGTAGTGTGAATTGAATCACTGTATTGGGGAGAAATAACGTTTTTGTCAGACTAATAAAGTTAATTGAAATATTAAAGGGGTACTCCGGTGGAAAGCTTTTTTTAATTTTTTTAAATGAACTGGTGCCAGAAAGTTAAACAGATTTGTAAATGGCTTCTATTAAAAAAAATCTTAATCCTTTCAGTACTTTTTAGCAGCTGTTTGCTACAGAGGAAAATCTTTATTTTTTGAATTTCTTTTTTGTGTTGTACACAGTGCTCTCTGCTGACACCTGATGCCCAGAGCAGGAGAAAATCCCCATAGCAAACCTATGCTACTCTGGACAGTTCCTGACACGGACAGAGGTGTCAGCAGAGAGCACTGTGGACAACACAAAAAAGAAATTCAAAAAGTAAAGCATTTCCTCTGTAGCATACAGCTGCTAATAAGTACTAAAAGGATTAAGATTTTTTAATAGAAGTCATTTACAAATCTGTTTAACTTTCTGGCACCAGTTCATTTAAAAAAAATAAAAAAAAAGTTTTCCACCGGAGTACCCCTTTAAGTTAAATGCCTGCATGAAGTTTGTTTTCTGTTAGGTTAATAAAGTTATCTGTAACTTTCGTCACTTTCCTACAATGCAGATCCCCCACCGCCCCGCCGTGTTTTGGACTCCCATATGGATAATGTTCATTTAGTTTGCGTTGACCCCCCCCCCCCCCCTTTCCTCCCAGATATTTTTTAATGGCTTCTTGTGGTTTCTTTATTATAGCTATAATGTTGCTCAACTGAGCAGGGGAAGCCTCGTATTATCTCCCGGACTATCCTATCCTGGCTTAGTGGCTTTCTTAATAGAGAGAGAAAAAAAACACGCATCCTTTCCCCACAATACACAGGATATCATTAAGACTCCTCCTGAGGTACTAAGGTGGAAGAAAAGGTTTCACATTCTAAATTCTTAAAGCATCATTTATTTGAAATAATTGAACTTTTTATTTTTTTATATATAAATTGATAAAAAATTGTAGCTTTTAAAAAAATTTTTGTAAAAAAAACAAAAAACAAAAAAAGGATTATACAAAAAGTCTAGGGTCACAACTTGTTTTTGTCCCCATCACAGTCCATTTAATTTTGCTGTATATGTTAAAAAAAAAAAAAAAAGGATCTGTTTTATTGTTTTATTAATTTAATTAATTTAATTCATTATTTAAGGTTTTTTTTTTTTTTTTTAATAATTTAAGTCAATGGGAAATGGACTATGCTGTATGGCAATACCGCAGCATCAGTTTTTAGCATCTATTAATGTATGTTTTTTTTTTCCCTATAAAAAGAATATGTTAAATTCATTATTCTCCAAACTGTGGCCCTCCAGCTGTTCAAAACTGCAACTCCCAGCATGCCCAGATGGTTGTTGGCTGTCTGGGCATGCTGGCAGTTGTAGTCATTTACATCTTTAATTGGGAGTTCCCTTCCTATGTGGCATCAGTGCAGACATATTTTTTGCAGAATTCCTAAGTACATTTTCTATCAGAAGCAATGAATACATTTACTGTACTTCCAGATACTTCTAGTTATTCCTAGTGATAAAAAACAGGACTGTACTGCGTAAAGTACCTGTAGAATAGTATAATGGTTGTCTTTTTGTGTGTGTGTGGGGTGTAAGGTGCAGTTCATGCAATGGCCAGAGGGGTGCTACTGTGCGCCTGCTCGTATACTGTCATTTCCTCTCACACTAGAGCTCTGTAATGTTGAATTGTCTTCATGTTCAGATGATCAAATGTTAAAGGGGTTCTCCACCATAAGGTGATTTTTGTACATACCTGGCAGCCAGTAATGGACGTACTTAGGAATAATCTGCGCTTGTCTTGGGGCTAAATGGCTGTGAGATTACCATAACACTGTGACTAGCTTTTTGCAAACTGGTATTTCCTGTTTAACTTTTCTTTTTTTGACTACAAATCCCATAATTCCATTTTCCTCCCTACTACACCTCAGCCACCCCACCCATTGAAACATAAATGAGCTGCGTCCATTCAAAAGACCTGTGGTTTTCAATCAGGGTGCCTGCAGCTGTTGCATTAGTTGCAGATTGATCTCTCTCCCACCAAGCGATCGCTCCACCCATTGAAGCAGACAGGCTCCCTGTCATCAGCTGACTAGTGAGTCAGGTCTCGGCTGCATTGCAACCTGGGAAAAATCTGAGACAAGTCATTTTGTATGCTGTTAAAAATAAATATTGGGGTGAAAATCACATAAGAATTGTGAGAAAACCGTCACACACAGGTACAGACACTATATTATGAACTACACTAACTTTACAGCCCCTGTAGCATAGTCAAATAAAATAAAAATAAAAAACTGGAATACCCCTTTAATGCATTTTCAATAAGGGTCGGAGAGAAGTGTCTTCCTGTGGCTCAGTGACGCTTTTCTCACTCCCTTTGGATGTCTATGGCCAATTCAACAAGTTTTCAGATATGTTTCCAGGTGTTGGTGCACTTACCCCCTTAGCCTAGTGCAGTGGTCTTCAACCTGCAGACCTCCAGATGTTTCAAAACTACAACTCCCAGCATGCCCGGACAGCCGATGGCTGTCCAGGCATGCTGGGAGTTGTAGTTTTGCAACATCTGGAGGTCCGCAAGTTGAAGACCACTGGCCTAGTGGCTCAGTGAAGTTAAGAAATTCTCAAGTACTGTGCCAGATTTTGGATGGTCTTTCTTATAAAATTGACAGTGTGGCACAGGTCGTATAGGACCTACTGTATGGTGTGTACCAGGCGTGTAGATGTCCCCACGTGTATTTTATGGCTGTGTATTATTGGCATAGTGATAAGGGAAAGCTGAATCCATCCCTTTTATGACTAGTCCAGCGAAGCACTGTTGACATTTAGAATTAGTGTAGTCTTTGTTTTTTTTTCAATTTACATGTTTGCTTATCTGTGGGGGATTTTGGGCACATCTGTCTATTCCTGGATATTTTATTCAACATAATCCTCCATGTTTGCAATGTGTTTAAACTTACAATGGGTTCTTCTTAAAGGGGTATTCCAGGAAAAAACTTATATATATCAGCTGGCTCCAGAAAGTTAAACAGATTTGTAAATTACTTCTATTAAAAAATCTTAATCCTTTCAGTACTTATGAGCTTCTGAAGTTAAGGTTCTTTTCTGTCTAAATCCTCTCTGATGAAACCTGTCTCGGGAAACGCCCAGTCTAGAAGAGGTTTGCTATGGCAATTTGCTTCTAAACTGGGCGTATCCCGAGACAGGTGTCATCAGAGAGGATTTAGACAGAAAAGAACAACCTTAACTTTAGAAGCTCATAAGTACTGAAAGGATTAAGATTTTTTAATAGAAGTAATTTACAAATCTGTTTAACTTTCTGGAACCAGTTGATATTAGAGATGAGCGAACTTACAGTAAATTCGATTCGTCACGAACTTCTCGGCTCGGCGGTTGCTGACTTTTCCTGCATAAATTAGTTCAGCTTTCCGGTGTTCCGGTGAGCTGGAAAAGGTGGATACAGTCCTAGGAAAGAGTCTCCTAGGACTGTATCCACCTTTTCCAGCCCACGGGAGCACCTGAAAGCTGATCTAATTTATGCAGGAAAAGTCATCAACCGCCGAGCCGAGAATTTGTGACGAATCGAATTTACTGTAAGTTCGCTCATCTCTAGTTGATATATAAACATTTTTTTTTCCTGGAATACCCCTTTTAATATGACCATTTATACATCTTATTGTTAGGGTTGGAAATTCTTGGTAAGGATGTAGTGAAGATCATTAGGACCTGTTCACACAGTGGAATTTCCGAGCAAAATCCATCAGAAAAATTCTGCATTGAAATTCCGATGCAGCAAGCCTCACATTGTTTTGTAGAGGGATTTTGCTGCACTCAGCAGAATTTCCACAGTGGAATTGAAATTTAACTTCCAAACGTGTTCATTCTTTCAGCAAAATGCGCTTGAAAATGCATTGCCGTCTATGGAAACGTCTCATTTCCGAGACATCATGGCACCGGCTTGTTCTTCTTGTCCCTGCGGCCCACAGAATGTCGTCCCAGAATTTTTTAGGACAGAACCGGATGTTTTAACATTTTTTGTTTTGCTTAATAAACTCGCATTGAAAGACATGGGAATGCATCAACTAGTGCAAAAAAAAAAAGCATGCTAAACATACACAATGCGAACGCAGCCAAAACGTACATAGTGAAAAGTATTTCCACAGGAGAAAAACGAGGCGCAAAAAAAAAATGTACTTATTGCATGAGTTAGGATTTGTATCATGTAAAATAAAAAATTTCCGCCACTCAGAAATCTGGAAAAGCTGGGTCGCAACCTCTTTCATAGTTCAAATAGCAGCAATACTAGTTACTGTATGTTGCTTTCTTAGAGAAAGACGTAACAATGCATTGTCAGAAAAGAACAAAAATTGAACTTTTATTGATTTATTATTTTTGATGGAATTTTAATAGTTTATTTTATTACATTTTTTAAATTCTTTTAAATGTTTTCCGTAAACTCTTCTAAAAAGCAGCCAGTGTTCTCCAATGTGCGGCGGTGCAGCTGTTGCAAAACTACAACTCTCATCATGCCCTGACAGTCTTCAGTTCTCAGGGCATGATGGGCGTTGTAGTGATGCAACAGCTGCAGGGCCGCAGGTTTGGGAAACTCTGCAGTAGAGCTTTTTACCATCACTGAGAAGAGCTCGGAAAGTGACAAATGTTCCCGTCTCCTTCCGGTTTCAGTGTCCGAGAGGAGCGCGTATAAATATGCCATGTGTTACACCACGAGGGATGGAGGCTTTTCTTTCCAGTAGAATTTGTCCGCCACAGCTGCCGCCGCAGAAGTGCTCGTAATAGTAACGTTGGGTGGAGAAATGACAGCGGCGCAGTGTGATGTGTGAAAATAAGGATACCGTGCCTGGGGGCCTACTAAAAAATTAATTCTAGCCTTCCCTCTGGTGACCTTGTCTAAATGTAGGTTCAGGCGTGGATGGGGGAGGGGCCGGGATTGTTAAAAAAAAAAAAAGTCAAAATTAGGTCAATGAACTGTGTGACTGCAGAAAGGGATAAGGTAAAAGTCATTGCTTACGCAAATGCTTTCCTTCGGAAAAGTAGAACATAATTAACAAGTAACAATTTATTAACATTTTTGTTCTTTTTAGAGATATTATTGGGGGGAGATTTATGAAAAGTTGCCCAGTTGCCCATAGCAACCAATCAGATCGCTTCTTTCATTTTTAACAAGGCCTCTGCAAAATGAAAGTGATCTGATTGGTTGCTATGGGCAACTGGGCAACTTCTCCTCTGGACAGGTTTTGATACATCTCCCCCCATTATTATTATTATTATTATTATTTATTATTATTATCAATAAATATTTCAAACATGGCTGCCCGCCGGGTTTGACTTTAGGTAACAAATGATTTTGGTGCAATCTTCACCTTGTTTTCCAAACAGTGTGCCTCCAGCTGTTGCAAAACTACAATTCCCAGCATGCCCGGACAGCCTCCGGCTGTCCGGGCATGCTGGGAATTGTAGTTTTGCAACAGCTGGAGGCACACTGTTTGGAAAAAACTAGCCTACAGGAACTAGCAAAAGTCCTCCACCTCCATGTAAATAACATGTGTTTTTGAGGGTGGAAAACTTCTGAATAGTTAAAGGGGTACTCCAGTGGAAAACTTTATTTATTGTTTTTTTATATATATTTTTTTTTTATCAACTGGTGCCAGAAAGTTAAACAGATTTGTAAATTACTTCTATTAAAAAAATCTTAATCCTTTCAGTACATATGAGCTTCTGAAGTTGAGTTGTTTTTTTCTGTCTAAGTGCTCTCTGATGACACGTGTCTCGGGAACCGCCCAGTTTAGAAGAGGATTGCTATAGGGATTTTCTTCTAAACTGGGCGGTTCCCGAGACACGTGTCATCAGAGAGCACTTAGACAAGAACAACTCAACTTCAGAAGCTCATAAGTACTGAAAGGATTAAGATTTTTTAACTTTTTTAACTTTTTTAACTGTTTTAACTTTCTGGCACCAGTTGATTTAAAGAAAAAAAAGAAAAAAATTCCACCGGGGTACCCCTTTAAGGCCATAATGCTGCCACACTTTTGCTGAACCAAACTTAGATTACCAGAAGGTACTGTCAGGAGCCTCCATCCCTTGTAGTGTAGCACTGCAGATGTATTATGAAGCCACCGTGGGCAGCTCTTCTATGGAAGACATAGGCCCTCATTTACTAAGAGTGTTGTGTAGGTTTCTTTGTGGGTTTTAATTTCCCTACAACTTATTTTCCACGGTATTTACTAAGGTTTCCCTACAGTTTCCACTTTCCCTACATTTTGCTTTTTTTTTTACACCTGCTCTGATCTGTCGGGTTTTCCTCAGCTCAAATCCACCACATTTTATGTGGAAACCTTAGTAAATATGTTGGGTTTTTGTGAAAATGTCGGGAACACGCCCCTTTTCAGAGACCATGCCCCTTTCTCGGCGACCACACCCCTTTTTTTTAGGTTTTCCCAGCAAAATGGAGAGTTAGTCGGGGATTTTTCAATTCTGGCGCAAAATCTTTCGCAGACAGAATTTCTGGCGCAATGCGACAGCATCTGGTGCACAAAACCCGACAAAACATGTCGGGTTTGCAATAGTAAATGAGGGCCATAGTGTTTCTAGACAGAAACCAAGTTGGACGTACTAGGGATCGACCGATTATCGGTATGGCCGATATTATTGGCCGATAATCACGATTTTGGGCATCATCGTATCGGCAATTACCTTGCCGATAAGCCGATAATGCCCCGCCCACCCGCACCGCCCCCACCGCACCGCAACCTAGTACGCTGCATAGACCCGCTACGCCGTGACGTCAGGTGCGTCACTGCGCAGTGGCATCACTACGCAGTGGCGTCTATGCTGCGTTACTAGGCCAGAGCCTGCCCGGAGTGGAGAATATGACCCCCGGAGAAGGACAGCCCGGACCGGTTCACCCTCCACCCGGAATGCCGCCGGACACTACAGGAAGGGAGGATGGCCCGGACCACCCTGACAGGTAGGGGGAGAGAAGCGGGTGGTGGCGGCGGCGGCCTATGGCACCGCAAAAGCCACTGCAGTGCATTGATTTAAAGCACCCGCTTTAAATCAATGATCTGCAGCGGTGTCGCAGGGGGATAAATAGCCGATAACTTATACCGGAATATCGGTATAAGTTATCGGCTATCGGCCCTAACCTCCACCGATTATCGGTATCAATATCGGCCCTAAAAAAACGATATCGGTCGATCCCTAGGACATACGTTCTCGATGCTCCCTCTGGCCAAATGTTAAAGTCTTGGCTACGGAATAATAGTTACAAAGAATTTGTAACTAATTTGCAGCAAATCTTGACCCCTTGGCGTCACTGTGAATACACCGTTATATAGACCGTTATATAGACCGCACAACTTATTTCTCCGGTAGGAAACCCTGATCACCATAGGACCTTTGATATTTTACACGTAATCTGAGTTGCTATGAATGATATTTACATACATATGTATGAGGACTGACTCCCGGTGGTGGGATTAGTAGACATACTGGATACAGATGGTCTACGCAATGGTTCCATCAGCTATTCCGAGGCAGCCTGGGTCTGGTCAGGCTTTACGTGCATCTTTTGTCCACCACATGTGAATTCCACTTGTCAAAATACTCTTCAGCTCCGGTGATGAAGCATTTGCTTTTAGGCGAAGGGAAGTGAGGCCTCAGCTGCTCTCAGGAATGGGCAGGAGGCTCTGCTCCACCACCACGTCCTCCTTCTAATGTTTCTCACATGTGGCTTGCTTGTTGTAGAACACAGTGGGGCACGTGTACAAAAAGGCCGTCAGCCTCCTGTCTGTAAAAATGGGGCATATTTAGCGAGGCCTGCGCCATATTCACAAGACCATCCGTCTTTAAAATTGTTTGGTATCCACTACATTTCCCATCATGCCCGGACCGCCATAGGCAACAGCTGGAGAGCCATATGTTGGGGAACACGGCTTTATATCCTGTACCAACAATTTTAGATAAAGCACACACATCACTATAGAGCAGTGTTTCCCAACCAGGGTGCCTCCAGCTGTTGCAAAACTACAACTCACAGCATGCCCGGACAGCCTTCGGCTGTCCGGGCATGCTGGGAGTTGTAGTTTTGCAACAACTGGAGGCATGCTGGTTGGGAAACACTGCACTACAAAATCAATGTCCAGTTTGATTGGCCATTCAGGAGTCTAGGAGAGCTGAGTAATGGCCTTCAGCTGTCTGGGCATGCTGAAGTTGTAGTTTTGCAACAGCTGGAGGCATGCTGGTTGGGAAACGCTGCACTACAAAATCAGGGTCCAGTTTGATTGGCCATTCAGGAGTCTAGGAGAGCTGAGTAATAGCCTTCGGCTGTCTGGGCATGCTGAAGTTGTAGTTTTGCAACAGCTGGAGGCATGCTGGTTGGGAAACACTGCACTACAAAATCAATGTCCAGTTTGATTGGCCATTCAGGAGTCTAGGAGAGCTGAGTAATAGCCTTTGGCTGTCTGGGCATGCTGGAAGTTCTAGTTTTGCAACATCTGGAGGCACCCTGATTGGGAAACACTGCTATAGAGCATGTCTATGATCTCCGTGGCCAGGTCGTCAGGTCGACTAAGAATTTTGTGGGGGCACACAGGTTTTTTGTTGTCCCTTTCTGACAAGGATTGTTCATCTTTAAAAAAAAAAAAAAAAAAAAGTTTTACTTACTTCTGCCTCTGTTCCTGTGCTGATCCCCCATTTTGGCTGCAGTCAGGGCTCTGATGTTTCGTGAGCAGTGACCTCAGCTGTGATGCTTCGTACTCAGGAGTACAGAGTGTTACCGCCAAGGCTGGTGATTGGCTGCGTCAGTCACGTGACACTGCCGAAGGTAGAATGGCCTATCTGAGTGGGAACGGAGGCGAAGTTAAGTAAAACTGCTTGTTTATGTTTTAAAAGATGAAAGGACACTTATGACTGCGACACATGGGGGAGATGAGGGGACAGTAATGACTGACACACAGGAGAGATAAGGGGACACTAGTGACTGTAAAACACTGGGAGGGGACGAGGGGATAGTAATGACTGTGACACACAGGGAGAGATGAGGGAACACTAATGATTGTGATACACAGTGGGTAGCAAGATAAGGGGACATTAATGACTGTGACACATGGGGGAGATGAGAGGACACTAACGACTGATCATATGATGTCACATAACGTCTCGTTTGCGTGATATCAGGTTATGTGAAGTGACATCTTGGCTCCCAACATTTTTTTTTACTGGCTCCGGAATTCATAACAAATTTGCCAAACTGCGTTATTTTACATTCAATTGAGGAAGAAACCTGTAGAAAATGAGACCATAATAGATCTTGACCCACACCGGATCACCCAAATATAAAGTAAGTGCACATCATTTAGTTGGACTTGGTTGATAGACAACTACAAGAGGCCTCGTATCTACTAAATAAAGATATTCAAAAACATATTCGCTGTAAAGTCTTGGAGCCACCATAAACCTCAGCTCTGTGGATTCCTTCCACACTAATAAGAATCTCTAATGTGTGTGACTAACCCCACGTCCTACATATTGAATTAATAAAATCTGAAAGGCAACAGAAAAGGTCACCATGTTAAATACATATAATAACATTAGTATTTTATGGAGGTCCCCCGCCCCCCCAAAGACTCCAGGGAGCTGAAGCAGACGAAACAATGTAAAGTTCTCTTTGCTCCCCCGCCTCTCCCCTGTCACTGGCTGTAATCTTGTATACCAGAGAAGATTTGTCTATCTTATCTTCAGTTCCACTCCTGTCTCAAGTGGAAACAATTTTGTCTGTGTACAGATAAAAGGCTACTGAACAACCTTTCAGTCCTCCTTGATATGGTCAAGTGCTGACCAGCAGGGTGGGGTGTGAAGGGTTTAACTGTTTTATTGCTCCATTTAATGTTTTTCGCGCCTAGGAATTTAGTGCTTTTTGAGCTTCTGTTGATATCTATTGCAAATCCTTTTTTTTCCCCTGGCTGCTGGAGTCTACTGTAGTTTGTCCGCTCCTGATCAGATCTGGGGTGCGGCACAAATCACATATAGGGTAAATTCACACATGGCAGGTTTATTGCCAAAATTTCTAACTTTGAAAATCTGATCTGTTTGTGGATTTTTGCATATCTCATTCAGGTAATTGATGCTACAGATCTGCCGCATGTGAACAAACACTAAGGGTATGTTCACAGGGGCGGATTTCTTTGCGGGTTTCCCGCTGCGTATTTGAAAGTGGGCGGGCTCTTTGCGGTTGTCCGCAGCAGATTTTCCGCTGCGTAATTTCCGCTGTGGAAAATCTGCCGCAAGCCTCATTGAAGTCAGTAGGGTCTGCGGCGGATTTTCCACAGCGGAAATTATGCAGACTTCGACTGCCAGCAGAACATTCTGGTGCTCGGACCGCTCAGAAATGTGCCATCTCCATAGATGACAATGCATTTCTGAGTAGATTTACATGTTAATTCTTTCTACGAAGGCTGGAATTGGAATATCCACGGCAGATGTTTCTGCTGCGGAAATTCTGCTGTGGGCACATTGCAGCAGAATCCCATTGAAAAAAGAGTGGAAGTCTGTTGCAATGGAATTTTTGAGCAGAATTTTTCTGCCTTAGGGTATGTTCACACTACAGAGTTTGAACGGAATCTCCGCTTGCAGAATTCTACGAGCGGAGATTCCATTCTGGCAGCAGCCGCCAAAATACTTTGGTGGTAGGACCACGCGGCACTGCACCGTCACCATTGACTGCTATGTAGTGCTCGCGGACTTCTGCGCAAAGGATGAACATGTTCTTTCTTTGTGCTGAACAATTTCAGCGGCTGAATTGTCCGCCGCTGAAATTGCTCAGTGTGAACGGGTTTCGCGGAAACCCATTCACACCGTTTATGTTCATAGCGCGTAATTCCGATTCCGGGAATTACGTAGTGTGAACATAACCTTATTCTGCTCAGAAATTCCCCCGTGTGAACTTGGCCTTGAGCTGCTATCCATTGATTATCACCTGTCCACCAGATAGGTGATAAGTATCTTATAGGCGGGAGTCTCTCTCAATTGGTGAATCCTCATTTCAGGGAAATCAATAGGCCATCCAGGTGGAGCCCTTAGAGATCGGCTTAGATTACAGTACAGAGGAGATCCATTGTGAAGCCAATCCTGATCATTTATGACATTTTTCTTTATAGCCGGAGGGACACTTTAAAGGGGTACTCCACTGGAATTTTTTATTTTTATTTTTTTAAATCAACTGGTGCCAGAAAGTTAAACAGATTTGTAGATGACTTTTATTTAAAAATATTAATCCTTCCAGTAGTTATCAGCTGCTGTATACTACAGAGGAAGTTCTTTTCTTTTTGAATTTCTTTTCTGTCTGACCGCAGTGCTCTCTGCTGACACCTCTGTCCGTTTCAGGAACTGTCAGAGCAGGATAGGTTCGCTATGGGGATTTGCTCCTGCTCTGGACAGTTCCTGAAACGGCCAAAGGTATCAGCAGAGAGCACTGTGGTCAGACTAGAAAAAAAAAATTCAAAAAAAATTCCTCTGGAGCATACAGCAGCCGAGAAGTACTGGAAGGAATAAGATTTTTAAATAAAAGTAATTTACAAATCTGTTGAACTTTCTGCCATCAGTTGATATAAAACATTTTTTTCCAGTGGGGTACCCCTTTTAAATACAGTCTGTGGCACATATAACTGAAGTGATAGACGTGTCCTCTTTGGATTTGTAATTTTAGCGTGTACTATTGTGCAATCCTCGTCCATCCCTTGTATGATGCATTGAGAAGCGCCTTTATTGTGTTTACATGTGAGCACCTGGAGTGTGAGGCGAAACTACTTCATGTGGCCTGTGCGCCAGGTGCTCCATTCTAAACATTACAAACCGCAGGGATCCAGTTGGTTTATTATTTTCTTTCTTTTTTTTTTTCTGTTTGTGGGAAGCGCGCAGTGTTTTTCTTGTGGATTTATGACATTTTTTTGTTGTTGGTGTAAGTCGAGTCCTTCTCCTTTCTAATGTCCCGAAGCCCACAACGGCTGCAAATCCTCCCGTCTTATTCTCAGGGTATTAATGTCCAGTGTTTACTCTGCTCTGAGAGGGATAAACCCCTTATACAGACACCAAACAAGAGCATGGAATCGCATTTGTGAACAGGTTATGGAAGAAATGTTCTATATCCGCTCAGGAGTTTGGCCTTGATTCATGTCTTTATGTCTGCCTGTCAATAAAGTTTATTGAAAAATTATTTTATAACAATTCCGTCCCCAAGAGCAGATCGACTGGCTCTCTAATGCAGTGTTTGACAACCCGTGGCTCTGCGGGTGTTGCAGAACTACAACTCTCACCATTCCCGCACAGCCTTTGGCTGGGAAACAGTACTCTATAGCAGTGGTCCCCAACCAAGTCCTCAAGACCCACCAGCATTCTGGTCTGTTGGGCCTTGAGAACCGAGTTTGGGCCCTCTGCTCTATAAAGTAAAGCATGGGACGTCCCTATATAGCGGTTTTTCCAAACTAGGTTGCATCCAACCGATGCAAAACTACAACTTCCAGCATGCCCGGACAGCCGAAGGCTGTCCGGGCATGCTGGAAGTTGTAGTTTTGAAACAGCTGGAGGCTGTAGTTGTAGTTTTGAAACAGCTGGAGGCTTTATTGTTGGCAAATACTACTATATAAAGTTCAGTGCTGTCACTCAAATTTCACAGATTCCAAAATAACAAATTGGACTATATCCATGTAACATAATGGCCCAGATTTATCAAACTGTGTGAGAGAAAAAGTGGAGGGATTTTTCCACAGCAACCAATCACAGCTCAGCTAACAAGCTGAGGTAAAGTGAAAGCTGAGCTGTGATTGGTTGCTGTGGGAAAATCCCTCCACTTTTTCTCTCACGCAGTTTGATAAATCTGGGCCAATAAGTGTGAAACTCCTCTAGGAATTGTTTACACAGCCATACTGGTTGTCATTTGCCCAATTTGCCCTGAAGCAGATAAATCGGCTGGAGAAAAGGACAATTCAGGCTATGTTCACACGGAAAACACTGGCGGACATTCCAGAATAATCTGACAGGCGCTTGGGCCGCTCAGAAATGTGCCATCATAGACGGTGATACATATCCGAGCGAAATCCACAAAAAGAATTGACAAGTCTTTGCAGACGCCGGATGTGAGGATTCTGCTGCAGAAACGGCTCCCATGGAAATTCCACCGTGTGAACAGTGCAGCAGAATCCCATTGAAATCAATGGGACTCTGGAATGTCTGTGTGGAATATATGTGGAATTTTAGATATTTTTTTTTATTTCTTTGGGGGGGGGGGGTCAAGTGATCCATAACTGGACTTTCTTAGAAATGGCACACAGGTCTTCCCAAGGCAAAACGCCCTTCAGAAGGTTGTTGTGATAGTTCATTTAAGCTCAGTGGGTGGGCACGGGCAGGAAGTCTCTCCAGGACTGTATAAGACCCCCATTGTTCCACACAATCATTTGTTTTTGTTCACCGCTCACTACTTTTGAGGGAGATTCTGTTTTGTGTCTCTACAGTTTTTTGGAAATGCAAAACAAGAACAATTAATCTATTTCAGTGTAAAACTGTATCGATCATTGATGATTTCTCAAAAAAAAATTCCTTTTTTTTTTTTTTTTAAGTTTTAATTTTTTTGTATTGATTTCCTGTTTCTGAGTACTTGAATCTTCTATATATTACCGGTAGCCAATTAGTGTCCCCATAAAACAACAAGAAAAACGTCCAAAATTGTAAATGTTACTTATTCAGCCTTTTTATTATGTATCTGTTCCTAAGAAAGCTGAGTTAGCACTTGGATATGGATACCATTACAGCTCTCACAGCATTTGTCAACCAGTTTTTCCAGACTAGTTGGCAACTATGCTCCGTGTCCTCTGTTGCGATATCGCCCCCTCCCCTGTAACAGGTTTACATAAGTATAGAAAAACTGGGTGGGAGGCCAAGAAGAAATGGATTTTTGAAGGAAGGGATAACTGAAGAATTAGTGAGTGTAAGGCTGGAAAATAAAATATGTTGGTGAATGTTCCGATGTGTGTACCCGACTAAAGGGTATATTTCGGGACTTTTTGGGAGATGTAAAATAAAAAAAAATATAGGCCCTTTTACATAAAAAAAAAATAATAATAATTAAAAATTATTCATTACTCCCGCTCATTCAGTTGCATTGAATTCTACGCAATTCAATGTACATGTTTAATTATTACAGAAGTAAAATATGCAGGATATGGTACTTATTTTACACCTGAAAAGTCAGTTTTTGGGTACAATTATTTATTATTAGCATTTACCGTATTTTTCGCCATATAAGACGCTCCGACATATAAGACGCACCCAATTTTAAAGGAGGAAAATCTAGAAAAAAAAGATTAAGAACCAAATACAATGTAAAGTATAGGACAGTGGTCTTCACCTGCGGACCTCCAGATGTTGCAAAACTACAACTCCCGGCATGAACGGCTGTCCGGGCATGCCAGGAGTTGTAGTTTTGCAACATCTGGAGGTCTGCAGGTTGAAGACCACTGGTATAGGAGGTAATACTCACTTGTCCCTGCTGCTCCGGACCCGTCACCGCTGCCCTGGATGTCGCCCTCCATCACTGTCGCCGCGTCCCCGGGGTGTCCCCGTCGCTCCGGAGCGTCTCTATTGCCCGGTATCCTCGATCTCTGTCGCTACCATCATGTCACTACGCACGCTGCTCCTATTGGATGACGGGACGGCGTGCGCAACGATATGATGACGACGAAGGAGAGCGCCGGCCATGAAGGGGATCCTGGCACGGAGCAGTCATTCACTGATCGGACACCGAGGAGGCAGGTAAGGTCCCTCCCGGAGTCCTGTAAGCTGTTACAATTTCACCGCGGCGGTCCTGAACAGCCCGACTGAGGAGCCGGGTTAGTTTCACTTTCACTTCAGATGCGGCGGTCAGCTTTGATCGCCGCGTCTGAAGGGTTAATACAGGGCATCACCGAGATCGCTGATGTCCTGTATTAGCCGCGGGTCCCGGCCGTTGATGGCCGTAGAGTCCGCCGCGATAGGACAGGGTTTTAATGTGTATTTGCCGTATAAGACGCGCCAACTTTCCCCCCCCCAGTTTTGGGGAAGAAAAAGTGCGTCTTATACAGCGAAAAATGCGGTAAGTGCCTTTTAAACAGGGTAGTTAAAGTGCAAAAAGTCTTGTTGTTGCCCCATGTAAAAGACCCAGCAATCCACATATGATGTTGCTGGGATCACATGGCCCTAAAAATGTTGTTGGGCGGCCACACATCTCTCTACATGCATAGGGGATGTTTTCAGCCGTGTAAATGGTTGCCACTTTTGTTGGGCAATGATGTGATCATCAAAAAGGACCCTTAGTGTAGCCGATAACACAGGTAAAAACATCTGAAAAATGCAGAAAGGTGCTCTAAAAGTGTTGCAAATGGCAGAAAAAGATCACATCAGCAACAGGAATTGCTCACAAAATGACATTATTATAAAACAAAAAATTCTGAAAGTTTAAAGCTCATTTCTTAAAAACATCCTGTTTTTTATTCTTATTTTTTTTTTTTTTATTGAGACTCAAAATACTGTGTGTGTGCACCTTAGTGAGGCATGATGTACATTATGTCACCCTTTATCTGAAAGCTCATGAATATCAGCATTTACTTTTGATAAAGGATCGAAGTCAAAAAGAAAATAGTTATGTTACTTGAAAACCATTTGGGTCCCTCAGGGGCCCCGGCCTGTGAGAATAGTCAGAGGTCTTTTCTTTCTGAATTCATTTTACACCCTGGGTGAAGATTCTAGAATGGAGAATCACAACACAATTTCACGCTTGGAGGCTCTTGGCAGGGGGCATGGAGTGGGTTTGACTTTCTATTGAGACCCTCATTTAATGTGAAGAAACCCCTCACCATGCATTGATGTCAATTCAGACTTGACGTGTCAGAGAGGATTCAATTTACATATCTATACAGATGACCAAGGCAGCGGCCATTGTAAGGAATCTATTCATTGGGATTTTGTGGTCGCTGTAGAAAGACTTGAGCTTTCTGCAAGTTATTTTCTGCTCCTGTTTCATAAAGTGAAGATTTATATAGAAAATGTACTTGTATGGAGGATGGGCATCGTATTCCCAATGGGCACATTTGTGTTGAAACAGTTGGGTTATGTTTACAATTCACATACTTGCCATAGGGAAATCTGGCATACACTTTGTTAGTAAATCTGCAGCTGTAATTTTGGGCTGGGAACACAGATTAGTCCCAATGTAATTCAGCAGCTTTTTCAGTTTCTATATGGTAAGGCAGGTTGAAAAATGATGGCAGTCATCTACTTTTACTTATGCATCACTCAAAACATACTTTTGATGTACCGTATATACTTGAGTATAAGTCGACCCGAATATAAGCCGAGGCCCCTAATTTCACCCAAAAAACCCAGGAAAAGTTATTGACTCGACTATAAGCCTAGGGTGGGAAATACATCATCCCCCCATGTCATCATCCAGACCCCCGTCATCATCCCCCCCCTTCATCATCACCGCCTGTCAATCCCTTCTCAGTGGTCTTCTACCTGTGGACCTCCAGATGTTGCAAAACTACAACTCACAGCATGCCCGGACAGCCATCGGCTGTCCAGGCATGCTGAGAGTTGTAGTTTTGAAACCTCTGGAGGTCTGCAGGTTGAAGACCACTGTAGCCTTCGTCATCATCCAGACACCCCCTTTTAGTTTTCTACTCACCTCCCCTCGGTGGGAAGGAAAGGTGAGCTGATCCGGGCCATCTATGCTGCAGGGACCGTCCGGTGGGGAGGGTTAGTCGTTCCGGGCTGTCCATTTTCATCGGGAGGGCCCTCTTTTCCGGGTCCGGCCCCGGACTATTGACGTTGCCTTGACGACGACGCCCCGGGAAAATGGACAGCCCGGAACGACTAACCGTTCCCATTGGACGGTCCCTGCAGCATAGAGGGCCCGGACCAGCTCACCCTTCCTTCCCACCGAGGGGAGGTGAGTAGAAAAATAAAGGGGGTGTCTGGATGATGATGAAGGCCGCAGTGGTCTTCAACCTGCGGACCTCCAGAGGTTTCAAAACTACAACTCAAAGCATGCTGGAAGTTGTAGTTTTGCTAAATCTGGAGGTTCGCAGGTTGAAGACCACTGAGAAGGGATTGACAGGCGGAGAGTTCACTCGAGTATAAGAAAAATCGTGCTGAAAAACTCGAGTATATACGGTAAGATGAGAGTTCTGCTTTTGCTACAGTTGGTGAGCCACATTTTGGGAACCATTGGATTAGATGAAAGTTGTTGCCCCCCCCATCCCCGGTTTCTACTTCTCCTCACCCTTGGCTGGCCAGAAATTTCATCTGCAGCGGCCACTGCTAGAAAAATGTAGTATTCAATGGCGGCCATTCCGTCTGGAGTCTGCTCGAATGGGAGTTGCTCTTGTTCTGTTTCATATAGGGTTGTCCCAAAAGGAGGACCTTCCCTCTGTGATTTCGACATTCCCTAATAGTGAATATGGACAGGGGTTGTCTTCATGAGGTAATTTATTTTTTTCTGAAATTTTCCTAAATCGCAAAAAAACTAGTGTTTCCAGTGATTTTGAAAATCGGTGCCGTTTCTAAAACTCGTAAATGCAGCGTAATTCTGCTGCTTCGTATTCCTTCTAGATATCTATGGGTCAGTGCCTTTCCTATCGGACATCGGCACTTGATCAGGTTATTTGTTTGTGTATATACGTCATAGTCGGTGTGTTGTAATTCTTTTTTTTTTTCTTGAAACCTGTTTCTAATTCTCAAAATAAAAAAAAATGGAAGCTCGCCTTGAACTTCTTATAATCCCCTAATTGTCAAAGAAGATTTGAAGAAAATTGCTCCCAAGTCGTTGACCTGACTCGTGACCCCCCGACACTGGACCATTTGTAGCACAGTTTGACCTTTCCACCATTGCTCGTCGGCAAGCTTCCTGTAAAATTCACTATCATTTTTCACTGCAAGATTTGGAAGGAGAAGTCCTTAAACTGGAACCGCCGCCTGCATAGTTTCACTGTTTTTATTTTTTTTTCTTCAATGTTTGGTGGAAAGTGACTTCAAAGTATCGGATGTGTTGGTGCCAGACGCCTCGTAGTTATTGTTAGAGGAATTTGGAATCTAATTGAAAACAATCCATGAAGTATAGTTGAGATCAGGCCCAGCGCTGGCTCGGTAGGGAGGTAGTTCGGAAAGCTTGTCTTACTTAAGGCCTGATGTCTATGAGTTGGTCATGAGAGATGAGTCATCTGTGAATTTCGTGCATCTGGTAAAAGTTTGCATATCTGGAAAAAAGCATCATTTTTTAAAGATGCAAGGAATGAGCGTTACCAAGAACAGGAGTAGGGATCTCTCAAGAGGCATCTTTTGCATAAGCGGCGTTCTATCTTTCTTTTTTATTAATTTTTTTATATTTTTTTTATTATCCAGTTGTGTTTTTTTTTTGCTTTTATTTTTAGGAATATATATATATATATATATATATATATATATATATATATATATAAAAATTCTTAGTTTTTATTTTAATTTTTTTTAACCCATGCTTTTGTGAATATGCTTTTGCCCTGTCGTAGTGCGGCTAAAGGTTTGTTGCAGCATATCCATTTGGTCGCGATGTGACATGACCATTACACAAAATCTAACTTTGATGAATTTTTTGATGGCAAGTCGCACACAACTTTGCCAGTATTGACCTCAATGGAAGCCACGTGAAATTGCGACCTGCTTGCTTGATTTAGCTATACTCTTTTATAGCCAAGTCACCCAAATGTTGTGCTTGTGCGATTTGCTGTCCAGCCGGTCCACAGTGTAAATTGACATGTTGCAGATGTACGGGTCAGTTTTATTGCATGAAATCTAGCACCGATTTTCTGCCTTCAGATCTGTTGAGAAAAGTCTGCGCTGGTACACTGGGACGTTACCTTCACAGGTACATTGTAACAAGCACTCATCTGTGTGAGCTGAACTAAGTAGGTCAGGAAAGTTTTTTGCAGCCTATAAAAGAAAACTTGAATGTTTCCATTCACTGATAGCAAGCAGATGTTTGGTGAGCAATTCACACAGCGCTTTGTCGTCCTATCTTATCTTTGGTGTTATGACTGACTGTGGTTTTGCATGGGGTATTTGACATCACACCTCACAGTTACTGTAAAGTAAATATCCTTCATCCACCTACAAAACATTTTCGATCTGTCTCAGGCTCTGGAGAGTAGATATTTTCTGGCAAGTGTTTACGCAGCTGTAATTTGCCTATTAACAGTGGTGAGCCTGTGACTGCGCTCGCTGTGAGTGTCCACTGTTGTCGAGTCCATGGGAAAACCTGGCTCCTTATATGCAGTGTAAACAAAACCTTCACTAAACCGCAAAGTGCTGGCGGAGGCCTAGTGAGAGGATGGGAGCCTCCAGTGACGGTACTCAGCTCCCCTGAAAGGGATTGGCCGTACCCCCATCACCTCTGATGTATTATGTTCTCCCATATTTTTCCTGTCTTTATGCCTTTGTGTTTATGTTCTGTCAAGAGCCACCACACAGATGTTTGTCAATTTCAATAAAGTTTTAAAGAGTTTGATGGCTGCTGCCTTCAAAGCCACTCAATAAGTGACATGTGTTTGACGTTATCAAAAACATTTGTTTAGCATATTTATAGTGCGTTATTGCGGGCCGCTTTTGCTATCTTTGCCTTGTCCTATTTATAAATGGCAGACGGTCTCAATTTGAGCTGAGAGCTCTATATTGCCGAGCAGCCCTGCAATATATATGAATGTTCCCCCAACATGTAGTTCTCTAGCTGGTGTAAAACAATAACCCCATTATGCCAGGACAGGCATTAGGTAGGTAATCCGCTCCTCCTATTAGGAAGAAACCCCCAGCAAGTAGGTAACCGCCCGAATTAGGTAGAAGCCACCAGAAGATATGTAGTTAGGGAATTCCCCTATTGGGTAGAATACCCCAGTAGGTAGACAATCCTTCCCTTTTAGGTAGAGGCCACTGGGAAGATTGGTAAGTAGGAAATGCCCTCTATGATTCCCCCAGAAGTTTGGTAGTCATGTAGATAAGGTGAATTCCTATTAGGAAGCTACCCCCCCAAAAAAAAGTCCTCTCGAAGAGGAAATATTGAAAATCCCACTGTACTTCCCTCCACTCCCGCTCTGAAACAACTATATCCTTTACTATGTTAGTGGTGTGTAACTTTCTCCTGCATGCTGGAGTGGTGCAGGACCTGCCATGGGATGAAATGACGTAATCACGCTGCAGAGGGAAGGTGAAAGGTATGTTTTTTTTGTTTTGTCTTTATCGTCTTCAGATATCAGGATCGGTATCGTGGGACATTTGCACAAGTACAAGTACTTGTGCAAATGTCAGGTGCCAGTACCGATGCCAGTATCTGTATCTGGACATCCCTATAGAATACTGTTTACAAGATAACCATAAATATTTTGGTGCCACAACACCCAGTTAGATGCCACCATAATACCTCTAGAAAGAACGAGGGCCTATTGCATGCCTGTTACTAACTCTTCCTAGTTAATATCAGAAAAACACAAACCCAGTCATAGATGGTGTTATTGCCCTATAGAAGGGCGGCCCGTACACTAACTATGCCCACCCTAGTGCTCCCTACTTCTCACAGGTCAGCCACTATTTACTTGTAAGAGCCCTGAACTAGGCCACTATATGGCAAAAATGTCTTGCCAGGGACCAGGGTGATGTCCTTGAGTAAACAGAGGCCAATATAATCATTCAACATGCCAAAGCTCTCAACTGAGGCTCCATGAAGTTAGAATACCTCTTTATCTAATCCTGAGAATCCCAAAATTAAACGTTATCCTCTATGAACAGCATAGGCGATAAGTAGCTAATCATTGGGGGGTGAGATTTTTGTGGGATGATTTTTATTTTTTTTTTCATTGAGGAGCGGGTAACACTGTATCTAATGGAGAGAAGGAGGCGTCCAGAGTCTTTTTAATGTACTGATTGTATATTAATGAACAGCCAAGCAGGAGGCCTCTGCCAAAACCTGGCAAGAAATCGAGCCAACAATATCAATTTGAACTTTGCACTCTGGAAGTGTGAAGTGATGTCGGTGAAAGGAGTTTACTGCACAAGTGCAGCTTCGGCGGCTCCTTTGAAGCTCATTTTCTACTTCAATAATAATTCATTGTGGGGTAAGCTTTCTTCTTACACTTGGCCTGGACTCCACAGAGTGTTCACTCTGTAGACAGATGAGGACCTCGTTCTTACCCAGAATCCAGTTATTATGTTTATTGTGCTGTTTACAGTCATTGAATGAAATCACTTTTATTGTTCACTAACATGTAGAAAAAAATGTGTCCGCTCATCTTTGTACAGGACACTTCTTAGGGTGACAGGCGTCTCCTAGATGGGCGCTGTCAGATCCAAAAACTTTTGATATGTTGTATAGCATGCAAAACCAATAGGTTTTGCAATTGCTTTTATTAAAAAATGTTTAGTATTTCATACAACAACTGCCGCCCCTGCCTGCTTGGACACATACTAGTCCTGCTGTGTCCATGCATCATCACCTATGTCATGGACACACTTCCTTGATTGACAGCTGGGAGTGCAGGGCTCACAGCTAGAGGAAAAATCCTCCCACTACTGTCAGTGAGGACAAGCTGGGAGTTGTAGTTTTGCTAATGCTAGGGGAGATGTGAGCAGACAGCATATGGAGGGAGGGGGCGGAGACCTGTACAGTGAGGCCACACCCCCTCCCTTTGAGAGGAATTCAGACTAGTGAGCTAAATTAAAAGTGTAATAAAAAAAATAAAGGTGCTAGACACATAAAAATTAGATGTTCATGGTCATTAGGTACTGAGTGATATATTACAAAAAACTAAACTTTTTTTTGTTGTATCTGATGGGTACGCCTTAAAGGAAAGACGGAATACCAGGGCCAACTCCCAGTAGAAACATGCAGAAAAAAAATTGAGAACGTTTTATTTGCGCTTTTTAAAAAATATTTATTTTCATCTTTTCTTTTAACCCTGCGCTAATAAACTGTTGTAATATTTAAGCTTTTGGAAGCTGGAGACGCTTTTTTTTTTTTTTTTTTGCATGTTTTGCTGCGTGAAAAGCTGCTGTAACAAACAAGCTGATGTCCAATAAAGATATAAAGTGTTTATTTCTTTATTTTATTAGAATTTTTGCAAAAAATAAGTAGAGGTGTAATGTAAAGACAAATGTTTCCATTCACTGACAGCAATCGGATATGTGGAATTGAATGGTCACAAATTGAAAGGCAAAGAGTACTGTAGCATTCCCTAGATCTTTTCATCCATGACACAAAACAGGTGCCAGTTGAAAAGAGAGCCTGGATCAGTGTTTTCCAACCGGTGTGCCTCCAGCTGTTGCAAAGTTACAACTCCCAGCATGCTTGACAGCTGAAGGCAGAGTCATAACCAATAAGGCCACTACATGATGTATCCACTGTACAACTACTAACAGTAGTTACAATAACAGTATTGCTGTCCTGTTGACGGAATCCTTGAGATCAGATCAGTGTTCCCCAACCAGCATGCCTCCAGCTGTTGCAAAACTACAACTCCCAGCATGCCCGGACAGCCTTCGGCTGTCCGGGCATGCTGGGAATTGTAGTTTTGCAACAGCTGGAGGCACACTAGTTGGGAAACACTGGACTGGATTATCGTACAGTCATAGAAAAGTGTTAAAAAATTAAAAAACAATTCAGATCAAAAACCAAAAATTTGATTTCTGCTCATTCTGCTACTTCTGATCCTCCCCGTGTCCCAATGCTGCTGGATTATCAGACTTTCTAGATTATCGCTAAAGATGAGCGAATTTACAGTAAATTCGATTCGTCACGAACTTCTCGGCTCGGCAGTTGATGACTTTCCTGCTTAAATTAGTTCAGCCTTCAGGTGCTCCGGTGGGCTGGAAAAGGTGGATACAGTCCTAGGAAAGAGTCTCCTAGGACTGTATCCACCTTTTCCAGCCCACGGGAGCACCTGAAAGCTGAACTAATTTATACAGGAAAAGTCATCAACTGCCGAGCCGAGAAGTTCGTGACGAATCGAATTTACTGTAAGTTCGCTCATCTCCAATTATCGCATTGGGATTGAAGGCTAAGGGAACATCTCTGTTTTTTAGTGTATACAAATTATATATATATATATATATATATATATATATATATATATATATTTTTTTTTTGGGAGAATTGGAAACATTTCGCAGTTTACTTGTGGAAAAGTTTTGGAAATACAGTATCTGTGCTGCCATTTCAAACCTGGAAATGCCATTAAGGTTGTCTGTGGCCGTATTCCGAGAAAACAAAGGCTCAAGGCGCAGCAGGGGAGGAAGCTTGTCATGTCTATGGGAGGCAGGGAGCAGATCTAAAATGCCCCCCCCGGTTACTTCTAGGGCAGGTTCTGCAGGCCGTAGGGAAAGGATTTGCCGAGTCCGGGCCTACTGGTCTTCTAAAGGCAGCAGCTATAGGCCAGGCCTGAACTGTGCTCCGAAAGGTCTCCCTGAGCTGTGGCGGGGTAATGATTCAGGACAGGTTTACTGTAGGGAGGTGTGAAGTGTTCGTCTGGCTTGTGTGAAGGCAGGAAGACCGAGTCTGGGGGAGGGTGGTGGGGGGATTTTAAGTGACTTCAATGGCAGCTGGAGTAAAGTAATTGAATTCTGTTTGTTCCTGTGTTATGTGATGTGAAACGGAGAATATGTCTGTGCAGGATTGTGCGATTCACAATACATTGTGGAATTGAATCAAAGGGCAGTCCCCCCCCCGTCAGGAACTTTATCGTAAAATTTTTTTTTTGTTTTTTAAATAAAGTTTTATTTAATTTTTTTTAATCTGCCAGGTTGCCGGAATCAATACATTTAAAAGAGCCAGACAGAGTTCAAGCAGTCGGCACTTCTTCCCCTGAACTTTCCACTCCATAACGGCTCTTCACAGCAGTAGACACTTGCTAATATTCAGTATATCACAGTTCCATTAAAGGGGTACTCCCGTGGAAAACTTTTTTTTTTTTTTTTAAATCAACTGGTGCCAGGAAGTTAAACAGATTTGTAAATCACTTCTATTAAAAAATCTTAATCCTTCCAGCACTTTTTAGGGGCTGTATACTAAAGAGAAATCCAAAAAAGAAATGCATTTCCTCTGATTTCATGACCACAGTGCTCTCTGCTGTCCATTTTAGGAACTGTCCAGAGCAGCATATGTTTGCTATGGGGATTTTCTCCTGCTCTGGACAGTTCCTAAAATGGTCAGCAGAGAGCACTGTGGTCATGACATCAGAGGAAATGCATTTCTTTTTTGGATTTCTCTTTAGTATAAAGCCCCTAAAAAGTGCTGGAAGGATTAAGATTTTTTTTAATAGAAGTGATTTACAAATCTTTTTAACTTTCTGGCACCAGTTGATTTAAAAAAAAAAAAAAAAAAAGTTTTCCACGGGAGTACCCCTTTAATGCTGGTAGACACAAGCCATTACTGGGGTTCCACAAGCCCATAAGGAACAAGTCGTCTATCCTAATAGAAACTATTTTAAAAAAATGAAGGACGTCACTCACCAGGATAGCAGTGTCACGGTATCGGTGTTCTTTGTTTAGTAGTTACCAGTAGCAACTTTACTTCTAAAATAAAGAACACCGATTGGCTGTTGAAAACTGACCCTATAGTTAATCATAAATGCGGTTCATATACATGGTGTCAGCATTTTAAATCTGGAAAAATTGTGTCTATAGGAGGGGAGGAAATTCCGGGCAAAAATATTTTATCCTCTATCCAAAGGATAGGGGATAAGGTGTCTGATTGCGGGAGGTCTGCTGCAGAGACCCCCCGCGTTCTCCCTGCAATGCGGGTGCTGAATCTCCAGTTATGGAAACCTCCGGGTTTCCGGGACTGGGGACGTGATGTCACGGCACGCCCCCTCCATTCATGTCTATGGGAGGGGGCGTGACTACCGTCACGCCCCCTCCCATAGGCATGAATGAAGGGGACGTGGCGTGACGTCACGTCCCCAGTACTGGAAACCCGGAGGTTTCCGAAACTAGAGACTCAGTCCCCGCATAGAATGCGGGTGCTGCAGGGAGATCGCGGGGGGTCTCAGTAGCAGGCCAGAAGTTTGATTACATGAAGAACCCAATGGGTAGCTTATGCGATGTCCTGTACCTGTGGCCGTTTCTATATTGGTAGCACTAAAAGGTCTCTCGATACCAGGTTTAGAGAACACGCTTATTCCGTTCGTTCTAAAAAAGGTTCTCCTCACTTTATTGAGCATATGAATATTGTCCACAGAGGTAACTGCAGTGATCCACTCTTTCAAGGCCTGGGACAAGTGATTGTTAAAGGGGTATTCCAGGCAAAACCTTTTTTTTTATATATCAACTGGCTCCGGAAAGTTAAACAGATTTGTAAATTACTTCTATTAAAAAATCTTAATCCTTCCAATAGTTATTAGCTTCTGAAGTTTTCTGTCTAACTGCTCAATGATGATGTCACGTCCCGGGAGCTGTGCATGATGGGAAAATATCCCCATAGGAGCTGGACAGCTCCTGGGACGCGAGTCATCAGAAAGCAGTTAGACAGAAAACAGCAACTCAACTTCAGAAGCTCATAACTATTGGAAGGATTAAGATTTTTTAATAGAAGTAATTTACAAATCTGTAACTTTCCGGAGCCAGTTGATATATAAAAAAAAGTTTTTGCCTGGAATACCCCTTTAAAGAAAACGCAGATAGAAAAAAACTTCTTCTACTAACTGAGGCAAAGTGGATTATTAAAATGAATGCCGCCCAGAATCTTGGGGCTCAGTGAAAGAGTAGATTGTGTTCCTCTAAATTGATTTTAGAATGTCAGTTTTGGTTTAAAATGAAAATTTTTTGTTTTTTTCCCCCTCACTATTTGGTTTTTCAAATTGTACACTTGTGTCGGGACACATCATCGGGTGGAGCTTCTTTAACGGTGACGTGGGGCATAACAGGTAGGGTCTGACGAAGCGTGCTGACATGGGTTATCCGGTTCATTGCTGACATTACGTCCCCGAAAATCTCGTCCGTTTACATTGTTATGATGCATCTTTAGTAAAGATACCTTGACGCTGCTATCCTGGTGACTAACGTCCTTCATTTCTTATAGTTTACATTTAAAAGGGGGCATCTCCTAATATCAAAGAGGATCTAGAAATGGTTTGTGACTAATAGTAAATGGCCCCCGTTATCAGAAAATGACATGTAGATGGTGGGTGACAACCTGTAATAGCCTCACTGATCAAACAATAACCCCGAAATGGTGGGCCAGTAACGGTGGTTGACAACCAGTAATGGCCACCATGGTCAATAAATACCCTGACAATGGTGGGTGACTACCAGATATGACCACCATTACTCTGCCCATAGAAGTTTAATGTCCTCAGAATCTGTATTTTCCTGCAAAAAAAAGGCAATGTCTGTAAGCTGTCCCCGTAGACCCTTCATGTGCCTCCGTAAGGCATTTTATTCTCATCTACAAACTATATTTATCTTGAAGAATACGGAATATGGATGTAGTATGAATTTATAAAAAAGCCGTTATGTGAATTTGGAGGGGTACAGTATGGGCCCATGAGTTTTTCTCGATGCCTCATTGTGAATCCTTACAGCATGGATTCCGAATATGGGTGCAGTCTATGAGGCATTAAAGGGGTTATCCAGGAAAAAACTTTTTTTTTTTTTTAAATATCAACTGGCTCCAGAAAGTTAAACAGATTTGTAAATTACTTCTATTAAAAAAAATCTTAATCCTTTCAGTACTTATGAGCTTCTGAAGTTGAGTTGTTCTTTTCTGTCTAAGTGCTCTCTGATGACACAGGAATCGCCCAGTTTAGAAGAAAATCCCCATAGCAAACCTCTTCTAAACTGGGAAGTTCCCGAGACAGGTGTCTTCAGAGAGCACTTAGACAGAAAAGAACAACTCAACTTCAGAAGCTCATAAGTACTGAAAGGATTAAGATTTTTTTTTATAGAAGTAATTTACAAATCTGTTTAACTTTCTGGGGCCAGTTGATATTTAAAAAAAAAAAAAAAAAATTTCCTGGATAACTCCTATAAAACTCCATGTTTTTTGCTCTTATTCTTCTCTGTCAGTTGAACCCTGTCGTCTTAGCATGGGGCACTAGAAGAACTGTACACATACCACGAAGCATCTCATAGACTTGAGAAAATTCCCATGAGACCTCAATGTTGCCTTTGGCTCAGTCTTGTCACAGATGACCCATATGTGTCTTCTGAGTGACAGCTAAACTAGTGCGGTTATGTCTGAGAGAGACTTTGATCTGAGATAATGTTCTCAGGAGATGGTCATTCAGGTTTCTTGGAGAATTGAGCCTTCAGCGGCCCTCTCGCTTGGCCCCTCATGTTTATGTGTTATATTGACAGCCCAGTCATTTTAATGGGCACCTTGTAATACTTCTCTTGTCCTTTAGTGGTGCTGTAGGGAAGTCTAGTACTTGGTGGCAGGTTAAACCATAGATTACAATTTATTTATGACTGTCCCAACCTCGGAAGCCCTGTGATCAGCTTACTATACAGTAACTCCCCGACCTATGATGGCCCCGACATACGATCATTTCAACATATGATGGCCTCTCAGAGGCCATCGCATGTTGAAGGCAGCATCAACATACAATGCTTTTGTATGTCGGGGCCATCACATAAACAGCTATCCGGCAGCGCAGACTGCTTCAGCTGCCACCGGATAGCCGTTTACGGTGCCCCATGTGGTCCGCTGACGATCACTTACCTGTCCTCGGGGCTCTGGCGCGTCCTCTTTGGGATCCCCTGCATCGTCGGCACTCTCCATCATCATCATCACGTCGCTGCGCACACCGTCCCGTCATCCAATAGGAGCGGCGTGTGTAGCGACGTGATGGCGGCGACGGAGAGCGAGGATGCCAGGGAAGCAGAGGCCTTGCCGGAGCATCGGGGACACCCCGGGGACGCGGCGACATCGATGGAAGGCGACATCCAGGGCAGCGGTGATGAGCGGTGACGGTCCGGAGCGGCGGGGACACGCGAGTATAACCTCCAATACCAGTGGTCTACAACCTGCGGACCTCCAGATGTTGCAAAACTACAACTCCCAGCATGCCCGGACAGCCAACGGCTGTCCGGGCATGCTGGGAGTTGTAGTTTTGCAACATCTGGAGGTCCGCAGGTCGTAGCCCACTGTCCTATACTTTACATTGCACGGATCCCTCAACATACGATGGTTTCAACAAACGATGGTCTATTTGGAACGGATTACCATCGTATGTTGAGGGACCACTGTACTAGAATGCATAAAATATTCAAATACAATATATAGATAGATCTTTATGTAGAGGGACAGCCTTAGTACTTTTTTTGTGGTGCTGGGGTGGGGTTAGGGTGTTGTAAGTATCCATTTTTCCTTTGCTGCCTTCTAATTGGTCAATAATGGAGGGAAAAGCCGTGCAATGTTCTCAACTGTTACATCAGCCACCGCCATATTTCTTTTTCCCTTTTCATGCTGAAACTCCGCGCCATCACTCCCTCATCTTAAAGAATAAAGAACTTTGGAAGGATTCAGTTCATTTAGCCCTCAAGTTTTATAGGCGTTAAAACCGGATTGTGTAGCTTTCATCTGCAGAATATGGTGTTGGCCAAACAATGGTGTGTGCAATAAATCACGCTCACACCGCAGGGTTCACCGCTATTGATTTATCCCGCCGTGTATTTACCTAATGTGAGATATGCACGGGCTGCCATAGGTGTAGGTCGGGCTGGGAGGAAAGATGAAAGAGAAGGAAGGAAAACTCTGAGCTTGCCGATAATCTCTATTGTGCAGAGGTGTAATGGCAAATGACTCATGGAGGGGGGCACTGACTCATGGAGGGGGGCACTGACTCATGGAGGGGGGCACTGACTCATGGAGGGGGGCACTGACTCATGGAGGGGGGCACTGACTCATGGAGGGGGGCACTGACTCATGGAGGGGGGCACTGACTCATGGAGGGGGGCACTGACTCATGGAGGGGGGCACTGACTCATGGAGGGGGGCACTGACTCATGGAGGGGGGCACTGACTCATGGAGGGGGGCACTGACTCATGGAGGGGGGCACTGACTCATGGAGGGGGGCACTGCAAGAAGCCCGGTTTATGCAATCATGGTTGCACAGCCCTGGATAAATATTGACAAGCCACATCTTGGCAGGCCTCTTGTGTTATCCACCCATGAGAAGAAAAGATCTTTTCATTGGTTTATTGCTGTGGCTTGAAAGACCCCAGCAAGTTACTGCAGGAGGAACAGTTGGGTTGTTGTGAGGTAAACTGCTCCTATCAACCTGTCATACAGATGGAGCAGAGCTGGGTTTGTGATTTGCTAATAATAGAATTCCGTCGTTTTACATAAGACTTTATCGTCTTAAAGGAACAGTCAGGGTAAAACTGGACGCTGGGCCTCATTTATCAACATTTTTTTTTAAGGGAAAACTGTCCCCAAGCTATGATTGGGTGTCTTGGGAGACCATACCAGTTTTAATTGAAAGCTGGGACACTGCATAATTGCTATTGGTAACAAGGATAGTTATAATTGAAATCTGGGCCCTGATTGGTTGCTATGGGTAACTAGTAGAGATGAGCGAACTTACAGTAAATTCGATTCGGCACGAACTTCTCGGCTCGGCGGTTGCTGACTTTTCCTGCATAAATTAGTTAAGCTTTCCAGTGCTCCGGTGGGCTGGAAAAGGTGGATACAGTCCTAGAAAGGAGTCTCCCAGGACTGTATCCACCTTTTCCAGCCCACGGGAGCACCTGAAAGCTGAACTAATTTATGCAGGAAAAGTCATCAACTGCCGAGCCGAGAAGTTCGTGACGAATCGAATTTACTATAAGTTCGCTCATCTCTAGTAACTAGGCTAGGTTAAAATAAAAATAAAAATTGAACTGTGCTATGTTTATGGGCTGTGTTTTGATTGGTGGAAAGTCCACAGTTCTGTCATACAGCCTTGATAAATGATAAACTTTGACCTAGTGAAAGACCTGAGGTGGCAGGATTAAAAGGGTATTCGGAGGAAAAAAAAATCTAATAAACTAATGCCGGAAAGTTAAACAGATTTGTAAATTATTTCTATTTTTAAATCTTAAAGGGGTACTCCCGTGGAAAACTTTTTTTTTATATATATATTTTTTTAAATCAACTTGTTGCCAGAAAGTTAAATAGATTTGTAAATTACTTCTATTAAAAAATCTTAATCCTTCCAGTACTTTTTAGGGGCTATATACTACAGAGGAAATGCTTTACTTTTTGGATTTCTCTGATGTCATGACCACAGTGCTCTCTGCTGACCTCTGCTGTCCATTTTAGGAACTGTCCGGGCATGCCGGGAGTTGTAGTTTTGCAACAGCTGGGGGCACCCTGATTGGGAAACACTGCATTTTTTTTTATATATCAACTGGCTCCAGGGTGTTAAACAGATTTGTAAATTACTTCTATAAAAAAATCTTAATCCTTTCAGTACTTATGATCTGCTGAAGTTGAGTTGTTCTATTCTGTCTAAGTGCTCTCTGAGGCCACGTGTCTCGGGAACTGTCCAGAGTAGAAGCAAATCCCCATAGCAAACCTCTTCTACTCTATGCAGTTCCCGAGACAAGCAGAGATGTCAGCAGAGAGCACTGTTGCCAGACAGAAAAGAACAACTCAACTTCAGTAGCAGAAAAGTAGTGGAAGGATTAATATTTTTTAATAGAATTTACAAATCTGTTTAACTTTCTGGAGCCAGTTGATATATAAAAAATAAGTTATTTCCTGGAATACCCCTTTAAACACAGCGGTGAGGAGTAGGAGTTAGAGTCCGAGTGTGTTGTGTGAGTTGCGCTTTGGACCCAGATCAGTTGTCGATAATTAGAAGTCTCTACAAAATACATTACAATCTAATTCTGGACTAAAGCGCGCTGAGGATAGTTGCCCAAGGTCACACAAACTTAGCCCTGTTTACTTTTATTTTTATAATAGATCCCAAAGTCTAAAGCGGGAGCTGATAAGTCCTAAACACGTGGCTGTATGGCAGATGAAAGGACTCTTGTGGCTCAAAAACAGGATATTTTTGGAAGGATTTCTTCTAATTACGAATGTGACAGATGACACATGAAGAGAATTGGGAGTCCTTCACTTGCTGATAAGCCTGACATTACTGAGGCTTTTAATGTACTCGGTAGCTGCTACTGGGAAAACTAAGCTTTACTAGAATTATTATATTTTTTTTAAAGGGGTACTCCGGTGGAATTTTTTTAATCAACTGGTGCCAGAAAGTTAAACAGATTTGTAAATTACTTCTATTAAAAAAAAAAAAAATCTTAATCCTTCCAGTACTTATCAGCTGTTGTATACTACAGAAGAAATTCTTTTCTTTTTTGAATTTCTTTTTCCCTGCATCCCTCTTCTTGACGGCAGCAAAATGAAGGTTGCTCCTTCCATCACTGTGGGGATAGGAAATGAGTGCGGGGTCCGGTCGATCGGGGCCCCGGTTGGCCAGTACCCTCACCTTGGGGTCCCCTGTCCTAGGATCCGTCGTCCCCGAACCAGCGCAGCTGCTCGAGGGAGCTCTGCAGGTGGCTGAGCGGCTGTGGGTCTCTTAAGGCTTTAGCAGCTAGCGTGTCCCGTGATGTGCATCCTAAGCTGGCGGGCCCATGTGGGGGGCACCAGCGTGGCCTGTAACGGTGGGCCTGGCTCACATGTGAAACGCCACTCCGGTTTGCTTGTCTCAACATGCGCTCAGACCATGCCAACCCTGCAGAAGCCCTGAAGACATCTGAAACAGTGAGTACAGTGGTTTTCCACCTATTCCTTCTTACCACTGTTTATTTCTGGGGTCTGTCTCGGTCCCTTTTTTGTAAGGGTTCAAGGAGCCTCTAAGGGTTGCGATCACACAGCCATCTGTCCCCGTTTTTTCCCCCCAGTTTAGTTTCTGTTGTTGCTGCTTGTAAACTAAAAGATATGATCTATATAAAGCACCAGTCCTCATGTCAACACTTGTTGCATCAATGCCTTTATACCCTGGCAATCGGAATCATTTTTATTACCTCAGATTAAAAAATATATATATATATTACGAAGGAAAGATGGCTCAGATCTGTTGTTATAAAGTGGTGTCCCCAGGATCCCTATATTGTCATATATCATTGGCAAAGAGACTGTTCCATTTATATAGGTTATCAGTAGGAAAAATGTAAAATTTCCTGACAAATTTTGGATAGTTTTTATGCCTTTTTTTGTTTTTTTTCATTCCCAGCATGTTTTATTGGTAATTTCACGTGTTTTACAGCATTCTGTTCTTTGCTTTTAGTTGTCAGGTAGGTTTATGTGCCAAAAATGCATCAAATACACACATATAGTTGCAATATCCCATCCAAAAAAAGAACATTTCAAAAATGTACAGTGTTTCCCTAATTACTTCTATGTAATTCAATGAGAAAATATTACGGATGTAAAATAGGTGGATTTTGAGGCATAATAAGTCTAAAAAAGACTGTACGTGAAAATAGCCTTAAAGGGGTACTCTTTACAAAGGATAGGGATAAGATGTTAGATCACAGCGTCCGGAACATGAAAGCTTGCAGCTACAGCGTTCGTGACGTACGCCCCGCCCCCTCCATTCATGTCTATGGAAGGGGGCGTGGCGGCTAGTACATAGCCTTCACACCTCTTCCCATAGACGTGAATAGAGGGGGTAGGGTATGGCTGTATACCGGTTCATACCGAATGCCGAAATTTTTGTACAGCACGATTTGAATTTTAACCCATACCGGTTTGGACCCTCCCCCTCGGGAATGAATGAATCAGCCCAGCGAGCACTGTTCTGCCCCCCCCCCAATTAATTATTAGCCCAGCCCAGCGCTGTCCCCATCAGGGTACTACTCACATGTCACCCGCATGCGCTGCCCTCCTCGTCCTGTTTGTTGCCAGCGCTGACACTCTATACCAGTGGTCGCCAACCTGCGGACCTCCAGATGTTGCAAAACTACAACTCCCAGCATGCCCGGACAGCCAACGGCTGTCCGGGCATGCTGGGAGTTGTAGTCTTGCAACATCTGGAGGTCCGCAGGTTGGAGACCACTGCTCTATACTGTGCGGTATCCATATGCCTGGGCTGCAAAAAATAAAATAAACTTTAACTCAGCTCCTGTTGGTCCGGTATTGGTCTCACTTGTTTCCTGGGAATGGGAACGTCGGACAGCCATCAGCATATCACCGGCCGCAGCGATGTTCCGCCTCGGCCGGTGATAGGTTGAGCCCACTGTCATGTAAGAAGCCGGCTTCTTACATGACAGTGGGCTCAGCCTATCACCGGCTGAGGCGGAACATCGCTGCGGCCGGTGATATGCTGATGGCTGTCCGACGTTCATGTCCCCAGCGTAAGGCCGACGTAGGTGCGTTAAAGTTTATTTTGTTTACCTTTTGCAGCCCGGGCATAGGGATACAGCATACAGTAGAGTGCCCGCACCGGCGGCCGCAACAAACAGGACGAGGAGGGCAGCGCTTGCGGGTGATATGTATTTACCCCGATGGGGATGTGGGCTGATAATTAATATGGGGGTGGGGGGGGTTTAGGAAATACCGTTATATACCGTGGAACCGCCAAAAGTTTAAAAAATACCGTGATACACACATTTGGTCATACCGCCCAGCCCTAAGAGGGGGTGTGGGGGCTTGCATCGCCAGTCATCGGGAACGGAGCAGAGTTTTCTCCGTGCACTGAATGACAGGGGTGCCGCATTGGAGAACCCCCACAAGTTAACATCTTATCCCTTTTTTTTTGGATAAGGGATAAGATGTTTTCCTCAGAGTACCCCTTTAAGGCTTAACTGGATGCCAATAAGAAGTATGAAACGCCACACTTCTGTGACGATTTTAGATTCTGGGCTAGTTTTTCAAAAGCAAAGAATGTTGAATCACATGGAATGAAAAAAGGGCATAAAGGCATAAAATGCTAAAGATTACACGCATTTACTAAAATCCACTATTTTTGAGAAAAACACCACATAAACTGCATCTTGACTACGATGTAGCTTTGGTGACGGAAATTGATTCCTAACATACGTAAGTTGCAGCGCTACACATGCTCGGCACATTTAACCTCCTTTACATAATTTGAGAGAACCCTATTAAAAAAGAAAACCTCGCTAGCCACCACTTCACAGCATAGAATCCTTTCTATATTTGCTTCTGAATGACTGTGGCTGCCGCTGAAATATTAGTACAGCGGATTATGGTAGACCACCAAGAACAAACTTTTACTGTGCTCCCATCGTACCTGATAAATCACCAGTGTTTTGAGCTCGGGTATTTCAGACGGCATGGAAGTCTTAAATGTTTGCTTAAATTCTAAGACCTCTGGCGACGCAGACTCCCAGACAGATGCTTTTAAGATGGCGTCGACCTCTGGAACAACGACATATGATGCTAATGTTTTGAAGGTTCTTAAAGAATATATTCTAAGATATGATATAGATCAAAAAGCTGGAAAATATATATTTTTTTTCCATTTTTAAAACGTAAGAATCCCATAAACATTTTTGTAACCTGTAACACTGTGTATACGCTGTCAGGATGTTCGTTGTAGATGTTCGGCAGTATGTTACCATTATGTGTAGACTAAAGGGTGTGTAGAAATAACATTGTTTTGCTAAATTTGCTTGTGTACCTTGTAGTATAAAATGTCCCAGGGGTAGAACCTGCTACCTGTCTTATAAGCACCTATGTTTAAATGCCATTAATGCAGATTTTCATTGTCGAATCTATGCCAAAACTGCGTGACAGCTCTGACCTCTGACCTTGTCGCTTTTTAGGGCTGAAACAACAAATCGATTAATCGACAACTAGTAGATTATAAAAAGTTGTCAACAATTGACTAGTTGTTAACTATTTTGATCAATTAATCAGATGGTCGATTAGTCGACCAATTTTTTTTAGAGTTCACATCAGGGCCAGCTCTGCCTATAGGCAAAATAGGCAGCCGCCTACGGCGCCCTCTTGATGGGGGGGGGGGGGGGTGCTGTTCTGGCTGCCGCAAGAAAGTTAGACAACAAGCATCCGAACCATTTGCTCAGCCAGCAGCATGAGGTGGAGGTTTGTTGCAGTGTGTCACCCCAGAAGTATGCTAATTATATGAGGAGGGGGCTTGTTACAGTGTGTCACCCCAGTAGTGAGGTGGGCCGTGTCACCCAGTGGGCCAATGGGTGGTGTCAGGGGGGGCGCGTGGCAAAATTAACTTTTGCCTAGGATGGCAAAAATCTTTGCACCAGCCCTGGTTCACATAAACCTAGCGATTTCACTGTGTATATGTGCACAGGGATTTAGAATTCCTATAGCCCAACGCCCAGGACATGCAGAGAGAACTGTGCTCGTGATGTCATCAGAGAGCATTCCAAAAAGAAAATAATTTCCTCTGTAGTATTCAGCAGCTAATAAGTACACGAAGGATTAAGATTTTTTAATAGAAGTAATTTACAAATATGTTTAAATTTCTGCCACGAGTTGATTTAAAAGAAAAAAGGTTTTCACCGGAGTACCCCTTAAAAGGGGTACTCGGGTGGAAAACATTTTTTTAAATCAACTGGTACAAGAAAGTTAAACACATTTGTAAATGACTTCTATAAAAAAATCTTTACCCTTCCAGTACTTTTTAGCAGCTGTATGATACAGAGGTGTAAGCAGAGAACACTGGACAAGACAAAAAAGAAATTCAAAAAGAAAAGAATTTCCTCTGTAGTATACAGCTGCTAATAAGCACTGGAAATCTGTTTAACTTTCTGGCACCAGTTGATTTAAAAAAAAAGTTTTCCACCGGAGTACCCCTTTTAATAAAGAAAAAAGTTATATAAAAATATAAATTAAAAATAAATCTAAATAAATATATAGGTAGGAAATGGTTACAGTTCCGATCCTGCATATGTCGAGAAAAAGCTGGTCTTGTTGCCTATAGCAACCAATCAGAGCTCAGCTTAAATTTTTTTTAAACTTGAAAGCTGCATTGTGATTGGGTGCAGTTTTCTACAAGACCAGCATTTTGTGTTAGAACCATATAAATGAGTATGTGTTGTTCCCGCAGCCCCGCCTTGTGGAGTACATGTCGCCCACTGCAGAGCTGTCGATGTTCATAGCTCATATGTTGTTGTTTTAAGAAAGTCAAGGAATCGTTTCATCTTTCCCGGTCGGTTTTCCGTAGAGTGACAGCTATATTTATCACTGTTTTGACTCTCGTGTGTTTTTGATTTAGTATCTCTGTGTTGGATCATGTATTTTTAACGCAACCAGACTTGGCAAGGAAATGGCGTTCTTATTAACTTATTTTCACGTTTCAGTAATTGTTTAGTAATTTTTTTTTTGTGTGTGGGTACAGGAAAAAAAGGCCTTTTAGGGAGAAAAGTGCAGTGGAAAATATGACAGTTGTGTAAAAAAATTCTGTATTTCTGGGTGCAGAAAATAAACGGAAATAATTTTTTAGCGGTAAAAAAAAAACAGTTCCCACACACAAGTGGTCGCGACAATAGATGACCAGTGTTATATATGACATAGATCAGTGAAAAGCTGAGGGAGTGATGGCTGACACTGAACACAAAAGATAGAAGTCCTCTACCACTCCCTCAGGCCCTGAACTATACATGCAGTGTAAAGGAGTCCATATATGATACAGTACTATTTCTTCATAATTTGTATAGTTCTGCTGTGAGATATATACAGTACAGACCTAAAGTTTGGACACACCTTCTCATTCAGAGTTTTATTTATCTTCATGACTATGAAAATTGTAGATTCACATTGAAGGCATCAAAACTATGAATGAACACATGTGGAAATATATACATAACAAAAAAAGTGTGAAACAACAGAAAATATGTCATATTCTAGGTTCTTCAAAGTAGCCACCTTTTGCTTTGATTACTGCTTTGCACACTCTTGGCATTCTCTTGTTGAGATTCAAGGGGTAGTCACCTGAAATGGTTTTCACTTCACAGGTGTGCTGGTGTGAAGGAGGAGGTGTGATGGTGTGGGGTTGCTTTGCTGGTGACACTGTTGGATTTATTCAAAATTGAAGGCATACTGAACCAGCATGGCTACCACAGCATCTTGCAGCGGCATGCTATTCCATTCGCTTTGCGTTTAGTTGCACCATCATTTATTTTTCAACAGGACAATGACCCCAAACACACCTCCAGGCTGTGTAAGGGCTATTTGACCAAGAAGGAGAGTGATGGGGTGCTGCGCCAGATGACCTGGCCTCCACAGTCACCGGACCTGAACCCAATCGAGATGGTTTGGGGTGAGCTGGACCGCAGAGTGAAGGAAAAAGGGCCAACAAGTGCAAAGCATCTCTGGGAACTCCTTCAAGACTGTTGGAAGACCATTTCAGGTGACTACCTCTTGAAGCTCAACAAGAGAATGAATGTGCAAAGCAGTAATCAAAGCAAAAGGTGGCTAGAACCTAGAATATGACATATTTTCACACTTTTTTGTTATGTATATAATTCCACATGTGTTAATTCATAGTTTTGATGCCTTCAATGTGAATCTACAATTTTCATAGTCATGAAAATAAAGAAAACTCTGAATGAGAAGGTGTGTCCAAACTTTTGGTCTGTACTGTATATATATTTTTTTAATGATTTTTTTTTTGTGTGTGTGTGTGTGTGTATATGCATATATGTTATTTAACCCCTTAAGGACACATGACGTTCTCATACGTCTCCATTTCCGAGTCCTTAAGGACACATGACGTATGAGAACGTCATGTGTTTTACCGGCCCCCCGCAACCATCTGGAGCGGAGCCGGTCCCCGATGCCTGCTGAAATCGTTCAGCAGGCATCGGGGCATATCGCCCAGGGGGGTCATTATGACCCCCCATGTCGGCGATGGCCGCAGATCGCTGGACAATTCAGTCCAGCGATCTGCGGCGGATTCCGGGTCAATCGGGTCTCCAGTGACCCGGTAACCCGGAATTATTGGCTGATCGGGGCCGTCAGAGACGGCCCCGAACAGCCATAGCCAGCAGGGGTGAGGTGGCACTGGTGCCACCTCACGATCGCCCTGATTCGTCGGCCGGATTACCGGCCGACCAATCAGGGCGCCTGCTGCGGGTGTCACTCCCGCAACCCGCTCCGCCCCTCTTCCGGAGGACGTGAGCGGGTGCGGGACGTGCACCCCGGGTGCTGGGGACCCCGATCCCCGGCGCCCCTGTTGGGATCGGGGCCCCAGGAGCAGCGGCGGCGGCGGAGACGACGAGGGACTGACCTGATGCGGCGAGGATCGTTGGAGGTGAGTGACAGCCTCCTGGTGTTGCTTAGCAACAGCTCCCAGCATGCAAAAAGGGCATGCTGGGAGCTGTAGTTATGCAACAGCAGGAGGCAGACCACCACAACTCCCAGCATGCCCTTATGGGCATGCTGGGACTTGTAGTTTTGCAACAGCTGGAGGCACATTCTTTCTATGGAAAAGTGTACCTTCAGCTGTTGTGTAACTACAACTCCCAGCTTGCACAATCAGCTAAAGTGCATGCTGGGAGTTGTAGTAGTGCATCTGGTGGTTGCATAACTACAACTCCCAGCATGCCCGTTGGCTGTCGGTGACTGCTGAGAGTTGTAGTTTTGCAACAGCTGAAGGCACACTGAGTTAAGTAGTAAACCAGTGTGTCTCCAGCTATTGCATAACTACAATCCCCAGCATCCCCAGCCAAAGTAGTATGCCTCCAGCTGTTGCATAACTACAACACCCAGCATGCCCTTCCGCTGTCCGTACATGCTGGGGGTTGTAGCTTTTGCAACAGCTGAAGGCACACTGGTTGCAAAACACTGAGTTTGTTACCAAACTCGGTGTTTCACAACCAGTGTGCCTCCAGCTGTTGCAAAACTACAACTCCCAGCATGCACTGATAGACCGTACATGCTGGGAGTTGTAGTTTTGCAACAGCTGGATGTTCCCCCCCCAATGTGAACGTACAGGGTACACTCACATGGGCGGAGGATTACGGTTAGTATCCGGCTGCAAGTTTGAGGTGCGGCAAAATTTCTGCAGCAGCTCAAACTGCCAGCGAGAAACTACTGTGAACCCCCGCCCGTGTGACTGTACCCTAAAAACACTACACTACACTAACACACAATAAAATAAAAAGTAAAAAACACTACATATACACATACCCCTACACAGCCCCCCTCCCCTCCCCAATAAAAATGAAAATGTCTGGTACGCCACTGTTTCTAAAACGGAGCCTCCAGCGGTTGCAAAACTACAACTCCCAGCATCCACTGATAGACCGTACATGCTGGGAGTTGTAGTTTTGCAACAGCTGGATGTTCCCCCCCCCCCCAATGTGAACGTACAGGGTACACTCACATGGGAGGAGGATTACAGTAAGTATCCGGCTGCAAGTTTGAGCTGCGTCAAATTTTCTGCCGTAGCTCAAACTGCCAGCGAGAAACTACTGTGAACCCCCGCCCGTGCGACTGTACCCTAAAAACACTACACTACACTAACCCAAAATAAAATAAAAAGTAAAAAACACTACATATACACATACCCCTATACAACCCCCCTCCCCAATAAAAATGAAAAACGTCTGGTACGCCACTGTTTCCAAAACGGAGCCTCCAGCTGTTGCAAAACAACTACTCCCAGTATTGCCAGATAGCCGTTGACTGTCCAGGCATGCTGGGAGTTTTACAACAGCTGGAGGCACCCTGTTTGGGAATCACTGGCGTAGAATACCCCTATGTCCACCCCTATGCAAGTCCCTAATTTAGGCCTCAAATGCGCATGGCGCTCTCACTTTGGAGCCCTGTCGTATTTCAAGGCAACAGTTTAGGGCCACATATGGGGTATCGCCGTACTCGGGAGAAATTGGGCTTCAAATTTTGGGGGGTATTTTCTGCTATTACCCTTTTAAAAAATGTAAAATTTTTGGGAAAACAAGCATTTTAGGTAAAAAAAATATATATTTTTTTACATATGCAAAAGTCGTGAAACACCTGTAGGGTATTAAGGTTCAAATTACCCCTTGTTACGTTCCCCAAGGGGTCTAGTTTCCAAAATGGTATGCCATGTGGTTTTTTTTTTTGCTGTCCTGGCACCATAGGGGGTTCCTAAATGCGGCATGCCCCCAGAGCAAAATTCGCTTTCAAAAAGCCAAATGTGACTCCTTCTCTTCTGAGACCTGTAGTGCGCCAGCAGAGCACTTTTCACACCCATATGGGGTGTTTTCTGAATCGGGAGAAATTGGGCTTCAAATTTTGGTGGGTATTTTCTGCTATTACCCTTTTTAAAATTGTAAAAATTTTGGGAAACCAAGCATTTTAGGTAAAAAAAATATATATTTTTTTACATATGCAAAAGTCGTGAAACACCTGTAGGGTATTAAGGTTCACATTACCCCTTGTTACGTTCCCCGAGGGGTCTAGTTTCCAAAATGGTATGCCATGTGTTTTTTTTTTGCTGTTCTGGCACCATAGGGGCTTCCTAAATGCGGCATGCCCCCAGAGCAAAATTTGCTTTCAAAAAGCCAAATGTTACTCCTTCTCTTCTGAGACCTGTAGTGCGCCAGCAGAGCACTTTTCACCCCCATATGGGGTGTTTTCTGAATCGGGAGAAATTGGGCTTCAAATTTTGGGGGGTATTTTCCGCTATTACCCTTTTTAAAAATGTAAACATTTTGGGAAAACAAGCATTTTAGGTAAAAAAAAAATATATTTTTTTTACATATGCAAAAGTCGTGAATCACCTGTGGGGTATTAAGGTTCACTTTACCCCTTGTTACGTTCCCTGAGGGGTCTAGTTTCCAAAATGGTATGCCATGTGTTTTTTTTTTTTGCTGTCCTGGCACCATAGGGGCTTCCTAAATGCGGCATGCCCCCCAAAAACCATTTGTCGCTCCTTCCCTTCTGAGCCCTCTACTGCGCCCGCCGAACAATTAACATAGACATATGAGGTATGTGCTTACTCGAGAGAAATTGGGTTTCAAATACAAGTAAAAATTTTCTCCTTTTTATCCCTTGCAAAAATTCAAAAATTGGGTCTACTAGAACATGCGAGTGTAAAAAATGAAGATTTTGAATTTTCTCCTTCACTTTGCTGCTATTCCTGTGAAACACCTAAAGGGTTAATACACTTACTGAATGTTTTTTTGAATACTTTAGGGGGTGTAGTTTTTATAATGGGGTCTTTTATGGGGTATTTCTAATATGAAGACCCTTCAAATCCACTTCAAAACTGAACTGGTCCCTGAAAAATAGTGAGTTTGAAAATTTTGTGAAAAATTTCAAAATTGCTACTGAACTTTGAAGCCCTCTGGTGTCTTCCAAAAGTAAAAACTCATCAATTTTATGATGCAAACATAAAGTAGACATATTGTATATGTGAACCCAAAAAAAATATATTTTGAATATCCATTTTCCTTACAAGCAGAGAGCTTCAAAGTTAGAAAAATGCAAAATTTTCATTTTTTTCATCAAATTTTGGGATTTTTCACCAAGAAAGGATGCAAGTTACCATTAAATTTTACCACTAAGTTAAAGTAGAATATGTCACGAAAAAACAATCTCGGAATCAGAATGATAACTAAAAGCATTCCAGAGTTATTAATGTTTAAAGTGACAGTGGTCAGAATTGCAAAAAACGCTCCGGTCCTTAAGGTATAAAATGGCCTGGTCCTTAAGGGGTTAAAGGGGTACTGCACTGCCCCAGCATTTTGGAACATTTTGTTTTGAATGCTGGGTGCGGGGATCGTGATGTCACGGCCACGCCACACCCCCTCAATGCAAGTCTATGAGAGGGGGCATGGCCATGACGTCACGACCCTCGCCGCCCGCACCCAGCATTCTAAACAAACGCTGGGTGCTGCACAGAGATCGTGGGGGTCCCAGCTGTGGGATCCCCGTGATCAGACATCTTATCCTGTATCCTTTGCATAGGGGATAAGATGTCTAGAGTCGGAGTACCCCTTTAACGTGATGATGGCTTTATAGACCCATAATAGATACGGTTTTTATTTATAACGGGGGTACTGCTCCGAGGGCCCACACACATGTAACAGAATGTTGTTCACGGTCGTGGTCTGCGCTATTTGGCCCATTAATAACAGTGCATTCACCCGTTAATGGATAGGACGATATCGGATGCAAACAGATGTTATCCGTTTGGATCTGTTATTGTTCAGTTAATATACAAACAAAAAATGTTGTTTTTGTTCTGAGCATGCTCAGAAGTAAAACCGGATCAAAAAACGGATGACATTAAAGGCTCATCCATTTTCCATAGACTTTAATGTTAAATTTACTGTGTCCGTTTTTCCTTCCGTTTAATTTTGACGGGAGAAAAAAATACTGCATGCACAGTCTTTTCTCCCTTAAAAATAAAACCCGTAAATGAGCGCAGATGGGTGCAAACAGATGGGAAAGGATTGTGAAAGCACTGTGGTCAGACGGAATACTCTGGTCAAACAGAAAAGAAATTCAAAAAGAAAAGAACTTCCTTACAGGAAGGATTAAGATTTTTTTTAATAGAAGTAATTTGCAAATCTGTTTAACTTTCTGGCACCAGTTGATTTAAATAAAAATGTTCTCCAGTGGAGTACCCCTTTAAAGGGGTACTCCACCCCTAGACATCTTATCCTTTGGATAGGGGATAAGATGTCTGATCGCGGGGGTTCCGTTGCTGGGGACCCCCGCAATATAGAATGCAGCACCCACCTGTTACTGCTCCGGAAGCGCTGGAGGGTCTGGCTCCCGGCCACGGGGACGGAAGATCGTGACATCATGACTCCGCCCCCGTGTGACGTCACGACTCCGTCCCCTCAATGCAAGTCTATGGGAGGGGGCGTGACGGCTGTGGGTGCTGCGTGCTATATTTCGGGGGTCCCCGGCGGCAGGACCCCCGCGATCAGACATCTTATCCCCTATCCTTTTGGATAGGGGATAAGATGTCTAGGGGCGGAGTACCCCTTTAACGTGATGATGGCTTTATAGACCCATAATAGATACGGTTTTTATTTATAACGGGGGTACTGCTCCGAGGGCCCACACATATGTAACAGAATGTTGTTCACGGTCGTGGTCTGCGCCATTTGGCCCTTTAATAACAGTGCATTCACCCGTTAACAGATAGGACGATAACGGATGCAAACAGATGTTACAATGCAAGTCTATGGGAGGGGGCGTGACGGCTGTGGGTGCTGCGTGCTATATTTCGGTGGTCCCCGGCGGCAGGACCCCCGCGATCAGACATCTTATCCCCTATCCTTTTGGATAGGGGATAAGATGTCTATGGGGGGGTGCACCCCTTTGTGTCACAGCCTAGTGTTTTTGTTTGGGGAGGGGTGAAGTTAGCGCCCCTTTAACTGCAGATTACCTGCATGCATCAGCATTTGTCAGGCTGCATTACATGGGATTTAATATTTCATATGGATATTTTATTTGTCCATTAAGTCTTCCTCACTATAGTAGAAATGAGTAGTGACACGTTGAGCGTAACCTTATTATGTGGTTAACCAGTAATGCAATCTCCGCCGAGCAAATCCCATTTTTGTCCTACATGTTATCAGATGAGGCCTGGGCTCTGAATGCGCTGTCAGTCTACGTTTTATGTGACTTTCATTCAGATTGATGTTTGGCGATTTATGCTGAATGACCACTAAAGCTTTCTTTTATAGAGGGATTCATGTAACAAAGGAATAGTTAGTGTGCACCGTCCTGGACCTGTTTGTATTGGGAATTCCTTCCGCATAGATCATTACTAAACGGGTTTCGGTCTACATAGATTACAATACAATAATGGCATCAAACATCAGAGGCGGTTATTGAATATGACATGTATTGTATAAGGAGGCCGCACACTTCAATTCAATTGACTGCATTATCTATAGGGGTCACATATTTTTTTTTAAATGTCTGTCAACATGTATATACTTATTCTTGTTATTGATCCCTATACTTTACAATTAAAGTGCACTTACAGTCACTAAAGTAGGAGAGTTTTCTGTTCGTATTTTTTTGTCTGTTTTCATTACAAGGGACGTGACCTGTACGCAGGTGTGGAGGCTGCTGTATTGGAAACTTTAGTGTAGAGCTGGGCGGTATGACCAAAAATGTGTATCACCGTATTTTTGTGACTTATGGCGGTTCCACGGTATATAACGGTATTTCTTTCACCCCCCAAATCATGTGACCCGCCAGCGCTGTTCTGCTTCCCCCCCCCCCCCCCAAATCATGTGACCCACCAGCACTGTTCTGCTCCCCCCAAATTAATTATCAGCCCAGCGGGGTACTACTCACATATGTCACCCGCAAGCACTGCCCTGTCATGTAAGATGCCGGCTTCTTACATGACAGTGGGCTCAGCCTATCACTGGCCTGGGCGGGACATCACTCCGGCCGGTGATAGGCTGACGGCTGTCCGACGTTCCCGTCCCCAGCGTAAGGCCAACGTAGGTAAGTTGTGATTTGGGGGGGAGTAGAACAGCGCTGGCGGGTAACATGATTTGGGGGGGAGCAGAACAGCGCTGGCGGGTAACATTATTTGGGGGGAGCAGAACAGCGCTGGCGGGTAACATGATTTGGGGGGAGCAGAACAGCGCTGGTGGGTAACATGATTTGGGGGGAGCAGAACAGCGCTGGTGAGTAACATGATTTGGGGGGAGCAGAACAGCGCTGGCGGGGACCATGATTTGGGGGGAGCAGAACAGCGCTGGCGGGTCACATGATTTGGGGGGGGGGAGGCGGGGAGCAGAACAGAGCTGGCGGGTCACATATTAGTTCCCCGATGTGGGGACAGCGCTGCGCTGGGCTGATAATTCATTCATTTCCAAGGGGGAGGGGCCAAACCGGTATTGCGGTATGGTGAAAAATTCATATCGTGCAGCACAAACATTTCGGTATTCGGTATGAACCGGTATACCACCCAGCCCTACTTTAGGGTATGGCCACACATTGCATATTTGCTGCAGATTTGCACAGTAAGGATACCTTTTACACGTGCATTTAAAATCTGTTGCACATTTGCTCAAAAAATCTGCATCAAATCCTTAGGGTCCATTCACACGGGTGTATGTACTGCTAGTATGACTTCACAAGATGCTGTAGAAAATCCGCAGCGGAAAACTCGCCGAAGATCCACCCAATGCGAACGTATCCTTGCAGAATTTCTAGCAGACTTTCCCCAGTGACTTTGAAAAAATTGAAAAGTCTGTGGAAACACTGTGCATCTGCAGCAGAATCGGCAAGGGCAGATTTTTAAAGCCAAAAGCCCATATTTACTAAAACTTTTCAAGAGAAAAATTGTCTTATGCTCCTACCCATATTTCATTTTGCTGGGGTAAAACGAAAGTTGAGCTGTAGACAAATAAGACCATTTTGGTTCAGACAGAGAAGTGTATTCTTTAATGTTATACAGTGGTCCCTCAAGTTACAATATTAATTGGTTCCAGGACGACCATTGTACCATTGTATGTTGAGACCATTTCTCTATGGATACAGCAAAAACAGGAACTCCAATGTGGTGACGAGATTGAGAGCGCAAGACACCCAGGTTAAAGGAAATGAGGTTTATTCACCCATGATGCAACGCGTTTCACAGATAGACTGCTTCATCAGGCACCTGATGAAGCAGTCTATCTGTGAAACGCGTTGCGCTCTCAATCCCGTCACCACATTGGAGTTCCTGTTTTTGCTGTATTCTTTCGGACGTGGAATAGCTGCAGATGCCTCACTATTGATACCTTTATCACTTGTTGCACTTGGCTGAGTGTAACCATTTGCAGTAAGCGCTCTTTTACCTCTAGCCTAAATTGTGCATCAACGATATCACACTACGGAGCGCTGTCTATCTTTTATTTTAGAATATCTCTATGGAAACCTGTTAATTGGTTCTGAAGCCACCAATATGTCAAACAAAAATAGGAAAAAGTGAGGATTAAAGAAAAATAAGTAAATAACTAATATAGATAAAGCAAGTCCTTATATATAAAAATAAGAGAGAGCTGCTTGAAGCTGTAAATCGCTGTCTGTCAGTGTTTCCCAACCAGGGTGCCTCCAGCTGTTGCAAAACTACAACTCCCAGCATGCCTGGACAGCCGTTGGCTGTCCGGGCATGCTAGGAGTTGTAGCTTTGCAACAGCTGGTGGCACCCTGGTTGGGAAACAATGGTTTATTTAGAGGACAGGATCTTCTTCAGGGTCCTGTACAGTACACAGTGTCCCAAATGGAGCCACCCTTACTTGGTGTCCAAAGAAGCAGCTAACCCTGGCACAGGTAAGGAGTAGTACAGAACTTGTAGTTTCTCCCTGTACTGTAGTGGGCGCTACCAGACAGCCAATCAGTGCATGTACTTCAGTAATAGAGGTGATTTACCAGTAAAATGCCCGTTCTGATTGGTTAGTTCCTCCAGTTGTGATGTGTTTCACAGATCTGTACTGTCTGTAGCATTGTATGTTGAGTCTGGTTTCAAGTTACAAGGGTCCAGAAAAGACCATTGTATGTTAAACCTATTGTCTGTTGAGGCCATTGTAAGTTGAGGGATCACTGTATACAGCATTTGCCATAAAATCTGTAGTGGAAAATCCACAGCTGGCAAAATCCGCTCCAAAATCCACACAAATATGGTGCATTTTGTTTGCTTCAGATTCCTCACTGTGGACATAGGGCTTTTTTTTTTTTTTTACTGCAAAAGTAGTAGGTTGGCAGTTCTTGATTTTCAGAAAGCTGGGAACTAAAAAATGTCCTGTTCGAACCACTTTAGTCCATATGGACATTATAAGTTTATGTGCCTATTAAAATAGAGAGGGGTGAGTTGCTCTGGAAAAGCCGTTCCTTGCTGGAGGACTTGGCACGACCATGTGTTTCCATGGATGGTTGCTGCTACAGGAGAACTGTCTGGTTTACCACCTATCACCAGGGCTCTCATTTGCCAGACCCGTGGAGATCAGCTCATTTATAGAAGGGTCTTACCAGATGGGACAACCATTTAAAGGGGTATTCTAGGAAAAAACATTTTTTTTATATCAACTGGCTCCAGAAAGTTAAACAGATTTGTAAATGACTTCTATTAAAAAATCTTAATCCTTTCAATAATTATCAGCTGCTGAAGTAGAGTTGTTGTTTTCTGTCTAGCAACAGTGCTCTCTGCTGACATCTCTGCTTGTCCCGGGAACTGCACAGAGTAGAAAAGATTTGCTATGGGGATTTGCTTCTAAACTGGTCTGTTCCCGAGACAGGTGTCATCAGAGACAGAAAAGAACAACTCAACTTCAGCAGCTCATAAGTACTGAAAGGATTAATATTTTTTCATAGAAGTAATTTACAAATCTGTTTAACTTTCTGGAGCCAGTTGATATCTAAAAAAGTTTTTCCCTGGATAACCCCTTTAAAATCACACTTTTATATGAAAAGCCAATGACTTTTATAAGAGTCTTGTGTTTTAGACCCTGCACAGTCTTACCGTTTCTCCTTTCCTGGCTTATCTTGTGGGACAAACATCCCATTAATTGCCATAATTCTTCTAATGGTTCGAAAACCAGACAAATGAGCTTGTCGCTGACTAAATGCTTGAAGATTGATTTGTTTGACTCTCTGAACCAAAGAAAATAAATGAAAACAAAACTTGGCTAATCCGGCTAAATTTGCTGATTTAATTACCAGAGAACGCAGCATCCCGGCATTTCATGTCTCCTCATAGTGCCTTTGTAATTGACTTGTTTGCCGCAGCTGAAAAAGCATTGCCATTTCCTAAGTGTTCTTGTATAACAGTGGATCGTTTTCTCCATGCGATCCAGAAGAATTGTCAGGCAGGTTTTTGCTGACCTCAGTGACTGCCATGTGCTGATTCCATTGCCTTTTCTCTTTGTTTTTTCTAACAGAAACCTGAGCCACAACAAGCTGAAGGAGATCGATCTGGCTGCCTTTGTGGAGCTGCAAGGTCTACGGGAAGTGTGAGTATTTTTCTGTAGCTTTTGCTGCACTTTTACAGGAGATCTCTGATGCTTTAGCTGGGGGTTTGAAACCAAATACCCGGTCCCTGGGCGCCAGCTTCTCCTGGTTCAGTTACATCAGCAGATTAGTCTTTTTATATATCTGTTCTGTATACCGAGCTTTTCTTTACTCTTATTTTTACTGTATCAATTAGACAAATATAGTTGTTCCTGTGATTGCTGGAATGGACTGGAAGTTCCACGAGGCATCTAATTCTACATCTAAGCATCCGCTTCTGCCCACAATAGCATTCATACATGGCTTCATCCAGCCAGGGCTAAACAAATGTAAAAAGCCAGGGTGGCAGTGGTCCTACAAATATGGGTCATTGTGAATGTTCTTAATGGACGGCAGTAAATTTTTGCACATGGCATTGTTTAACTATCTGCCAATGCCTACAGTATTATTATTTTTTTTCTTCGCTCTATTCGCCATCCATTTCTTGAACACAAGATTAGGATCACGATGTCTTGTTGGCACAGAGTGCAAAGTTCTCCAACACTAGGCAGAGATGAGTGATGTGACCCTAAAGCAACATTGCTGGGCATTTAGACAGCAAGGCCCATTTTACCATCATACCAATCACAAACATGGAAAATTGTGCCAACCTGGACGTGGGCGCCGTCTGCAAGAGCACTATAGAAGTTGACAAAAATGACCCTTTAGTTTACATTTTTAGTCTTGCGTAAGATTTGGAAGACTCTTCTCTATGAATGGTGACTGCCATTTCTAGTTTGGGCCATGAAAGCTGCAAGAAAACAGAACTACCAAATGATTTAAACATAGTCCTATAGAATTTATTCTATATTGAGTGTGTCAGTGTGGGAGATTCCGTCCCAAATCAAATTGGCATAAAAGCCAGTGAATAAAGTGTTCTTGTTCCTAATGGATGTAACAGAAAACAATTCCCTTCCTCCTCTTCATCTTCCTAGTCACGTTCTCTAATGACTATAATAAACAAATGTCCCCTATGACTTGTGAGTTTTTGTACTTTTTAGGAATGTATTAGATATCAGGGTTAGGTTTAATTTCCTATACAGTGGTCCCTCAAGTTACAATATTAATTGGTTCTAGGACGACCATTGTATGTTGAAACCATTGTATGTTGAGACCATCACTCTATGGAAACCTGGTAATTGGTTCTAAAGGCACCAAAATGTCATCCAAAAATAGAAAAAAAAGTGAGAAAAATAAGTAGATAACTAATATAGATAGAGCAAATCCTTACATATAAAAGGAAGAAAGACCTGCTGGGAGCTGTAATCACTGTCTATGTCAGTGTTTCCCAAGCAGGGAGCCTCCAGCTGTTGCAAAACTACAACTCCCAGCATGCCCGGACAGCCAAAGGCTGTCCGGGCATGCTGAGAGTTGTAGTTTTGCAACAGCTGGGGCCACCCTGCCTGGGAAACACTGGTCTATGTAGAGGACAGGAGCTTCTTCAGGGACCTGTACAGTACACAGTGTCCTAAAAATGTAATGGAATCGCCCTCACCTGGTGTCCAAAGGAGCAGCTAACCCTGGTACAGAACATGTAATACCTCCCTGTACTGTAGGGGGCGCTACCAGACACCAGTCAGTGCATACGCTTCAGTAATACAGGGGTTTTACCAGTGAATTCCCATTCTGATTGGTCGGTTCTTCCAGCCATTGACATGTTTCACAGATCTGGACTGTCCGTAACATTGTATGTTGAGTCTGGTTTCAACTTATGATGGTCCAGAAAAGACCATTGTATGTTGAAACTATTGTATGTTGAGGCCATTGTAAGTTGAGGGATCACTGTACATTCAGGCATGGATTGCTTTTTAACTCTTCGAAGAAACTTTACCAAGTTCCCCATGCTAAACAGCTAGAATGCTTGGAAGACCATTCATAGCTGTGCAAAACGAAGCTTTAGCATGCCATGGTGCCTTCACTCATGCCGCTATTTCCCGGCCATCAAAAAAAAGGACCTTGGATTTCTGACATTCAGGACAGGACATTTGCTGTGAACAAGACCTCCACTCTTTGTTGAGGTCATTGCCTTTCCAGACATGAGCATTTCCTGTTACATGGATGCCTGCTATTTGCGAAAATGTATTGTGCATGTAATTTAAGTGGGTACATAGGCTAGAACATGATGAGCAAGTGCAAAAAAATGTTCATAGATTACCGTATATACTCGAGTATAAGCCGACCCGAAAATAAGCCGAGGCCCCTAATTTCACCCCAAAAACCCAGGAAAAGTTATTGACTCGACTATAAGCCTAGGGTGAGAAATACATCATCCCCCCCATGTCATCATCCCCCCCCCCCCATGTCATCATCCCCCCCCCCCATGTCATCATCCCCCCCCTGTCATCATCCAGACCCCCGTCATCATCCAGACCCCCGTCATTAACACCCCTTCATCATCACCGCCTGTCAATCCCTTCTCAGTGGTCTTCAACCTGTGGACCTCCAGATGTTTCAAAGCTACAACTCCCAGCATGCCCGGACAGCCGATGGCTGTCCGGGCATGCTTGGAGTTGTAGTTTTGCAACGTCTGGAGGTCCGCAGGTTGAAGATCACTGATAAGGGATTGACAGGTGGAGATGGACGGCCAGGACCATCCCCTCACAGCTAAAGCCAAAAACATTTTTTTTTGTTCACTCGAGTATAAGCCGAGGGGGGCGTTTTCAATACGAAAAATCGTGCTGAAAAACTAGGCTTATACTCGAGTATATACGGTAATACAGTGTTCAGGAAAGAATGGAGTTTAGGACTCATCTCAAGAAACCAGGAAATGTATGGAGAACAGAGGTAAGCAAAACTACAGTTACCTTGGCCCAAACTAATTCTAGTGGATCTGTCTTTGATTAGTTTAGTCTGGGCAAATTATTTCTCCTTGCAAAATCCGGGATTGATAGTCTGAAATCTCATATAACTGTATCAATCTTTTCCAAGCACCTTGAGTACTTTGTAAGCAGAACTAATTTGGCCAAACTAAAGGTCCGTAAGTTTCAGTTTGGGCTGAAGTTACTGTGGTCTAACTCCCTCAAGCTGGAAGTGGAGGGGTAAATATGGTTACTGCCCTACCTTTTTTTTTTTCAATAAAATCTTCTTTCCAATAATGCTATGTCTCTACTGACCCTGACCTAGTCTATACAGCAAAGCTGAAAAGCAAACTGCCAAAAGCTAGAAATGTTATAGCCAGTTGTGTTTGCTCTAGTAGCTAATGTAAAAACTATATGTTTTTTTTTATGGCTGATCAGATAAAAAAAAAAAAAAAATATATATATATATATAAATATATCTTATACATTTTAAAATAATGTGTAACTTTTGGTTATACATTCCCTAAAAAAAATAAATAAAATAAAAGTTGATAACAGATTTCCCCTGACCAGCAAAAAGATTTTTAAAACGGAAGCAAAAATAACCTTTATATACTTGCCCATTGAGAGTATTACACTGTACTTTAATAATAATCCCTCTTTTCCTAGCCTACAAATATAATATAATCCCTGTTTCTGCCTCAAAATCTTTTTCCCATTGTTAGGAGATTATTATTACTTAGTACATCAGCTTGTAAGGTACAAATGGTCTAGTTTTAAGAGCCTCTGTTTTTACTTGACACCATATTGGCAGCTGGTGCATAAATATTTTATATGGAGAAGCCCTCCTCAGCCTAGGCATCTGTTTATGAAAGGCAGAAAATATAGAGTTAGCAAAAAAAACAATTATTACAGCACCATAAAAGCAACGTATATGTGCAGAATTAATAAAGTGTTCATGGTTGTTTTTACATCTTGTCAAAAGAACGCGCCAAGCGAAGACAAGTTAATGGGAAATTGACTGACTGATTGGTCATAACACAATACTGTGTATCGCTTACAGAAATGTCTTTACTTGTCCTACACAATGCCAGACAGAAGCCGAGTTATCTTTGTTACACCTGACTTAACAATTTCACTTGACATGATTAAATATGGCTTGTGTGTACATTATAATGAGACCATGTTATCAGCGGGATGGAACAGTCGAGGCGTTTCAACCACTCTGATACAAGTCTGGTTCACTTCAGAAATTTAAAGATGATGTAGAAAGCCCAAATGTAAATGTCTTTATAAGTTTATAAATGTAGGAAGAAAATCAGACTTTCCTATATACCGTACATCCCTTTTTAAGCTATTTGGATTTGGGTGGATGTCCTCTTCTGACATATAAAAGAAGTAGTGCAGGTTTTTCTGGTTTAAAATAACCCCCCCCCCCCCCTCTTCTATCATCTCAAGAATCTCTACTGCTCCTTCAGAGGAAATTGCCAATCTCTTCTCCCAACTAGAATGCTGGACTTATGTGGTTAAACTCAACCTATCAGTCCATGCTGTTCAGTTACACATTGGGTTTAATGTTGGGCCTAACCATTGTCTGGGTTTAGAAACTCATTTTCACATTTCTTCTTGAGGATTTTTTATTTATTTATAGGGAACCTGTCAGGAAATTTGTGATGCCGATTCAGCTTTAACCTATGAAGAATCCTGGCAACAAGTGTTTAGTTCCCTGCAGTGCCACCACAGGAGAAATAAAGCATTACACAATTTTAAAATCAGTGGGCTGTTCATTATTTGTTCAGAGCACAATTGTTGTAGCTGCCCTCCTCTCTAGCCATATTAATTGATAATTTTTTTGACCTGGGGCCAGCCTCTATTAAAAGGAACCTGTTAGGAGATTCATTCTGCCCAAACAGGTATCATAAAGTCCCACCAGTTTTCTTTGTTATAATGTTTTTTGCATATGTTTTTGCTGCTGCATTTAAAAAAATCATGAGTTGGGAGCATGGAGAAGTCACGGGGTTGGTCCCCCATTGGGGTTCTAGCCTGCCCTGGCTCATATATATATATATATATATATATATATATATATATATATATATTAAATTAATATTATATTATATTATATTATAATTTTTTCAAGTATTCAGTGGATGCAGTTTGTATTATTGCTGGACTTCTTAAGGCCATTGAAATTTACAAACCCGCATAGAATGGTCTGATATTGTATTATATTTTTTATATAGTTCGGGCTTCTTTGCAGTGGAACACACTGATATTAGTTTAACACCTCGTTAATGTCCCAGAATCCCACATTACAAAATGTGCAATGTGCCTAGATTAGTAGACAGGTTCTTACTATGTTTTTCTTCCGTAATTGAAGACCACCACAGGATATCTGCTGGGCGTCCACTATTTTCTTTGGTTCCTCTTATTATTTTCATCTCGGGGGTCTTGCCACAGAATGTGCGACTTGGGAAAAGCTTGTTCTTTTAAGGCATAAAATAAAGGTGCTAATTCAGCAAATGCTGGAGGTGCCCCTTCACTCCTGAGGTTGAAGTGAGCAGGTAATTGCTTCAGTATGCAGCTTACGAGCAGGAGAATCAAGGAGGGTGGCCGAAGATTGAGCCGCCATCATTTAAGGAGCCGGCTAAGAAAATTGTGTTAATTAGAGAAATATCTAATTGACACAAAACTATAAAATCTCACTTGTGTTTGCGTGTGTGTGTGTGTGTATGTATGTGTATATATATATATATATATATATATATATATATATATATATATACACAGTCCAAAGTGTAGTAGAATCAGCACAGGATGGCCTCTAGTGCGGTGCATGATATCCACCAGCTTGCCAATGCTGGATTCAGATACAAAGTCCCCATTCCAGGATACAGCACCAATCACGAGGTCCGGTTAAGTGCAGGCTAAAATACTTTATTGCATCAGAGAATACCAATGCGACGTTTCGGCTAGTGAGCCTTTCTCAAGCATAGTGCATACATAAATACAACAATCTTATATAGGTAACAAATACACGTGATAGGTGGAAACACAGGTGCAAATAGTGCAGCATTATTCATTAAGCCAACCCTCCAAACTCCATAGGTTTAGACAGTGGTCATGTGACATAAGAGCTGTCAAGCATAAAAACATTCAAAATATAACATAAATGCAGTGTGCTAAATCTAGACCAATTGGAGTGGCAGACAAAGGGGAACTCCATACTGTCAATGCAGGTCTCTGATGTTTTATACCTTACAGTAAGCGCTGTGATCGCAATAACTCCATGCTCCGTCCTATCTGCTTGTAAACACGTGATGGCAGCTAGCCGGAAGTCTAATCACCTATCTGTGTATAGGGGATTCGCATGCGCTAGTACATAGCACTGTCAGCACAGCTGGGGAATCCCCTATACACAGATAGGCAATTAGACTTCCGGCTAGCTGCGATCACGTGTGATCTTTGCGCAACCGCATTTTCATCGTTTACAAACGGAAAGGACGGAGCATGGATTTATTGCGATCACAGCGCTTACTGTAAGGTATAAAACATCAGAGACCTGCATTGACAGTATGGAGTTCCCCTTTGTCTGCCATTCCAATTGGTCTAGATTTAGCACACCCCATTTATGTTCTATTTTGAATGTTTTTATGCTTGACAGCTCTTATGTCACATGACCACTGTCTAAACCTATGGAGTTTGGAGGGTTGGCTTAATGAATAATGCTGCACTATTTGAAATCTGTGTTTCCACCTATCACGTGTATTTGTTACCTATATAAGATTGTTGTATTTATGTATGCACTATGCTTGAGAAAGGATCACTAGCCAAAATGTCGCATTTGTGCATTTGTATTCTCTGATGCAATACATTATTTTAGCCTGCACTTAACCGGACCTCGTGATTGGTGCTGTATCCAATTTTCATGAAATTGTGTTGTATAGCGAGTCCTGTTTGCTAAAAAGTTGAAAATGTATAGATGAGCATTCCAGTATTGTGCGGATTTCACTTTCTGATAGCTTGTCCTAATGACAACCAGATTGCACAGCATCTTTATTTACATAACAAATTGTGGATGTGGAAGAGATTTAATAGGAAAGCCGATCCTGAGGTCTAAGGTCGGCACGTGACCTTTGCAGTCTAAAATCCTGTGTAATGACAAGATAAGTTTTGCTAAAATACAGGTGCAACAGTATATTACTAAAGCGCAGGCTATTAGAGAACATTTCTGAAAACAATTTGCCAGTTAAAAATAGAAAAATAATAAAAAAAAAATAAATAAATAAAAATAAGTACTGGCTTCTCCAGTGGTTGCATATGGGCTATAATGTGTAATGTTTCTAACTCAGTGTAAAAGTGCCATTGCCTTAAAGGGATATTCCATGTTATTAAAGGAAACCTGTCGTCACTTTCATGTAGGAGTCTTCAGGGTGGTGATATGATGGATTTCATTTAGTAACAATGGGGGGCATTTACTAAGGGGTTTAGTCATTTTTTTCTGACTATTTTTGGCGCAAAATTGTCGCAATTGCGCCTACCCTATAAATTGTGCGACTTTCCCTAGCAAGAGCTAGAAAGTCAAATTTTTTTTTCCCGCTTAATTTACGCAAGTTTTCAGTTTTTACTTGCAGTGGTCAGGAATTTATTAACTGAGACAGTCGCAGTTGCGCAATAAACTGTCGCAACGGCCATAAAAATTGACTAAATTTACTCCAGCTCCAACATGGAGCAGGAAAAGCTGCTGCCGCCCGGGCTCCGACATACTTTCTCCCCACTACCCTCACTGCGCTACCGGGACACTACAGTGATTTACATCCCCCCCCCTCTCACCTGCCAGCGCCACACAACTCCCATCTGTCTGCTGTTGCAAGACTACAAGTCCCAGCATGGCCTTACAGTGAGGACACGCTGGGAGTTGTAGTCTTGTAGCAGCGGGAGCTGAGCGGCGCGGGCGGGAGACAAGGGGGGGGGGGGGGTAGCGGGGAGGCCGTATGAGGAGCCCGGGCGGGAGACAAGGGGGGGGGGGGGTAGCGGGGAGGCCGTATGAGGAGCCCGGGCGGGAGACAAGGGGGGGGGTGGGTAGCGGGGAGACCGTATGAGGAGCCCGGGCGGCTGCACTGTAATGTCAGCCCGGGCTCCTGCCCTGAGAGCCATAGGCTTTGGCTGTCAGGGCATGCTGGGTGTTGTAGTTTTGCAACAGCTGGAGGGCCACAGTTTGCAGACCACTGGTGTGTGGTCTGTAAACTGTAGTCCTCCAGCTGTTGCAAAACTAAACAGCTGAAGGGGACCGGCGAAGACGTTCACTTACCCTTCCGAGGCTCCAGCGACGATCGCTGACGGAGATCGTCGCGCGGCACTGTCGCGCGGCAGTGTCGCGCGGCAGTGTCGTGCAGCGCTGGATCCTACGGAAGCCGGTAAGTTGCGCAAGCTTCCCAACCAGGGTGCCTCCAAATGTTGCAAGACTACAACTTCCAGCATGCCTGGACACCCTTTGGCTGTCCGGGCATGCTGGGAGTTGTAGTTTTGCAACAGCTGGAGGCACCCTTGCTGGGAAACACTGTTTTAGGCCAGTGTTTCCCAACCAGGGTGCCTCCAGATGTTGCAAGACTACAACTCCCAGCATGCCTGGACAGCCATTGGCTGTCCGGGCATGCTGGGAGTTGTAGTTTTGCAACAGCTGGAGGCACCCTTGTTGGGAAACACTGGCCTAAAACAGTGTTTCCCAACCAGGGTGCCTCCAGATGTTGCAAGACTACAACTCCCAGCATGCCTGGACAGCCATTGGCTGTCCAGGCATGCTGGGAGTTGTAGTTTTGCAACAGCTGGAGGGCCACAGTTTGCAGACCCCTGGTTTGTGGTCTGTAAACTGTAGTCCTCCAGCTGTTGCAAAACTAAACAGCTGAAGGGGACCGGCGAAGAGGTTCACTTACCCTTCCGAGGCTCCAGCGACGATCGCTGTCGGAGATCGTCGCGCGGCAGTGTCGCGCGGCAGTGTCGCGCGGCAGTGTCGCGCGGCAGTGTCGTGCAGCGCTGGATCCTACGGAAGCCGGTAAGTTGCGCAGGCTTCCCAACCAGGGTGCCTCCAGTTGTTGCAAGACTACAACTCCCAGCATGCCTGGACAGCCTTTGACTGTCCAGGCATGCTGGGACTTGTAGTTTTGCAACATCTGGAGGCACCCTGGTTGGGAAACACTGTTTTAGGCCAGTGTTTCCCAGCCAGGTTGCCTCCAGATGTTGCAAAACTACAACTCCCAGCATGCCTAGACAGCCTTTGACTGTCCAGGCATGCTGGGACTTGTAGTTTTGCAACATCTGGAGGCACCCTGGTTGGGAAACACTGTTTTAGGCCAGTGTTTCCCAGCCAGGTTGCCTCCAGATGTTGCAAAACTACAACTCCCAGCATGCCTAGACAGCCTTTGACTGTCCAGGCATGCTGGGACTTGTAGTTTTGCAACATCTGGAGGCACCCTGGTTGGGAAACACTGTTTTAGGCCAGTGTTTCCCAGCCAGGTTGCCTCCAGATGTTGCAAAACTACAACTCCCAGCATGCCTAGACAGCCTTTGACTGTCCAGGCATGCTGGGGCTTGTAGTTTTGCAACATCTGGAGGCACCCTGGTTGGGAAACACTGGCCTAAAACAGTGTTTCCCAACCAGGGTGCCTCCAGATGTTGCAAAACTACAAGTCCCAGGTTGGGAAACACTGTGCCCGGCCTCCGCCCCACCTTACTGTAAGGGCATGCTGGGAGTTGTAGTCCTGCAGCTGGGGGCAGGGGACAAGCTTGTCACATTTATTATCACCTGCTCACACATCTCCTGCACCACACAACTACAACTCCCAGCATGTCCTTACTGTAAGGGCATGCTGGCAGTTGTAGTCGTGCGGGGCGGGAGATGTGTGAGCAGGTGATAATAAATGTACTAAACCATTTTTTTTGTTTTCTTCTCATTTCAGATCCGTTTATCCTGTGGACTCCTTCGGATTCGGTGGACTACTTCGATGACCAGCGTTTTTCTTTGTTTGATTTTAATAAAATGGTTAACGAGGGCTTGTGGGGGAGTGTTTTTTGTAATAAAAATTTTTTAAAACCTGTTGTGTTTTTTTCTTACTTTACTAGACAGGCTTAGTAGTGGAAGCTGTCTTATAGACAGAGTCCATTACTAACCTGGGCTTAGCGCTAGCCACAAAAACAGCTAGCGCTAACCCCCTATTATTACCCCGGTACCCAACGCCACAGGGGTGCCGGGAAGAGCCGGTACCAACAGGCCTGGAGCGTCAAAAATGGCGCTCCTGGGCCTAGGCGGTAACAGGCTGGCGTTATTTAGGCTGGGGAGGGCCAGTAACAATGGTCCTCGCCCACCCTGGGAACGTCAGGCTGTTACTGTTTGGTTGGTATTTGGCTGAGAATGAAAATAGGGGGGACCCTATGCGTTTTTTTTTTAAATAAATAATTAAATATATTTAAAAAACGCATAGGGTCCCCCTATTTTTATTCTCAACCAAATACCAACCAAACAGTAACAGCCTGACGTTACCAGGGTGGGCGAGGACCATTGTTACTGGCCCTCCCCAACCTAAATAACGCCAGCCTGTTACCGCCTAGGCCCAGGAGCGCCATTTTTGACGCTCCGGGCCTGTTGGTACCGGCTCTTCCCGGCACCCCTGTGTGTTGGGTACCGGGGTAATAATTGGGGGATAGCGCTAGCTGTTTTTGTGGCTAACGCTAAGCCCGGCTTAGTAATGGACTCAGTCTATAAGACAGCTTCCACTACTAAGCCTGTCTAGTAAAGTAAAATAAAAATAAAACACAACAGGTTTTAAAAAAAATTTATTACAAAAAACACTCCCCCACAAGCCCTCGTTAACCATTTTATTAACATCAAGCAAAGAAAAACGCTGGTCATCGAAGTAGTCCACCGAATCCGAAGGAGTCCACAGGATACACAGATCTGTAGAAGAAGTAACCAAAAAAAAAAAAAGTGTAAGTACATTTAGGGAGAAAAAAACTGTGTTAAAAAAATGTAATAAACACACACACACACACACTAAACGCCGTTTACCACTTCTGAGCCATGACTACAATTTACAGTGATCCCTCAACTTACAATGGCCTCAACATACAATAGTTTCAACATACAATGGTCTTTTCTGGACCATCGTAAGTTGAAACCAGACTCAACATACAATGCTACAGACAGTCCAGATCTGTAAAACGTGTCAATGGCTGGAAGAACCAACCAATCAAAATGGGCATTCACTGGTAAAACCCCTGTATTACTGAAGTGTATGCACTGACTGGTATTACATGTTCTGTACACTTTACCTGTATCAGGGTTAGCTGCTCTTTTGGACACCAGGTGAGGGCAACTCCATTACTTGTTTTGGACATTGCCTGTACTGTACAGGACCCCTGAAGAAGCTCCTGTCCTCTACATAGACCAGTGTTTGCCAAGCAGGGTGGCCCCATTTTTTGCAAAACTACAACTCCCAGCATGCCCGGACAGCCTTTGGCTGTCCAGGCATGCTGGGAGTTATAGTTTTGCAACAGCTGGAGGCTCCCTGCTTGGGAAACACTGACATAGACAGTGATTTACAGCTCCCAGCAGATCTTTCTTACTTTTATATGTAGGGATTTGCTTTATCTATATCAGTTATCTACTTATTTTTCTTTGTCACTTTTTCCTATTTTTGGATGACATTTTGGTGCCTTTAGAACCAATTACCCTGTTTCCATAGAGTTATGGTCTCAACATACAATGGTTTCAACTTACAATGGTTTTCCTGGAACCAATTAATATTGTAACTTGAGGGACCATTGTAGTTATTGAATTATTTAGATGTGGTGAAAAAGCTAAAAAAAAACTCAAAAACAAAAGATCCAGAAGGAAACCAGCAGCCAAACCTATTCAGACAGCAGGAAAAAGGAACAGACTATTTTTTCTACTACATGAAGTAAATTTCCCACTTTTGCCTATGTGCGCCAAATTTATTAATGCCGTGCAACAATTTAGTAAATTTGTCGCACATAGTCAAAAATGAAGTAGAAAAAAACAGGGTAAAAACCAGACTACATAGTAAAAGATTAGTAAATGCCCCCCAATGTGGTTTAGAAATAGTCTTTCCATGAAGTGTGAAGGAATTTAAGGAACATTTAGGAGAATATGTAAAAATTTATTGTTTGGGAGAAAATGTGTATAAATTAGTGTTTACTGTTTTTCTTTATCCTTATGTGCATATTTATAGTTTTGTTTTGTTTTTATATTTTTCATTTAGGCAACTGGGCTACAATGAGCTAAGTGTCTTTCCTTCTCTTGGATCTGCCTCCTCACATGTCATCAGCCTTTCACTGTAAGTTAAACTATGTAAAATATTAAATGTATAAAAAAGAAAGTTGCAACAGCACTCTAGGTAAAAAAATGGAGGCTCTTAGCGCACTTTTTGATCAAAATGTGTTTCCTTTTTTCATTTTGTTTTTACTATGTAAAATATTGTGTAAACTGACTTCTTGACACGAATAGTAGTCATCCTCTATCCTCAGAATAGAGAAAAATGATCTGACTGCTGGGACCCACCAAAGATCTCCCGAAAGAGGAACAGCCTCTTTTTCTAGGATGGGAAGCCAACTCTTCTTTGTTTTGGACAGTGATTGGCTATCTCCTGTGGCTCCCCTATAGAATGATTAGAGTGGCAGAGCACACATGTGACCACTGCTCCGTTCAGAGGAGAGTCCGCTCACAATACTCGGGGTACTCTGGGGTTAGGTATAATTACTATTTGTGGGCAAACCCTTTTAACTATTTTTATTAAAAAATAGCTTGATGTATCAGATGGTATCCTTTTGTATTTGGCCACCATCTTCTAATGAAATAATATGCCTTCAGTACTCAGTATTATGAGCTGTATACATATAACTGATTTTGGTTCTGAATGTGAAATTCCCAAGGCCTGGCAAAACAACAAAAAAAATTAGGTTGGCAACCCTGGTTGTAATTTTTTTATTTATTTATTTTCAATTCCATTTTACAAAAAAATATCATAGACTTTCATAGAATAACAAAAAATATGCTTATCCCCCCCCCCTCCCACACCCACCCTGAGCCGAGGAGAGAGAAAAAAAAAAACATACAAACTTTTTGTCATGTTAACATTGCTGCTAAAGTAAGTAGGTAATCAGATCTTCTTACATTCCTTACATCAGTTCCCATGTTTTTGGAAAAAGTTTCCTCTTTTTTTTTTAGATCTTCCAACTCTAAATTTTTCATATTTTTTAACTTTTTCCATCAGCGCCATCCACTGTTTTATGTTCGGCACATCCTCGGCAAACCATTTGGTCATAATCAACTGTTTGCCCAAAATGCAAAGTTTCATAAGTATTTCATTGTGGTCCAAACTCGGCAAAATCTCCCAGGATCGCAGACCTGATTGATAGAAGAATCTGAGTTTGAAATTTTTGTGTCAGATACCCCGCAATATCATTCCAGAATATCTTTATTTTTGGGCAATCCCACAGTAGATGTTCCAAATTTGCCTCATTCATATTGCATTTTGGGAAAGCTGAACTACTCCTACAGTTCATTTTCCACAAATAGACCGGGGAGTAGTCTGATCTAAGTATTACCCGGGATTGCAACAATTGAAATCTTTTGTTTGATGAACGATCCACCGCATTTTGGCATATTCTATCCCCGCTCTTCTCCTCTATTCTCCCCACCACTCTCTCCCATTTCTTTTTAGCCTTTTCTTGGTTATTTCCTGGGAGTTCTTCTAACAAGTTCATATATATGGGCTTTTTTACTTCCCCTGTGTTTAGTGATATATTCTATATTTTCTATCAATTTACGTGATTCTATATTAAAGAAATCTCTATTTAGTGTTGGCCTATCTGCGTGTCTTATTTGGGCAAACCAAAATTCTTTGCTTGCGTCCAAAACTTTGTGATCCTTTAACACCTCAAAAGGGATCAACCTTCCTTGTGAGTATATTTGATTGTAATTTAATATTGGTATAACCTAGTAAGTGGCTGCTGCCAGTGTCTTCAGCTGATGGTTTCACTGTAAGTTACTAAACGGGTGTTTCTGCTTCTTATTTGAACTGCTCACTTTTGTATCTCCCTGACTGAAAACACTCTATCGGAACCCAAGATCCGGTGAAATGTGTTTTGTAAAGGTCTCTATGCTTCATTAAACCTTTGGATTTGTGCTTTATCTTTGCCAGGAAATGCTTCTCTGTAAAGTCTTCTTTTGTTTACTTTAAGTTAGTTACAGAAGTTATTCTTGATTAAACTAGCATTTAATCCTCCGGTGCTATTGATCGGCATTTTGTTGGAGGTTGATACGCTCACCTTTCATTTTTTTCAGTTTGAATTTGCTCACCTGTGTTTACTTTTAAGTGGAAAAAAACTCAACAAATACAGTTGAGGTGACTTGGCATGTTGCTCCATCAATAAAATTGTTGATATAGCAAGTAGATCTGAGATTGGTGTTGGAAATTAGCCATATTCTTAAGGCACAGAGTCTTTGCCAGCTTCTTGTCATCCCTTGGGTAAACTTAAGCCTTATTTTTATGTGCTTACAGTAGTTGATTTGTATTATTAGTTGATGTTACCTTATTGACTCTTTGAACAGTTTTTATTATATATTCTCACATCAATTTTCACTTATCACCAAAATTTTCATTTATCAGACCAAATGACAATGATGCATAAACACATCAAATTCACCTATTTCGGTATAATAAAGTTTTTCAAACAGAAAAATATTACCAAAACTATTCTTGTTTGTCTAATTTAGGATCTTCTTAAGTTAATTTTTGAGACACATATGGAGACTCTTATACGGCCAAAGCAGTGTTAAAAGAAGAACAAAAATATCCAACACTTCCAAAATACATAATATCCTTTCTGGAAAAATATTTAACTTCAAGATAGAATTGATATTATTAAACACCTAATCCCAAAATCTGTATAGTTTTGGGAAAGTCTAGAAGAGATTAAATCAACCTGCATTTTCACTTAAACATTTTTGGATAGTCTGCGTTACTTTTATACCTTATCCTAGCCAATGATTTAGAGGTTAAATATGGTCATCGGACAATAAAGGATTGGGATTGAAGTAAGGCTTAACTTTGGCACAGATTTTGAAGAACTGCCTCATACTTAAATGGGCACTGTCAGATACAAAAACTTTTGATATGTTGTAAAGCATGTAAAACCAATAGGTTTTGCAATTGCTTTCATTAGAAAATCTTCAGTATTTCATACTGAAAAAAACAGTCAAACAACTGCCCCCCTGCCTGCTTGGACACATACTAGTCCTGCTGTGTCCATGCATCATCAACTACGTCATGGACACACTTCCTTGATTGACAGCTGTGAGTGCAGGGCTCACAACTGGAGGAAAAATCCTCCCACTGTCAGCTTGTGTCCCGCTACTGTCAGTGAGGACAAGATGGGAGTTGTAGTTTTGCCAATGCTAGGGGACATGTGAGCAGACAGCATACTGAGGGAGGGGGCGGAGACCTGCACAGTGAGGCCACGCCCCCTCCCTTTGAGAGGAATTCAGACTAGTGAGCTAAATTAAAAGTGTAATAAAAATAAATAAAGGTGCTAGACACATAAAAATTAGATGTACATGGTCAGGATTAGGTACCGAGTGATATATTTAAAAAAAAAATAATTGTGTGATCTGACGGTGCGCTTTAAGATGAAAGCACCCCCATATTCTCCTGCAATTTTTGTTTAGATGAGTGATGGTTCACACAAGTTTTCTGACATATATTCCATGTCAAAATCCTTAAGTAATCCACATGAAAATAACTTTGAAAATTTTAAAGCCGCCTCATGAATTGTTAACCAAAAATGCTTTGTTTATAAAGTTACACTTTTAAAATTCACGTTTCCACATGGAGCTCTTCGGTAATATCTTCAAAAAACATACTGTCCCCATTCTTAAAGGGGTATTCCTATTTCCTGATTTCTGCTTAATGACCCCACCGTTCAGTTTGAGGCCCCTGGAGGTGGCTGGGAAGACCAAAGCAACTGAATTGAGTAAGTTACGCAATTTGTTTAACTCCTATTTACGTTAATGGGAGTTGAGCAAAAAGTATAACTCTGCGAGCTATGTTGTTTATGTAACTCTGGGAGCTATGTAAACAACCTATTTTGCAGGGATACTCCACTTGCGCAACTTCCATTAATATCAATGGGATATAATACAATTTTCAAAAAGTTCTTCTACATTTTTTGCACCATATCTGTGTTATATGCTATGAGATTCCAGGAAACTATGAGAATCCAAAGCACCAAATAAAAAGTTGGATGGAATGTATAATAAGCATCTTGTAACTTCTTGGAGGTTTCCCACACCTTCCATACTTTGACACAAGTAGGGGCATTTTTAAAAGGCCAAGGTTTTTAGTTGCCCAGATTCCAGCAATTGTAAAAAATTGTCTTCACTATAATTAAGTACAAGAGTGTCTGTCAAATGAGATTCTCCATTTATCAAATAATGAAACTGTGATTTGAAATATCAGCAAAAGTTTAGTGGGTTTACACCCTCCTGTTGGCTACTGGATGCTGGAGAGAATTTTTTTTCCATTCTAACGCCCCCACGTTCCCATACAAGATCATAAATTATTACATCCAGAATTTTGAAGAAATTTTAAGCCAAATGTGTGAATTGCTCTGAACATATAACACTTTCAGAAGCACTAACATTTTATTAAATTAACACCTTTTAAAGGAAAAGTTGAATTTAGCCATGCTTATCTAACAAATGTGGAAATCTCAATCAATGCCTCTAATCCGAGGCTTCACTGAAAGCAATTTTTCTAGGCCTGGGTCAGGACTACCCAGGGGGAGTAGAAAGAACTTGGCCAATTGACGTGTAGGCCTGGGAATTTACAAAAGACAATTGAATTCAGAAATAATAATTGGAATGGAAACAGATAGATGTCCAAATATGCAAAAATATCATCAGCAAAGAGCAAAACACTATCCTCAGTCGAGCCATATTTAAAGTCAACAATTCCTCAATCTTTATGAATTATCTTATTGTTTGTCAATAGATTATTATTTTTTTTTTTTTAAGTAAAGAGCTAAAGTGAACCAAGCACTAGATTCTAGCCCCCCCAGGGATCCCCCCCCCCCCCCCAGGGATGGTGAGTAGAGATGAGCGAACTTACAGTAAATTTGATTCGTCACGAACTTCTCGGCTCGGCAGTTGATGACTTATCCTGCATAAATTAGTTCAGCTTTCAGGTACTCCCGTGGGCTGGAAAAGGTGGATACAGTCCTAGGAGACTCTTTCCTAGGAATGTATCCACCTTTTCCAGCCCACCGGAGCACCTGAAAGCTGAAATAATTTATGCAGGATAAGCCATCAACTGCCGAGCCGAGAAGTTCGTAACGAATCGAATTTACTGTAAGTTCGCTCATCTCTAATGGTGAGGATATGAAGTTTGTAGGTTATGCTCACTGCCCTGTAACTAGTCCCCTGGGCAGGGAGCTGTACTTACCCAGTCCCGGTCATAGTGACTCTACTCTACTCCCTAAGCAGACGGAGCAGAGTAGTGATGCGGGCCGTCAATCAAACCGAGGGGTGTCACTATGTAAGTACAGCTCTCTGCCCAGGGGACTCCTTACAGGGTGGCAGGGGGTAACTTACAAACTTCATATCCTCACCATCCCTGGGGGCAAAAACATGATGAGGAAAAAGATTTTACCTTCTATATAACGCGTTACCAATCGGGTTAAGGCCGCATTCACACGATGGAAATTCCGCACAGAATTTCGCATGACTTTTCTGTGCGAAATTCTACATACATTTATTGCCCATTCTCTTTAATGGGATTCTGCATGGTCATTCACACAGCAGAATTTCTCCTGTGGAATGTTTAATGCGGAAATCCCGCTTTCCGTGCTACGGAAAAATATAAGTCCAGTCTTCACCCCCCCCCCCCCCCCATTTCAGCTGTGGAATCCCATTGAAGTCAATGGGGATTAAATTTGCCTAAAAATCCAAACTTATTTTCCATTGAAAGGATGAAAATGTGGGGCTCTTGGGAGTTGGAAGTTTTCTAAGCCATATAGCTATAGCCATGTACATTTCTAAGAAAAATGATATATGAATAAAAATGACTGTATGACCTAGTAATCTGTTAAATATGGTAGACATTTAGAAAAGAGAATTTACACCAAATGCTCAAGAACATAAATTACGGCTAACAGACTATTTACTGACTATTATAAACTGAAGTTTAGTATTTTTGGTTTCTCTGCAAATCTTTGGTTCCAAACTTGTATAAGGCTTTGTGTTGCTTGAAAAGAGTTGTCTTGAGTTTGGCTTCCATTGCTGGGAAGTCCAAGTCAGCACTACGGAGCCTTTCAAAGGAGCCTTCATTTATTCACCAGATGTTCTTCTATTATGTCTTGTGTTTAATAGAAAATGGTCAATTAGCCATCCCCTGCTATTTCACAAACACTGAGGGACTCAGCAGTGAGGAAATAAATGCTGACTATTGGGATCTGGAGAAAAAAAAAAGTCTTTAAGATGCCCTTTTTTTTATTCAGGATTAAAGAAAGCCCACATTTCAATGCAATATGACATCAAGGAGGCTTTTAGAAAGTCCCCAAGTGTTCCAGTCACTAGCACTTGTAGGAAAGAATCCTTGCTCTGACTTAAACAAGTATCAGCTCCCACTGTTTTCTTGTCTTTTTGGCATTCAATGTGCCCTCAGTAGAAGCTTTTTAACACAAGAAAAGCTGTTCTTCAAAGCCTCATTGTTGAGAAATTGACAAATTTGGAGAAAAAAAAAGATAAAAATGTGTGTGTGTGTATGTATGTGTGTATATATATATGTATGTGTGTATATATATATATATATATATATATATATATATATATATATATATATATATATACACACACACACACGCACAGTGGTCCCTCAAGTTACAATATTAATTGGTTCTGGGACGGCCATTGTGTGTTGAAACCATTGTATGTTGAGACCAAAACTCTATGGAAACCTGGGATTTGGTTCTGAAGTCGCCAAAATGTCATCCAAAAATAGGAAAAAGTGAGGATTAAAGAAAAATAAGTAGATAACTAATATAAATAAAGCAAATCCTTACATATAAGAGTAAGAAAGATCTGCTGGGAGCTGTAAATCACTATCTATGTCAGTGTTTCCCAACCAGGGTGCCTCCAGCTGTTGCAAAACTACAACTTCCAGCATGCCCGGACAGCCGTTGGCTGTCCGGGCATGCTGAAAGTTGTAGTTATGCAACAACTGGAGGCACCCTGGTTGGGAAACAATGGTCTATGTAGAGGATAGGAGCTTCTTCAGGGTCCTGTACAGTACACACAGTGTCCCAAATGGAGCCGCCCTTACTTTGTGTCCAAAAGAGCAGCAAACCCTGGCACAGGTAAGGAGTAGTACAGAACTTGTAGTTCCTCCCTGTACTGTAGGGGGCGCTACCAGGCAGCCATTCAGTGCATGCACTTCAGTATTAGAGGTGATTTACCAGTAACATGCCCATTCTGATTGGTCAGTTCCTCCAGATGTGACACGTTTCACAGATCTGGACTGTCTGTACATTGTATGTTGAGTCTGGTTTCTAGTTACGATGGTCCAGAAAAGACCATTGTATGTTGAAACTATTGTATGTTGAGGCCATTGGAAGTTGAGAGATCACTGTGTGTGTATGTATATATAATATATAGATAGCAGGAAAAAAAAACACCCAGCAAGATTATTGCACTAGAGTTTTCCATCTTTGCATGTACCGTAGTTTAGAAGCCTTCTAGGTTCCTCAAGCATGAAATGTCCTATAAAACACTTAACTATTGGCACAAACCTTTAAACTAATTGCCCCCTTGGAATTCACGTTATTAGTGTTCTTATTCCATAGAGAGACATTATTACAGCAGGAAACAGGACGCCAATGTCTAACAGGATACTATGACTTACTGGGAACCCAAGCATGACTATGTATTGGAAGCCATCACAAATGCTCATTGGTATACATGGCATACTGTTTTTTTTTTTCTATGTCCTTGCAAATTTTGATGGGACAGCAATAATCTGCACCCAACAGTCAAGCATTCAAATTGCATCAAAACTAAATGGACAGGTACGCTTAAAGGGGTACTCCACTGGCCAGCATTCAGAACATTTAGTTCCAAACGTTGTGTGCGCGATGCGGGGGTCGTGGCCGACCCCCGCAGCACGCACACAGCGTTTGGAAATAAAAGTTCTGAATGCTGGCCAGCGGAGTACCCCTTTAAATCAAACCACTCAAGCTTGAGTACTAGGAAGATTGTGTTTTTTTTTGTTACCAAGCATGATCAGTAGTCTAAGGGTATGTTCACACGGCGTAGTGTCTGTGCAGAATTTTGCAAAAATATTCCGCACGGATTCATCAAAGAAGAAATCCAAGTGCACTCACAGCATAATTGCTTCTTTAGTGTTTCTTTATTTTCATATCTTATATAGATAAGGTGCAGGGAGACGACGTACATGGGGTGTCAGCAAGGGCTTCGGACCCATCTCGCGCTACAAGCACTTCATAAGGCCGCCTGAAGCGGCCTTATGAAGCGCTTGTAGCGCGAGACTAGTTCGTATCCCCTTGCTTGACACCCCATGACTTCCTTTGTTGAATCCATCGTATGTTGAGGGATTCGTGCAATGTAAAAAGTGCATTTAATACTCACCTGTCCCTGCCGCTCCGGACCGTGTCCTCACCGATCCCGATGCTGTCCCAGGGGCTCCCGATGCTGTCCCGCTGCTCCGGCGTCTTCTTTGGGATCCTCCGGCTTCTTCCGCCTCGTTTTCTGGTGACGTTATTACGTTGGTGCGCCGGGACTGCGTGCTCACGACGTAATAACGACTCCGGAAAGCGAGGCCCGGACCCCGGAGAAGATGCAGAAGACGCCGGAGAATCGCGAAGTGGACCCGGAGCAGCGGGGATAGGTAAGTGAACCTGTCCGGGATGCTCAAACTGCTATACGACAGCAGCTTAAGCATTTTGCGCTGTCTGATAGCAGTTAATGCGATGGCCCCAACATATAAAAGCATCGTATGGCGATTCTGACATCGACATGCGATGGCCTCTGAGAGGCCATCGTATGTCGATTTGATCATATGTCGGGGCCGTCGCATGTCGGGGGGGTTACTGTATTCCAATAGTGTCAGAGGAATGACCCACGTTGGCTGAATTTGTGGCTTATTCGGGTTATGGAATCAGCCCAGTATAGACTACTATTGTCTGACTAACTTTTTATATTTTACTCTATGCATAATATTCTGATTTCTGCCCTGATGATGACATTCCCATATGGCTTTGCAGCCTGAAGAAGACCCATTTATTCAGAATAAAGTAAAATTATAGTTAACCTTTCGCTTTCTTTGTCTTTTGTCTGCATTCATTGAATTCTCCATTGCAGTAATTAATAAGGAGCTTGAACCCTCAGACCCCTACCCGAAAAGGTTACGAATTACATATCAAATGAAAAACCAAACTTAAAATTAACCCTCCTTTGGGAAGAAGGGAGTGGAAAATAGGATTAGATAGTTCACAAAGGGCTAAGCGGCTTTCTGCAGAGTATTTACTGTTGAAACTAAATCAATAGGTCTATATTGTCACTGGAGAGAGTATAAAACTCTATTAAAAAATCAATCTGTTTTACAGGCTAATTAATGTCCAGATCAATTTGCATTAAACTGCAATTAAACAGATAGACTAAGTACACGGCACTGATGGATTTCTGCTCGGCAGACGGGCAGTAGGGATGGAATCTAAAGCCGGCACATGCAGTGTTTTTCTATGGATGATTGCCTATATTACCTGCCTTGTCTCTTATTGATCAAATCACATTTGACTGTACGTTTTGAAGACCTGGCAGACTTCAAGGTGAAAAAAATATAATGTGCAATATAAAAAAATATAAAATGTATTAGGGGAAATGTTCCCTATGTTATCCACTATATCAAACAACCCATCTCCTCTTAGTTTAGATTGTAGATTAAGTATGAACATTATATGACCACATGTATGAACATTATATGACCACATGTATGAACATTATATGACCACATGTATGAACATTATATGACCACATCATACAGTTTTTTGTTCATATTACATGAAAGGTTTCCCGTTAGAACCGGAGCATCCCAAAAGAGGTCATCATCACCGGGGTCAGATATCCAGTCATAATAACCTGCCTATACAGCTATGTGGGAGTATTCTATGCCTGTGGGCTTGATATACATTAAGAACACTGCCCACCACCTCTGCAACATCAGGTATAAATTATAATTCAAGGGGTACTACACTGGAAAAAAAAATAGATCAACTGGTGCCAGAAAGTTTAATAGATTTGTAAATAATTTCTATTTAAAAATCTTAATCTTCCAGTACTTATCAGCTGCTGTATGATCCACAGGAAGTTCTTTTCTTTTTGAATTTCCTTGCTGTCTGACCACAGTGCTCTCTGCTGACACCTCTGTCCATTTTAGGAACTGTCCAGAGTAAGATAGGTTTTCTATGGGGATTTGCTCCTACTCTGGACAGAAAGCACTGTGGTCAGGCAGAAAGGAAATTTTAAATGAAAAGAACTTCTTGTGGATCATACAGCAGCTGATAAGTACTGGAAGGATTAAGATTTGTTAATAGAAGTAATTTACAGATCTTTCTGGCACCAACTGATTTAAAATATATATAATATTTTTGCAGTGGAGTACCCCTTTAAAAAAGTCAAATAATTTCATATGCCCCATAGGTATAAAGGATTATCTACCTTTTACAATGTCCCTTTATTAGAAGAGCCCCCTTTTAAATTGACTTTTTACAGGTCTGAAGACCTGCACCTGTAAAGCTAGGTTCAGACTACGTAATCTCCGGGCAGAAAATTTCCGCCCGGAGATTCCGAGTGCAGCCAGTGCTGACTGAATCAGTCGGCGCTAGGACCGCGCGGACACTGCAGTCTCCATTAGACTGCAATGTGTTCCGCAAGGATTTCCGCCTGAAGAAAGAGCAGCGCCATTCTTCAGGCGGAAATTTCCAAGCGGATTTTCCGTTCACAAATTCCGCTTCACAAATTCCGAAGTGTGAATTTGTGAACGGAAAACCATTCACTACACTATACATTTTAGCAATCGGAATTTCCGCCTGCAATTTCAAAGCGAAATTGCAGGCGGAAATTCTGTAGTCTGAACCCAGCCTAAGTGTTAAGTTTCCATGCAGCGCCACCACAGGGAAAATTCAAGCATTACATAGTCACATTGAAATCAATTGGCCATCTGAGCACAGAGACTCTCTTAGTAGTTGCTCTCTGCTCTTAAATACAGGTCCTAAATTAGAGACCCATACTCACCATTTCCTTAAAATATTTTAATTATTTGGATTCCTAAAGGGAATTTTTCTACAATTTCATGCTGCATGAAGCATGGGCAGCATGAAACAGAGAATACCTGTCATCAAACTATATTTTCCAAACTAACTCAGATTATATTCCCTAACTACTCCTAATACCCCTCCCGCCCGTAAAAAAGCTTTAAAAAGCTCTGTATCATACCTTTCCCCTTGCTCACATTGTGTGACCTCCCGGTAGGAGAAAGTGGGCGTTCCCCAGGAGACGTGACGTCACTGAAGCCTGCGAAAGCTGTGCCTCGTCATGCCCCACACGTTTTTCCTGAGTTTAGTCTCCTGCCAGACTGGTAGGAGACCAAACTAACTGTTAGACTTGTGCAGGGAACAGAACAGAGCCACCTATGGGCCGTTTTTTCATTCACATTAAAAACATACAAAGGTTGAGAATTTTAACCGCAAGTAAATAGCAAAGTGTCTTATAATTACATAAGGAACAATATATTAAAGGTTTAATTTGGTGACAGGTACTCTTGAAGCATCATCCTTACAATGTATATGATTCCCTCTGACACACTGTGGTGTTTTGGAGGAATCATACTTATAATGCGCACCTGGAATGGAGCTTCAAGTAGATGGAAGGGTCTCTGACAACTTTCCCTTCCCCTCCATGAAAGGATTTCTCCTAAGAGATCTATCGATTAATGGCCTTGGGTTGGGGAAAAGTTCTGGGGAACCATCCTAATGACTGGAAGCCTTGTACCCAGCTGGTGTTATAACTATAACTCTTATGTTATAAGGGAGCCTGTCCCAGATTAATGCTGTCCCTGATTCGGCCAACATGAAACTAATGATAAGTTCCTCTATGTAGTCATTCTTGAAGCATTACATTTAAAGACCCTGACAACATTGGTCCATGCAGCAGATGACTCATCCTGAGCACATTTTAAAAAAGAACTCTTAAAGGGGTACTCCGGTGGGAAACTTTTTTTTTTTTTTTTAAATCAACTGGTGCTAGAAAGTTAAACAGATAAGTAAATGACTTCTATTAAAAAATCTTAATCCTTCCAGTACTTATTAGTTGCTGAATACTACAGAGGAAATTCTTTTCTTTTTGGAACACAGTGCTCTCTGCTGACATCATGACCATGGTGCTCTCTGCCGACACCTCTGTCCATTTTAAGAACAGTCCAGAGCCGCATATGTTTGCTATGGGGATTTTCTTCTACTCTGGACAGTTCTTAACCTCTTCAGGACATAGGGCGTATGGATACGCCCTGCATCCCGAGTCCTTAAGGACCGAGGGCGTATCCATACGCCCGTGGGAATTCCGGCCCCCACCGCTAGCCGGTTGGGGACCGGAGCCGGATGCCTGCTGAAATCGTTCAGCAGGCATCCCGGCATATCGCCCAGGGGGGTCATTATGCCCCCCCATGTCGGCGATCGCCGCAGATCGCTGGACAATTCAGTCCAGCGATCTGCGGCGATTCCGGGTCAATCGGGTCTCCGGTGACCCGGTGACCCGGAATTACTGGCTGTTCGGGGCCGTCTCTGACGGCCCCGAACAGCCAGAGCCTGCAGGGGTGAGGTGGCACTGGTGCCACCTCACGATCGCCCTGATTCGTCGGCCGGATTACCGGCCGACCAATCAGGGCGCCTGCTGCGGGTGTCACTCCCGCACCCGCTCCGCCCCTCTTCCGGAGGGCGTGAGCGGGTGCGGGAAGACGACCCCCGGTGCTGGGGACCCCGATCCCCGGCGCCCCTGTTGGGATCGGGGCCCCAGGAGCAGCTGCGGCGGCGAGGGACAGTCCAGCGATGAAGCAACAGCAGGAGGTGAGTTACAGCCTCCTGCTGTTGCTTAGCAACAGCTCCCAGCATGCAAAAAGGGCATGCTGGGAGCTGTAGTTATGCAACAGCAGGAGGCAGACCACCACAACTCCCAGCATTCCCTTATGGGCATGCTGGGACTTATGGTTTTGCAACAGCTGGAGGCACATTATTTCTATGGAAAAGTGTACCTTCAGCTGTTGTCTAACTACAACTCCCAGCTTGCACAAACAGCTAAAGTGCATGCTGGGAGTTGTAGTGGTGCATCTGCTGGTTGCATAACTACAACTCCCAGCATGCCCGTTGGCTGTCGGTGACTGCTGAGAGTTGTAGTTTTGCAACAGCTGAAGGCACACTGGTTGTGAAACTCAAGAGTTTTTTTTTACCTAACTCAGTGTTTCACGACCGGTGTGCCTCCAGCTGTTGCAAACTACAACTCTCAGCAGTCACCTTACACCATGCACCGTACATGCTGGGAGTTGTAGTTTTGCAACAGCTGGAGGCACACTGGTTGTGAAACACTGAGTTAGGTCACAAACTCAGTGATACATAACCAGTGTACCTACAGTTGTTGCAAAACTACAACTCTCAGCAGTCACCGACAGCCAACGGGCATGCTGGGAGTTGTAGTTATGCAACAGCTGGATGTCCCCCCCCCCCCAATGTGAACGTACAGGGTACACTCACATGGGCGGAGGATTACAGTAAGTATCTGGCTGCAAATTTGAGCTGCCGCAAACTTTCTGCTGCAGCTCAAATTGCCAGCGAGAAACTACTGTGAACCCCCGCCCGTGCGACTGTACCCTAAAAACACTACACTACACTACCACAAAAAATAAAATAAAAAGTAAAAAACACTACATATACACATACCCCTACACAGCCCCCCTCCCCTCCCCAATAAAAATGAAAAACGTCTGGTACGCCACTGTTTCCAGAACGGAGCCTCCAGCTGTTGCAAAACAACTCCCAGTATTGTCGGACAGCCGTTGACTGTCCAGGCATGCTGGGAGTTTTGCAACAGCTGGAGGCACCCTGTTTGGGAATCACTGGCGTAGAATACCCCTATGTCCACCCCTATGCAATCCCTAATTTAGGCCTCAAATGCGCATGGCGCTCTCACTTTGGAGCCCTGTCGTATTTCAAGGCAACAGTTTAGGGTCACATATGGGGTATCGCCGTACTCGGGAGAAATTGTGTTACAAATTTTGGGGGGTATTTTCTGCTTTTACCCTTTTTAAAAATGTAAAATTTTGGGGAAAACAAGCATTTTAGGTAAAAAAAAAAAAAAAATTTTTACATATGCAAAAGTCGTGAAACACCTGTGGGGTATAAAGGTTCACTTAACCCCTTGTTACGTTCCCCGAGGGGTCTAGTTTCCAAAATGGTATGCCATGTGGGGGTTTTTTTGCTATCCTGGCACCATAGGGGCTTCCTAAATGCGGCATGCCCCCAGAGCAAAATTCGCTTTCAAAAAGCCAAATGTGACTCCTTCTCTTCTGAGACCTGTAGTGCGCCAGCAGAGCACTTTTCACCCCCATATGGGGTGTTTTCTAAATCGGGAGAAATTGGGCTTCAAATTTTTAGGGGTATTTTCTGCTATTACCCTTTTTAAAAATAAAAATTTTTTGGGAAAACAAGCATTTTAGGTAAAATTTTTTTTTTTTTTTTACATTTGCAAAAGTCGTGAAACACCTGTGGGGTATTAAGGTTCACTTTATCCCATGTTACATTCCCCGAGGGGTCTAGTTTCCAAAATGGTATGCCATGTGGTTTTTTTTTGCTGTTCTGGCACCATAAGGGCTTCCTAAAGGTAACATGCCCCCCAAAAACCATTTCAGAAAAACGTACTCTCCAAAATCCCCTTGTCGCTCCTTCCCTTCTGAGCCCTCTACTGCGCCCGCCGAACATTTTACATAGACATATGAGGTATGTGCTTACTCGAGAGAAATTGGGCTACAAATACAAGTAAAAATTTTGTCCTTTTACCCCTTGTAAAAATTCTAAAATTGGGTCTACAAGAACATGTGAGTGTAAAAAATGAAGATTGTGAATTTTCTCCTTCACTTTGCTGCTATTCGTGTGAAACACCTAAAGGGTTAAAACACTTACTGAATGTCATTTTGAATACTTTGGGGGGTGTAGTTTTTATAATGGGGTCATTTATGGGGTATTTCTAATATGAAGACCCTTCAAATCCACTTCAAACCTGAACTGGTCCCTGAAAAATACTGAGTTTGAAAATTTTGTGAAAAATCGGAAAATTGCTGCTGACTGTTGAAGCCCTCTGGTGTCTTCCAAAAGTAAAAACACGTCAATTTTATGATGCAAACATAAAGTAGACATATTGTATATGTGAACCAAAAAAAAATGTATTCGTAATATCCATTTTCCTTACAAGCAGAAAGCTTCAAAGTTAGAAAAATGCTAAATTTTCAAATTTTTCATCAAATTTACGGATTTTTCACCAAGAAAGGATGCAAGTATCGACAAAAATTTACCACTATGTTAAAGTAGAGTATGTCACGAAAAAACAATCTCGGAATCAGAATGATAACTAAAAGCATTCCAGAGTTATTAATGATTAAAGTGACAGTGGTCAGATGTGCAAAAAACGCTCCGGTCCTTAAGGCCAAAATGGGCTCCGTCCTGAAGGGGTTAAAATGGACAGAGATGTCAGCAGAGAGCACTGTGGTCATGATGTCAGCAGAGAGCTCTGTGTTCCAAAAAGAAAAGGGTTTCCTCTGTAGTATTCAGCAGCTAATAAGTACTGGAAGGATTAAGATTTTTTTTAATAGAAGTAATTTACAAATCTGTTTAACTTTCTGGCACCAGTTTATTTAAAAAAAAAAATAAAAAAAAATAGTTTCCCCCCCCCAGAGTACCCCTTTAATTTCCCTATTTTTAGATTCTAGTGCACATGCTTGTTTTATCATTCCTCTTCTACCGTATCATGAGGTTTGTCTTGCATTATCTTCCTCCCGTTTATCGCTGTTATGATGTAACGCATGCTGCAGCCTTCTCTTCACACTTCCCTTATCTGTTCATCACTTGCTTCCAAGAGACATTTAAATTACAGATCAATATAATTTAAGCTTTTAACCCTCCTCGTAAAGCCTGACCTAACCACAATAATCCAGAAACCACTTCAGCGTAATACAACCTTAATGCCTAAAATATGTAAACCTAGGGAAAACTAAAAAGAGCAGCAAACGCAATTATTGTTAACAAAGGCGTTTACCTCATGTTACACATTAGATACAAACTAGTTTCATCAAGGTTAGTGCTGCGGACGAATTGCTTACATGCGGTACATTTGGTTACAATTATGCATCTGGCACCTAATCACAGTAATAACGGTGGTATTTCCAACGTATTCTTATTGCCCTATTTGGTATTTGGGATTCACAAGCTGTTTCCAATTATTGAGCTGTGATTCACTTTGAAAGTCTCTAGAATGCATCTGATAGATATTACTGAACTCTTCGCGTTCCCTCTAGCCAAGTACAGTCATGTGGCTCCAAGCTCCATATCAAAGTTTTCCTTTGTATTTTCCCAGAGATCTCGGCATAATATGGATAGAGGGCAGTTCTTGTGATGTCTCTCATCTTTCAGGCTGGAGGGGAGTCTCACTTTTTGTAAATTCATGGGGACATTTTCATAATTTTAAAGTTGATTTCCAGATGTGGCTTCCTATGTAACCACCTGTGGGTGATGCCAGCCTGGTATTATAGTCAGATTAGCTTTTTACCTTTTGATTGGGTAAAATCTGAAATCCAAATACAGTTTCACTATTGGCTCAATATGCACCTTCCCCCGCATTAGGCAGGCAGCGTTTCCCCGCATTAGGCAGGCAGCGTTTCCCCGCATTAGGCAGGCAGCGTTCCCCCGCATTAGGCAGGCAGCCTTCCCCCGCATTAGGCAGGCAGCGTTCCCCCGCATTAGGCAGGCAGCGTTCCCCCGCATTAGGCAGGCAGCATTCCCCCGCATTAGGCAGGCAGCGTTCCCCCGCATTAGGCAGGCAGCGTTCCCCCGCATTAGGCAGGCAGCGTTCCCCCGCATTAGGCAGGCAGCGTTCCCCCGCATTAGGCAGGCAGCGTTCCCCCGCATTAGGCAGGCAGCGTTCCCCCGCATTAGGCAGGCAGCGTTCCCCCGCATTAGGCAGGCAGCGTTCCCCCGCATTAGGCAGGCAGCGTTCCCCCGCATTAGGCAGGCAGCGTTCCCCCGCATTAGGCAGGCAGCGTTCCCCCGCATTAGGCAGGCAGCGTTCCCCCGCATTAGGCAGGCAGCGTTCCCCCGCATTAGGCAGGCAGCGTTCCCCCGCATTAGGCAGGCAGCGTTCCCCCGCATTAGGCAGGCAGCGTTCCCCCGCATTAGGCAGGCAGCGTTCCCCCGCATTAGGCAGGCAGCGTTCCCCCGCATTAGGCAGGCAGCGTTCCCCCGCATTAGGCAGGCAGCGTTCCCCCGCATTAGGCAGGCAGCGTTACCCCGCATTAGGCAGGCAGCGTTACCCCGCAGCCAACGGCTGTCCGGGCATGCTGGGTGTTGTAGTTTTGCAACATCTGGAGGTCCGCAGGTTGTAGACCACTGTCCTATACTTTACATTGCACGGATCCCTCAACATGCGATGGTTTCAACAAACAATGGTCCGTTTGGAACGGATTACCATCGTATGTTGAGGGACCACTGTACTCGTCTTGTTTCTAGTAGGGTTGTTTCCTTATGAGCACTGGAGGCGATGCTGCTGTATGTGCAATGCCTTCTGCTCTGCTGATAATCCTGCCCATTCATCCATTGACTCCAGGGGGGGAGGAGTTATCGGCAGAAGGGAGCGCGCAGAAAAAAGCATTACTCATACAGCAGCAGCTGCCTCCATTGCAGTTAAGAAGAAAATACCATATTAGCAACAAGATGAATATCTCCTGAACAGCTGCACCGATTTTCACCCGGTAAGAAGAGTTAGCAACAGGATCACCCGCACCACCTACCTGTATATTTAGGTTTGTGAGGGTGACCCTGCTGTAAGTTTCCCTTTCATCTTTATCAAATAAAATTTAGGTTAGCATCTATTTATACCACTGGTTCGAGAAGACCTTCCATGAGGAGACATGTGACATCACGCGTTTCAGTTCAAAACCTTTCTTCAGTCGCAAAAAGACATCCATTCTAGTGACTGAATCCATTTTCACCTCTATTTTGGCAGCCGATTCCTGTTTCATGGAATGTATCAGGAACGTTAAATAAAGTGGAAATTCTTTTATCATTTCTAGTTGTTTTGGATGGATTTCAAACTCCGATGTCAAGCCAGGAGAGTTGAAGGTGCGGAAGGTGCCTTACGTTTTTATGCTTATAAGAATGTCCAATTACACAGGCCATTTTCAGGCACGGTTTAATAGCTAACAGGCTATGAAAAATATTGCTGAGGATTTTTTTTTACGCGGTTGTAAAATAAATCAATGACTGGTTCTTACTCCACAGTTAATTTTGTTTGGTGCTTTGAAAGTATATGACGTTTAAAGAGATCATAATCTTAATAAATCTCAATAAATTCCCGTTCCTCAGTCTTTATTGTGTGGTTTTTAATAATTGTACTCTTGTAAATTTGCTGTGATTTTTTTTATGGAGTCGAACATTCTTTGATTTCATAACAAAAGACTGACCTCTACATAAAAAAACAAACGTGACAATATATTCTAGGCACTGGAGAAAGCTAGAGAAGTAAAGCACACATCACTGATTGGCTTTTCCCTAGCTCTAAAGTTCATGTTAAGCCAGATGAATGTGTTACAGTGTATATTGAGTGGTATTTGTACTTATAGTAAATTGGACCTGCATGGCTTTAAAATACAAGGAAGTATTTTGTGAATAAGACCACTGTGAATTCTCTTAAAGGGGTACTCCGGTGCTTAGACATCTTATCCCCTATCCAAAGGATAGGGGATAAGATGCCTGATCGAGGGAGTCCCGCCGCTGGGGACCTCCGTGATCTTGCATGCGGCACCCCGTTTGTAATCAGTCCCCGAAGCGAACACTCCTGGACTGATTACGGGTGACTACAGGGCGGGCGGCGTGTGATGTCACGCTCCGCCCCTCAATGCAAGCCTACGGGAGGGGGCATGATAGCTGTCATGCCCCCTCCCGTAGGCTTGCATTGAGGGGCGGAGCGTGACATCACACGGGGGCGTGACATCACACGCCGCCCGCCCTGTAGTCGCCCGTAATCAGTCCCGGAGTGAACACGCTCCGGGGACTGATTACAAACGGGGTGCCGCGTGCAAGATCACAGGGGTCCCCAGCAGCGGGACTCCCATGATCGGGTATCTTTTCCCCCTATCCTTTGTATAGGGGATAATATGCCTAAGCACAGGAGAACCCCTTTAAAGGGTTACTCTGCCCCTAGCCAACGGGCTGTGCGGGCATGCTGGGAGTTGAAGTTTTGCAACATCTGGGGTGCCACAGTTTGAGACCACTGATCTACATGGAGTTTGCCTGTCGTCCTTTAGATCCTCTGGTTTTCCAGATAATTTGGTCCAATCATGGGGATTATTTCTGGCTGGTAAATACAATGTTTATAACAGGCACTCCATGGAAATCATCATGTGCCCACAACCCTCCATTTTTGGAAGCAAGCTCATATGCTGCTCATTCTGGCCTCCCAACTTCACAGATTCAGTCACTGGCCTGTCCTTGTTTTTGTGGATTGAATTCCCACCTGAACAAACACAATTTTTTGCAGCCGGCCTTAGAATTTGTCCAGCTTCCCTCGGGAAGCACTGACTCAGCAGATTCGTGAAGAAGATGCTTTTATTTTCTCCCTGATATGAAAGTATTCATTTCCTGTGAGATGAACTAAAGCCACATAGGCACAGATGACCCTTACTGTAACGAACCTCCAGTCCCTTTGAGGTATTATTACCCCATATCATCCCAGGTCTTATAGCACAAGATGCATAGAACACTACAGAAGGCTGGGTACATGTCAGCAGGTGGCATGGAATGGATGGTACTTTACTTTGAGATGTTGTAGGTCAAAACGTTACATGTGATATAATGTTACAAAAATTAAACCGTCAGTTCCTATAATGATATCCTTTAATATTTCTTCCAGGCATCACAATAAGATTCGTAATATTGAGCAGAGAGACTTGATCCCATACACATCACTAGAGACCCTGGACCTGAGCTCTAATGAAATTACAGAAATCCGAAGCGGTTTATTTCCTTTACGTCTTAATATAAAGGACCTGTAAGTATTAGTCTGTCTATATCTACCTATATTACTTTCCACATTAGACTATATAGTCCCTCGTTGTAAGCTGACCATAAACATTAGACTGTCAGAACTGAATTGCTGCTGCTAGAGGTAAGCTAAAGAGAGAGTGGTAATTACAATCAGGAGGCAGCTCTGTGCACATACAGTAGTATGAACACAAGGGGCAGCTGTCCGAAACTTTGTAGGTGGTCAGAGATGAGATGGAAGCCTTGATATACATTCAGGGACCGTGTGTGACTCCTCTAGAGAAGGTAGACGGCTCAGCTAGCATGAACACAGCTCTCAGGCTTTCTCCTTCACATAAGCTAAGCCCCCAACCCAACTTCCTGTGCTCCAACTTGGTTTTTCTTCTGCTAGAGACAGAATTCCCCTAACAGGCGGTGAACAGCAGATTACAGAGGAGTGAGACACCTAGTAGCCAAGACTTAGGTGGTAAGGAGCCATTTTTAGTAAGTGAAGTGATAAACAAATATGTGAACAATCACCAAGGCTATTACATGGAGGAAAGTTGTTTTAAATTATAATGACCATTTAAAAGGGTATTTTGACTTAAATAAACGTATCCCCTGTCCGCAGGATAAGATCTCCAGAATGGTACAATGCTCAGATATTTCTGATGGCTCCTTAGACAATGCAATCACACCTGTCCTCAGGTTGTGTTTGGTATTGCATCTTGGTCCCATTGAAGTGATTGGAGCCAAGTTGTAAAACCACAGACAGATGACTGGTGTGGTGCTGTTTTTGGAAGAAATGAGCTCTTTTTTTCTATTCCCAGATAACTCCTTTAAGTCAGAATACTCTTTTAACGCTTGGACTCTTCAGTAACTTTTAGCTACCAAACTGTAACCTGAGTGTTTCCTCCGGGTCGACAGCTAACAAAGCCAACTTACAAGGACCACAAGATTTTAAACCTCATCGATATACTTGTTATAATCCTGCAGTTTTCCCCAGCATTCATTGCAGCATCCAAAAATACATTTTTATAAAAAATTAAATTGATGATTGTTCTTCGATTTATAGTCCTAGATTTCAATCTCTTTATTTCTTTTTCTTTCTATTATTCCCCTGAATTCCAAGCATGCCCAACCTTCAGACTAGAACATTTTACTAAAGTTTCAGTCTCGTCGATCATCTTGTACAGTGACATTCAGGGTTCTGTAAAGAAAGTTCACGTCCATTCTTCACATATATGCCATTTACCTTGTATTGAAATAGTTGACATTTTATTTATTTTCTGCAAATGTCTTTATATTCTTTCTCTACAGCAACCTGGGGAGCAACAAGCTGAGCAGCCTGGAGTCTGGATCATTTGACAACCTGTCACGGTCTCTGCTTACACTTCGTCTGAGCAAAAACAGAATCTCGCAGCTTCCTGTCAGAGCGTTTCGGCTCCCCTTACTAACCCAACTGTAAGTATGGGAGCGGAACGTAATGAAGGCTCCCTGCCCGCTCTGCACATGCCGCACCTCATGGGATCACTATGCCAACTGTGATAGTCTCTGTAATGCCCTGTGTTCATTAATACAAAACCAACACCCAATAAACCATGTATTAGGCCCCTTTTTCTTAGATAAATGGCTATTTTGTAAAGATTAGGGACCTATTTCAGCTAATAAAGCCAGAGCCTGTGTGACTTTCAGTCCATCGGGGGCCTCTCAACCTCAGTCTTAATGTGATCGGTAGTTTTATCATGCTCGGTGGTTGGGGTCTGGCACAGAACGAACATGCTCAGACCACACAGGGGCTTGTTAGGCAGGAAATGTTGTACAAGGTGATAGTAAAATAAATCTTCATTTGTTTTGGTAATAAAACTTTGCCTACAGTCTCCAAGCTTAGGCCGATTATTGTTAATGCTGGAGTAAGTCATTTTCTGACTGCAGCTAAATAGCGGTATAGGTTTTAGGCAGCCCAGTACAGTTGTAGCTAGAGATGAGCGAACTTACAGTAAATTCGATTCGTCACGAACTTCTCGGCTCGGCGGTTGATGAATTATCCTGCATGAATTAGTTCAGCTTTCAGGTGCTCCCCTGGGCTGGAAAAGGTGGATACAGTCCTAGGAGACTCTTTCCTAGGACTGTATCCACCTTTTCCAGCCCACCGGAGCACCGGAAAGCTGAACTCATTCATGCAGGATAAGTCATCAACTGCCGAGCCGAGAAGTTTGTGACGAATCGAATTTACTGTAAGTTCGCTCATCTCTAGTTATAGCACATGAACTGATGTAGTACATTGAAATGAGTGCTCTGTCCAAGTTTACACTATTTTGTATTTATTTTGAAAAATTGTAGTAAAATGTTATGTATTTTTTAAATGTCAAGGCTCTTCCATTGAATCGGTATATCTAGAAGACAGCACTATAGTATATATATTTATGTACATAGGAGGCACTCTTATTGTAGTTGTTCTTGTATATATGAAGCAGTATTATAGTAGTTATTCTTGTATATATGAAGCAGTATTATAGTAGTTATTCTTGTATATATGAAGCAGTATTATAGTAGTTATTCTTGTATATATGAAGCAGTATTATAGTAGTTATTCTTGTATATATGAAGCAGTATTATAGTAGTTATTCTTGTATATATGAAGCAGTATTATAGTAGTTATTCTTGTATATATGAAGCAGTATTATAGTAGTTATTCTTGTATATATGAAGCAGTATTATAGTAGTTATTCTTGTATATATGAAGCAGTATTATAGTAGTTATTCTTGTATATATGAAGCAGTATTATAGTAGTTATTCTTGTATATATGAAGCAGTATTATAGTAGTTATTCTTGTATATATGAAGCAGTATTATAGTAGTTATTCTTGTATATATGAAGCAGTATTATAGTAGTTATTCTTGTATATATGAAGCAGTATTATAGTAGTTATTCTTGTATATATGAAGCAGTATTATAGTAGTTATTCTTGTATATATGAAGCAGTATTATAGTAGTTATTCTTGTATATATGAAGCAGTATTATAGTAGTTATTCTTGTATATATGAAGCAGTATTATAGTAGTTATTCTTGTATATATGAAGCAGTATTATAGTAGTTATTCTTGTATATATGAAGCAGTATTATAGTAGTTGTTATTGTATATATGAAGCAGTATTATAGTAGTTATTCTTGTATATATGAAGCAGTATTATAGTAGTTGTTATTGTATATATGAAGCAGTATTATAGTAGTTATTGTATATATGAAGCAGTATTATAGTAGTTATTGTATATATGAAGCAGTATTATAGTAGTTATTCTTGTATGTAGGAGGCAGCCTTATAGTATTTACTGCCTTCTATATATAAGAATTTATTATAGTAGTTATACATGGGGCAGTATTATTGTTGTTATAGCCATGTTATATAGCGCAGTGGTCCCTCAAGTTACAATATTAATCGGTTCCAGGACGACCATTGTATGTTGAAACCATTGTATGTTGAGACCAGAACTCAGTGGAAACCTGGTAATTGGTTCTGAAGCCACCAAAATGTCATCAAAAATAGGAAAAATGTGAGGATTAAAGAAAAATAAGTAGATAACTAATATAGATAAAGCAAATCCTTACATATAAAAGTAAGAAAGATCTGCTGGGAGCTGTAAATCATTGTCTATTTCAGTGTTTCCCAACGGGGGTGCCTCCAGCTGTTGCAAAACTACAACTCCCAGCATGCCCGGACAGCCTTTGGCTGTCCGGGCATGCTGGGAGTTGTAGTTTTGCAACAGCTAGAGGCACCCTCATTGGGAAACACTGTTCTATGTAGAGGACAGGAGCTTCTTCAGGGTCCTCTACAGTACACACAGTGCGCTAAAAAAGTAAAATGGAGCCACCTTTACTTAGTGTCCAAAAGAGCAGCTAACTATGGCATAGGTTAAAAGTAGTACAGAACATGTAATACCTCCCTGTACTATAGGGGGTGCTACCAGACACCAGTCAGAGCATGCACTTCAGTAATACAGGTGTTTTACCAGTGAATGTCCATTCTGATTGGTCGGTTCTTCCAGCCATTGACACGTTTCACAGATCTGGACTGTCTGTAGCATTGTATGTTGAGTCTGGTTTCAAGTTACAATGATCCAGAAAAGAACATTGTATGTTGAAACTATTTGTTGAGGCCATTGTAAGTTGAGGGATCACTCTAGTTATATTCTTGTCCATAGGTGGCAGAAATATAGTATTTATATAAATAGGAGTAGTATTACAGACGTGATATTCTTGTACATGCGGGCTGTATTATAGTAGTTATATCCATGTATATGAGGCAGTGTTATAGTAGTTATATTTTTGTCTGTATGGAGCTGTATTACAGATGTTAGTATAAACAGGGACAGTATTTTAGTAGTTATAATCTTGTACATAGGTCAGTATTCTAGTAGTTATATTAAGTTACTGTATATTCTTGTCCATAGAGTTTGTTCTGGTTCTGTTCTAGGTGGGAGTATTATAAGAGTTATTTTTAGTCCATGTGGGGCAGTATTATAGTTTTGTACATTAGGATTACAGTAATATTGTTTTCTGTCTATGGAACGTTATTAAGGTTTTTCTTAGCTGAAAGGATTTTAAAATGAATCAGAATTTCCATAGAGCATTTGCCGTTTCACCACATGGGAGCTGGTGCATCATTCAGTAGGGGGGACTGTGGGTGCAGGAAAAAGCCTCCTCCACGGTGTAAATTCTATGACTTCTCTTGAGCCCTGAAGCCTCCGTAGATAGTCTAGATGTCATGTGGATGTCACTTATCTTCAGGATGTAGTGAGCAGCTTGGCACGTTGTGTCTATCGTTATGTAATTGTGTATGTAGCCATTTTTTTACATCTGCCCTTGCAATAGTCCTTAAGTTACAGAAACCTCACTCCGGGTCGGGCGGGTTCCCTACTTTTAATTAACTGCAATGCGCTTCTTGCAAAGTTTGCTCCTGGGACTTATTCAATAATAAGAAAGTCATGTTTGGTTTCTTTAGACCGGTGCACTGGGAGATTTGTTTTTTAACTAAGCATGTATCGTTTTACTACCAATTCAGACTGACAAGGCAGAGGGAACAATCAGAGTCTTTAGATCCCTCTTGTACTTCTGTAGAAAGCCCTTTAGTTCTTTGCAGGTCCTCTTTTCCCAGTGGAGGTGTAGATGGGGAGGGGATAGATTAGAGAGCCATGCGATACGATCTGCCTGCCCTTTATCCCGTACACTATGGGCTCTAGCCACTTTTGCGCAGTGCCGGCATACTACCAGATAGCAAGGTTCTTTGTAACAATGTTACATGACTTGTCTTTATTTGTAGGGAACTCAATCGGAATCGGATTCGCCTGATAGAAGGACTCACGTTCCAGGGACTGGACAGCTTGGAAGTTTTAAAGTTACAACGCAACAATATCAGCAAACTCACTGATGGGGCCTTCTGGGGCCTTGCAAGGATGCAGGTTCTGTAAGTAATAATAAATGTGCTGGATAAAGTTTGTATAAACAAGATTGTAAAGATTGTGATACGGAGCTCCTAAGTCCCAACATAGAGGAGAGGTAGATAATAAAATTGTGGCGCCACCACTAGAGAAAGCTTATTGCACCAGTAACTGAACGGCATGAAGTAAGCTACCCCTAGTGGTCGTGGTGTTCACTACTGACATGGGAAATGTAAGCGTCGTGGTAGTAGTCCTAAAATATATGCATATGTTCTCTAAACAGTATTGACAAAAAAGTTCAGTATTGCGAGGCATAAGATTCCCAGTGAGATACAGCTTTAAACCAAGAAATATGCATTGGATACACCTCTTCCCGGGGCGTCTCATGGGCCTTTGGCCTATATTATAAACTTTCTATAATCTCCGCTTGCCAGGGATGATTAATAGATATCCCAGGGTGGTGTGTTGAGTTTAGCGGCTGCTTTACACCACGCAGTTCACAGGTCGGGGTTGCGGATCCATATCCCTTCAGTTGAACTTCCACAGCTGAACAAATGTTAGGTAAACAGTGACAATCTTGTTTTTATCTGCAGCGAATATTTGTATGATGAATGTATATACTGCATGGAAAGGCAGCGCTTTAACCACCGGTTTCATCTTTATTCTTCCTCCTGCTGCCTGTCTCTGTAGACATCTGGAACATAACAGCTTGACAGAAGTGAACAGCGGATCGCTTTACGGGCTCAAGTCTCTACAGCAACTTTACCTCAGCAATAACTCCATATCCAAAATCAGCTCCGGAGGCTGGAGCTTCTGCCAGAAATTACAAGAGCTGTAAGTGACCCCTACATCTCCTCGTACCCCGCTAATATTAAATGAAGTACCATCTGCTATCACATGGGACACTGCAATGTAGGATGTAGCAAAAATAGAAGTGACTTCTTAACCGGTTGCCGCCTAAGGATGAGCTGGCTCGTCCTGACACAGCAAGCGGTGTATGACTCGGGCTCCTGACTCGAGATCGCACCATACCGCGTGGCCCTTAGCTGATTCCTGTAGCTGGGGCCGCCGTTAATAGCCAACATGCGGCTATCACCACAGCCGGCTATTAACCCTTTAGATCGCCGCTGTCAAAGTTGACAGTGGTGTCTAAAGGGACATTTAAACCATCCCTGGTGGTCCAGTGGGGTGGATCGCTCCCCCGCAGTAAAAAAAAGTTATAGGGGTCAGAAGATGACAATTTTACACATACTAATTTTGGTGCATGTAGTTATAATTTTTTTAAGTAGTAAAATAAAATAAAACCTATATAAATTAGGTATCCATGTAACCGTATGGACCTACAGAATAAAGATATGGTGTAATTTTTACCGGAAAAGTGCACTGCGTAGAATCAGAAGCCCCCAAAAGTAATAAAATTGTGTTTTTTTCCAATTTTGCCTCACAAATATTTTTTTTCTGGTTTTGCCGTAAATTTTGTGGTGAAATTATTGATGTCATTATAAAGTACAATTGGTGGCACAAAAAAAAGCCCTGATATGGGTCTATATGTGCAAAATTGAAAGCGTTAGGATTTTTTGAAGGTGATGAGGAAAAAAACGTAAGTGCAAAAACAGAAAATCCCTGCGTCCTTAAGGGATTAAATTAACATAGTATGCATATGTGTTTAGCTCCTTATATGGCACGCATGAGGGATTTCCGCTTCACGATGATCCTTTGCCATCTACAGTACTACCCAAAAATGAATATCACCTTTTTTATTATTATTAAGGGCTGAGTCCTGTTTTTCTGTGACAAAGCTCTAAATCCCCCGTATAGATGGAAAGTTGAGTGATATAATTTTGGCTGCTTGCAGCCACCACTAGGGGGAGATTAGGAGCTCAAAAGAGTACTGTAGTGCTTTTCCTGTGCCCAGGCTACAAAAAGTAAAAAAATAAAAAATAAAATTTTGACTCAACTGCCGACGTTCCCCAATTGCGTCGATCTCGGTGTCCCGGTCCTCCAGTGCCTGTCTTCTTCCGCTTACCTGGGCTCAGCTTATCACCAGCCGTAGCGATATATCCCGCCTCAGCCAGTGATAAGCTAATCGCAGTGTCATGGAAGGAGCTTGGGCCGAGCTGCCCGTGCTCCATACTTGGCTCAGCCAATTAGCATCAGCAGATGGTCCTATGGTCCTGATGGTTTGCTACAGTGTATCAGTGTAGGTAAACTTGTAGGTAATCACCTTGGAGTCCAGGAGCCTCTGAAACGCATTATATCTGTGCAAAGTATATCATGACTATTCACATACATTGACAGCAAGCAGAGATCTTGAATATGGCGAGAGGTTGATGCACAAGGTATATTAGAAAGTTGCATAATATGTTAAGAACTTCAATTAAATCATTGGTCTCAAACTGTGGCCCTCCAGATGTTGCAAAACTTCAACTCCCAGCATGCCCGGACAGCCGTTGGCTGTCCGGGCATGCTGGGAGTTGAAGTTTTGCAACATCTGGAGGGCCACAGTTTGAGACCACTGATTTAAATGAAACAGGATTTCCCCATTAAACACATTATCCTATGAATGTATTATTATGGACTTCTGGGACCCCCATTGATCATTAAAGGGGTACCAGAAGTCCATAATAATGCATTCATAGGATAATGTGTTTAAAACAGATTTGTAAATGACTTCTATTAAAAAAATCGTTACCCTTCCAGTACTTTTTAGCAGCTGTATGCTACAGAGAAAATTCTTGTCTTTTTTTTTGTCTTGTCCACAGTGCTCACTGCTGACACTTGATGCCCGTATCAGGAACTGTCCAGAGCAGGAGAAAATCCCCATTCTGCAAACCTGTCCTGCTCTGGACAGTTCCTGAGATGGACAGAGGTGTCAGCAGAGAGCACTGTGGACAAGACAAAAAATAAATTCAAAAAGTAAAGCATTTCCTCTGTAGCATACAGCTGCTAAAAAGTACTGGAAGGGTAAAGATTTATTAATAGAAGTAATTTACAAATCTGTTTTAACTTTCTGGCAGCAGTTGATTTAAAAAAAATAATAATAATACATTGTCCACCAGAGTAGCCCTTTAAGATAAAGTTCTCTGTTCCGGAGGATTTTGGCTGGAGCAGTAGTCACAGATGCCCCAGCAGCTCCATTTAAAGTCTAGCACTAGCAGAGACAGCCATGCACTGTATATGACTTTTTATATTTTATAGACTATATTTTGCTTAATGTTTTTCATATAACAGATGCAGTCATTCACTTTCCTATTAGCACTGTATGGCCACATAGTCATATGTTATTGCCCCCTCCATGGTCCTTCTGTACGGTGTCATATATTACCTCCATTTGTTGCGGTTTGTGCTTCTTTTTGCCCCTTTCTTTATATGTTCGTCTTTTAGTCACAATTTATACCTCATATATTCCCGTTTCACCGGTGGCAGATGTTTTCCTGCTTTAAAGTGAACTTTTTCTTACTTTTATAAGATCCAGGTCTTGGGTTACTTTCTCAGAAATGCGTTTATCTCTTGACTAAATTCTTAAATAGTAAGTGTAGACATTATTTTGGGTGAGCGCCAGTACAAGAGTTAACTCTTTCAGAAGTGTCACATAGTTCATTAGTCAGGGATGACTATCTCAAGATTATGTTCCCGGGACATGAGACCTCCGATACATGGCTCTCCAGGTTTAAGATCTTGTTTCTTTAATGGAATTTTCTAGAAGTACATTGTTCTTTGTATCCCATCCCCGCACTATTAAAAGTTTGACTGAATATTTATGTTCTTGGTTCCCGTCATCAAACATGGCCCAACATCTACAGCTTTCTGCATGATGACTGGTTTCTTTGGCCATTGTTGTTATAGCTGTTTCTGGCAAAGCTGAGTGACAACCCACCTGCCATTACATAGGGGCTGTCAGCTTTCATTTACTACCGACTGGAAATTGTGAAAAAGCTGTGACACAAGGAAAGAAATCAATCACTACTTGGTGTGTTTGCCATTCAGACAGCTGGGAAAGTTGGATGACTATCATTGTTGGATCTTTATTAGTGACCATGGGTGTCATGCAGTTTTCCCGGGACCAGATGTAGCTAGAAAATGGCTTTTTGGAATGGCTCAAAGAATTTTATATTAAAGGGGTACTCTTTATACAAAGGATAGGGGATAGCATGTCTGATCGCGGGGGTCCCTGTGGCTCTCCGGGTTGGCGCTGCTGCGTTATCGTCTTGGAAACCTGGGGCTTCCGTAATGGTGACGTCGCACCACACCCCCTCCATTCATGTCTATGGGAGGGGGCATGATGGCTAGCACACAGCAGTCACTCCTCCTCCCATAGACATGAATGGAAGGGCTTTGATTCCCAGATTTCGCTCCGTGCACCGGATGACTGGGGGGTGCCGCGGCAGAGATCATGGGGGTTCCCAGCGTCCGGACCCCCAAGATCAGACATTATTCTGTATCCTTTGCATAGGGAATAACATGTCTAGCAGCGCAGTACCCCTTTAAAGTGTTTCTGTTAATAAAATACATTTTTGACTTGTCCTAGGGACATGCCAAAAGTTTTTATCAATCAAGATCTGAGAGTTCACGAGGCTGCCCCATAGACTTGTATTGTAAGTTTGTCCTGGTCATATTACACTGAGCCAGGAGAGAACACGCTAAGTGGACATTTCTCCTGACTCAATCCCGTGATTTCTCGGGGTCTGAACAATGAGACCACGACAAATTTTAAAACTTTCGATATGTCTCTGCGACACATCAAAAGTCTTTTGTTCATGACAGGTATGACTGGGAACTGTGTAAGAGTTGCACTACCAAATACTGCCCATAGACAAGAGTGGCACTGTTTCTGGTGAAAAACAGCAGAAAACCTTTATTCCAGTCGTGGAATCCCCTCTACAGTGTTGTTTTTTTATATGTTTCCAGAGCTGTCTCTGCTCCCTCTGTAATGTCGTCTGTACAGCACATACGGTATAAATATTATATCTTTCTGTCTCCTCCGCAGTGTCCTGTCTCATAATAACCTCACCCGCTTAGATGAGGGAAGCCTTGCAGATCTCGGCTCTCTGACTGTCCTGCGTCTCAGCCATAATTCTATAAATCTCATTGCTGAGGGGGCATTTAAAGGGCTCCAGAAGTTGCGTTTATTGTAAGTATTTACCCACCAGTATTAAGGTCTATTGCTCTTTACTGGGATTAATATTGTTGTTATGGCTATTGTTGTATATGGCAGGAGAGGCTGAGAGGTTTCTGTGCCTAAGACCTTCCAGTCTGTAGAGCTCTGTCTATCCATCCTGTGGCTTTCAAACAATTGGAGAAGTACACTAGAGCAATCAGGGTGCATCCACCAATCAGGGTGCCTCCACCAATCAGGGTGCCTCCAGCTGTTGCAAAACTACAACTGCCACCATGCCCGGACAGCCTTCGGCTGTCCGGGCATGCTGGCAGTTGTAGTTTTGCAACAGCTGGAGGCACCCTGGTTGGGAAACACTGTGCTAGAGAGAGTACAGTTATCTATAACACACAGTGGCATAGACAGTTCATATCTTTATCCTTTTTATTATCTTTACAATTTTATCTTCTGTTACTCACGCATGGCCTGAAAGCATAACAGCTGGATAGGAATCATGTTGTGTTTGGGGAGGGGGTGATATCTATTGCCTCAGCTCTGCTATATCTGTGAGATAGACAGATGTAGCAGGGCTGGGTTTTGTTGTTTTACATAACCCCCGGTAATGTGTTGTCTGTATTTTTTTTTTCTAAGGACATAAATTCAGCCCTGCTACATCTGTTTGTCCCTCTTTTTGCCTCATACAAATGAAAAGGATCATAACATCTATGTCAGTTTTTCCCCCACCAGGGTGCCTTCAGCTGTTGCAAAACTGCAACTCCCATCCAAAGGCTGTCTGGGCAGGCTGAGCTTTGCAACAGCTGGGGCAACCTGCTTGGGAAACACTGGCATTTAAACCATAGAAGGCAGTCTAAGGACAGGCTGATCTTTTTTTAATGCCCATGGGTACTGCCATTTATTAGTTTTCCTCTTAAATGTATACTGCAAGCATAAATAAGAAACTGCCTCTTTCTCCACTTATGAGCCACTTCTTCTATTCCTCCCCATTGCCTTCTAAGGATAACCTCATTTCAATGGTAAAAATCTACCTTCAGAGACCCTAACATGGAGACTGATTTTCAGCTCGTTGAGAGATCAGATTACAGCTACCAACAGTAGTCTACGGAGAGGGAAAGGGTGGGTGGAGGAGAAAGCAGCTTCAGATGGAGAAAGCGAGAAAGGGGCACAGACACACATGTTGCTGTTCCAAGTGTTGCACATTCCAGTGCTAGATTCACCACTTACACTGCTCAGTACTGTTCTCTAATGTCTTCTATGCTGCTGCTTTAAAAAAATAAAGTATGTGAGGGATACAAGGAAGCAGGATTTTGTCTTCTCTATGTAAGGGAGACATTATGGTAGCTACATTATGGCCACTCTGCTTCTTAGCTTAGGGAAATGTACCTTTTAGATACGGAGCCTGCAGGGGGGAGAACTGTTAAACAATGTAGGATACAAGTCACATATTGATCAGGAATAACACAGACAAAGTGTACACAGTACAAACAAGCTATCACCTCTTTAGGAAGCACTGAGGGCCCAGAGTGGGGTCTTCAATGGATAGGGTGCAATACATACAGATATTCCAGCTGAAAAGGTCCCATAAAACCTCTTGCTTGATTGGATAATCTAAGACAGTGTCCACACAGCACAGACAGACATGGATCTGACACGTTTCGGTATTCACACAACCTTAAACATAGACCAATGGCCTAAGATTCAAGGGCATTTCATTACGCTGCAATGCCAGATTCTACCTAAAGAAAAGTGTGGCACTGTTTCTAAATCTCAAACAGCCCCATTAACCACTAAAATATCCAAACAGGTATTCCATATACACACACCACTGTATTGGTATTGATTATTATACACAATGTACACTGTATCCTTTGGATAGGGGATACGTTTTTTTTCCATTATACTTGTCCTTTAAGGATACAGTGTACATTGTGTGTAATAAACAATACTAATACAATTTTAGATCCGAGTGCTGGGGCCCCACAATCTTCTATTTAGAGCCCCAGCTCTTCTTCACAGAGGCGCGTCATGACCCCCACCCTAAGCAGGGGCCGTCACGTCCCCTCTCCCATAGAGCTATATGTGGGGGCATGGTGGCTCCCGCTTCGGGCGGGGTTGTGATGTGCCTCTGTGAAGGAGAGCCGGGGCTCTAAACCAGGAGATCGCGGGGGCCCCCAGCGCTCGGACCCCCGTGATCTAAAATTTATCCCCAATCCTTCGGATAGGGGATACGTTTTTTTTTCATGCTACTAGAGAACCGGTCACCTGTTCCATGCTGCCAAAACCACAGGCAGCATGAAACATATACAGACAGCGTGGCACCGACACACTATGATCTATTCTGAAACATTCAGGACCTGGTAAGTAGTCATCCCTCCCAGCAATGTATAGGTAGCAATGTGTCACTAAAGGCCATCAGGATGGAAAGCCGCTGCGGGGACCACCTCCCGTGACCACTTACCTGGCTCCGCGCGACTTTTAAATACTTATGATTTCTCTGAAACACAGGAGTTTTTGGAGTAAATCATAGTGTGTTGGCACCCTGCATCTGTTTCATGCTGCATGGAACAGGTGACAGGTTCCCTTTAACATTTGATACTGTGGATGATTTAGTATCTTCGATCTAACACTTCATAGCAAATATCCACTTGCCTCCCGCAGTCAGCCTAGATTGCTGCGTAGCATGACTTGGCAGTAAAAATATCTGGAGAGAAGATATCAGATTTTTCAAGAATTACTTTTCAATTGCTGTAACATAAGCAACCTGGCATCCACGACCGCTGTGCTCGGTAGAGAGTAAATACGCACAATTATTTTTGGTTTTCTACTAATGAACTGTTGAGAAATTCCCCCTTTCCCTCAAAATAAAAAAGAATTGGGAGCATTTCCTGCTTTTCTTCTAAATTCCACACCAACTGAAAGCCTCCATCTCCCCGGAGATATCTACAACCTCAGGATCTGGCACGCAGGGAGGCTCTGTGAATGCCAGCTGTTGGTGCCTGGGCTTCATTCGGGATTTGTAAGCATTCCAAAAAGAGTTAAAGAATCTTGTTGTGTTGAGGTTCTTAATGCTGAGATCCTTTCAGCTGAGAAGGTTGGGAGATGGAGGGTGAGCTCTAATTTAATAAGTGAGGGTGCACCCCTGCTCATACACCTGGTGAAAGGGACCCGAGCATGTTTTAATTGCCGCCCATTGTCTGGATGCCTTTACTTGATGCGAAGCTGCTGAATTACTGGCCTATTCAGATAGAGGTCACACTGGAAGACCTCCCGGTCCTATGATTAACAGGGCCACTCACATTTAGATGCAGCCAGCCAGAAAGAACGGGAAATTGGCATGGGAGAGAAGAGGGATGAATAGAATGAAAGATGGGTTAAAGCCCCTTATTGTCTCCTCAACAATACACATGCAATGGAACAACACACCCAAGCGAAATAAATGATAATGCATCACTGATGGAAACGAATTCATTGTAACACTGTGGATTCTGGATATAATTAATGATCTTACGGGGTGGGGTCATTCCGACACTTAGGAAAATGGCAGAAGCAGTACATTTTTGTTTTTCTTTTCCAAAAATGTTTAGTTTTTTTTGTGTGTGTGTGGTGTTTATTATTGTCAGAACCATACCAGGACGGTATTGCAGCTCATCTTCTTTAAAGTGAATCTAGATGAGCTGTAATACCACACACAGACTATGAACAGGAGTGGCACTGTTTCTAAAAAAAATAAATAAATACACAACACGTTATTTCAATACTAAGTACCCCTTTTTAAATAATCTGATGTCATGTGAGGGAAGTTAGGTTATTGATCTTGACAGTCAGTATCAACACCCAATATCCCTGAATTGTGGTCTTTATAAAACCTTCTTAAAGAAATGACATTTTTTTTCTCATGTACTCTGGAGAAAAAAAGTATTTTCAACTGGCAAAAGAAACGTATACAAATGTTTACATTACCAGAAAATATTATAGTATAATTTACTATAGTAAAGTATGTAAGTTGAGCAACATATAAATGCAAGTCCACCAAAGCCTTAAAAATAACTTGGTCAATATGATCAAAACTGGTGTGGTCTTAAAGGGTTAAGCCACAAAAATTTACAGCACTAACCAGTCTTTTTTGTATTACTTTTGTATCCCTTTCTAAAACTTTTTCCTAGAAAAAAAGAAGCAAAAGCACAAACTGATTGTACCTTGTCTTTGGTGTTTTCTACAGGGAACTGGATCATAATGAGATCTCGGGCACAATAGAGGATACGAATGGGGCCTTTCGAGGCCTGGACAGCCTAAACAAGCTGTGAGTACTTCACCTCCTAAAGTCTTTCACTGTTCCCCCAAGCAGTAGGTCCTCTCCCTCCTTCCCCTCCTCCCGATGTGTGTCCTTTATTCTGGCCGCACAAATAGGGGCCTCTATTCACACATATATCTCCTGAAGAGACAGCCTCAATAACCCTGGCACTAGACTAGCCCACATTGTGTCAGGCTCTCAATGGCTTGAGGTAGTTCTGAAGAAAGAGGTGCACGGTTTGGGAAAGCTGGTGAAAGCTTTTGGGTGGTCTTTTACTAGGAAAGTGTTCTGTGAAAAAAATATCACTTAACTCAGATTTTAATTTTAAATTTTATCATTTGAAAAGTAAAGCCCCCAACTTTATTAAAATAAAAAGCCAAACAATAAAAACACATTTTTCTTAATCAGGATATATACAGGACTAGTAAAAAAATAAAATAAAAACTCCACTTACAGTGTGATTTTTCTCTTCAGTTGTGGTGACAACAGTAAGTACAGCCATATTGGTTGTTATTTTTCAGCTTCTTAGCAACAGTAAAACTGTACCTTAGATAGAAACTGAAGACAAACAGCAAAACTGTACCTTAGATAGAAACTGAAGACAAACAGTAAAACTGTACCTTAGATAGAAACTGAAGACAAACAGCAAAACTGTACCTTAGATAGAAACTTAAGACAAACTGGTTTGTGGTCAAGTGTTCTAAGAAGCTAATTCAAAAGAGACATCCAACATGGCAGCTCTTCCTGTAACCAAATATGGCTGCCACAACTGAATAGAGAAATAATATCTATTAAAGGGGGTTATCTAAAGATTACAACTGATATATTTTCATGGTTAGTGGGGGCCCAGCAGCAGGACCTCCAACAACTGATATAGAAGTCCCTTATCCCTCTGGGTGAAAGGAGTGCTGGTCAAACAAGCGCCCTGCTGCTTTGTAATCTCTGATGGAGATAGCTGTGTACAGAGCTCCAATATCTTCAGCAGAGATGTGGTGCTCTGTGTACCAAAAAATACCCCCCCCCCCCCCCCCCCAAGGCGCTATCTCTGAGACTGGGACGGCCATGCCCCTAGTGAAGTCAAACCACGCCCCTCCATTCATATCTATAGACATTAATGGAGGGGACGTGGCCATGAAGTCACGTCTCCGTCTCGGAGGTCGGAGGATGGGCTGCACCAAGATCGTGGGGGGTCCCCAGTGGGGGACCCCTGCAATCATATATCTTATCCCCTATGCTCTGGATAGTTGATAAGATGTATAAAGCCGGAATGCCCCTTTAAGGTATGAACCCACTTCAAAAGTGACATTGTGGTTAAAGGTGGAGATTCACTGAACGTATGCGCTACTTGTAGATGCAGGAAGATGATCTGATAGCACGGTCAGTAATGGCCTATTAGACTTCCCTTCTTGTACAACAAGCATTTAACAAAAAGAGAAAGGAACTACGGCCTGACAAGAGAGCTGAATGGTGGCTTTCTCATAGGAGAAAATCCGTGTGATTCAGCCCTGTCATCACTGGTAAATTGCATTGCTGATAAAGGGATCTCCTTTCAGTAGGCCAAAGAAAGAAAAGCCCTAATCTCTGTAGTGGATACTGATAGCAGTGCCATACAGCGGACATGAGATCTGTTTCACCCCAACTAATTCTGCTTTTTTCTTCTCCCTTTCTCCCCTTTTGTTTGTCTGACCCTTGATGTTTGGAAACTGCAGATCTCTGTTTGGAAACAAGATCAAGTCGGTGGCCAGAAACGCTTTCTCAGGCTTGGGGGCCCTGGAGCACCTGTGAGTCTCCCATCATGCATTGCATTTTTAGAGTGGGTTGCCAAAAGTAGCTGCTTGAGAGGTCTGCAAGCAATTTAATAGCGTCTTTGTAAGCTGAGAAGCTCGTCCATTTGAGCAGACCAGCTGCTTCCTTCTCATTATAAGTCAGCTTCAACTTTGGCCTCTCGTTGTGCCAAGAAAGGAGTTAGAGAACATATGGCAAATTTGGGCGCATTTTTATTTTGTGATTACCCTGAGAACAGACAACACTTGAAGAATTCTCACTTCTTTGACTGGTTCAGATCCGCACACAAGTATGGTCACTTTCTTGCCACACAAAGGCGTCCAGCACACAAGGAGGAGAACACCTTAAGTTTCCTTCAAGAAAGTTACGGTACTTGTGTGCAGCAAACTTGGCCAGAGAGGAGGAGGTTATTTTTTTCTTTCCTCTCTCCTTCCCTGAGGACCATAAATGCTTCTAGTACTGAATCAGCATTGGTTTCCTTTTATAAATGAAGTTCAGCCCGGACAGTATATCCCGGGGATGACGGGGTTTACTTGTGTTTATTAATATTCTGATGGGACTTGTGGAAGTCATTATTTTTTGGCGCAAGGTACACAATAAGTTGGTATAAAATCAGTTTACAATTTACTATTAGAATTTTAAGATTTGCCAACATTTATAGATTATTTTCCAAGCTAATTTTTTTTACATTTTTTTAATTTGCAGAAACCTAGGCGGTAATGCCATGCGGTCAGTTCAGGCTGAGGCATTTGGAGAAATGAAGATGCTGAAAGAGCTGTAAGTAAAGTTTGTGTACGGAGTATCTATAAGAGTTATCTCAAAATTAAAAGTTATCCCCACGCATATGTTTGTCAATTGTGACAACAGCCTTTTCACAGCAACAAAAAACTGTCAGATTAAAGGTTCCTCTCTAGGTATCACAGCAACTGAAAATAACCTTTTTCTAAAACATATATACTTTAATGGTATGCTTTAAAATGAGAATAACTAAAGCAAAAATAAACTATAATTGGTGACCTATAGGTGAAAAAATATCAAATAACGAGACACAGGTCCTATTGTTAGATGGGCAGCACCCTATGAGAGAGATAATGTACCACAACCGTCGATCACTGCGGATATATCAGTGGTACAATTAGATACATTCTCATATATATTCAATGGTGCTACTCATTATCTAGGACCTCTCCCCACACCACGTGAGAAAGGTGATAAGATAAATGTTACAATTTGGTATCCGTTCCGACGCGTTTCCCCCCAACTTGTGGGGTTTCTCAAGGAACTAATGGGATACAATCAACAGTCATAAAAATCGTCTCTGGTGTTTTTAGATTGTCTCTGATGCAGTAGGTGCCATAACTTGATTGACACCACTCTCAAGGCAGATAAATTATGGACAGTCTATTGTACTGCATCTCCAAAGAAGAAGCACTATCTTATGCCCGCCTTGTACCAACAATGGATACCGAGCGCCAGGATAAGCGCACTCTTTAATCACCGGCGGCATGACAATTGTGACAACAGCGGTCAAAGTGGCAGCACATATGCTTGACCGCTGTTCCATTCATTCTCTATGGGACTTCCGAACATTGCCAAGCTCTTAACTCTGCTGAACTACAGCAATCTGCTAATTTTATCCCCTTTCCTGTGGATAGGTAATCATTTTGGGATAAACCTTTTTAATTGCATGTCAAAGAGTCAGTTATATGTATTAGGGTTAATAAACAAAACGGCCCTGAAATTCAGGATCTTGATGCAAAGCAAAGGGTCAAGTTAAAAATTAGTTTCCTATAGGGAAATACTGGTGGCAGCTGAGGGCACTGAGTTTATGGGAAGTACAAATACAACCAAGCAAGTGACTCACTGAAAAAATTGGGGTGTCTTGACCAGGGTCCCTCACCTTACATGCCATAATTACCTTTGATTGGAATACACCTTTAAAGGAGTACTACATTTTCAGCAAAACAAAACGTTATCCTTGTTTAAAGAGACACTAAACACTTATATCCTCATCGAGCAAAACATTTGATATGTCTCTATTACATATTAAGTTTATTTTAGAATTATATGAATAACAAAGCTGAAAGCACAAACCCCTTTAGTATACTCCATGAGGGGAATTTATCAAAGCTGGTAAGGGACTTTTTTTTTGCTTATTCTATGCGCATATATTGTCGCATGTGCGCCAAAGCAACTTACCTTGCGACTTTTTTTAAGGCAGTGGCTTTTAAGCAAATGTTTTTCAAAACCCTAGGTAAGCAAGTTTTCATTATATCCCTTTGCCGTAGTAGTGAATTTACTATAGCGACATTCGCAAAAAAAAGTTGCACGGAAGGAAAAAATACAGCTGAGCAAAGCAAATAAAATCCTGTCTTTTGAAAACTACTTATGTACGCAATATCAATGGGCCTGGTAAGGTATGTGAGGTGATTTTCAAAGTTTGACTTTTGTGCGCAAAATTTACCAATGCGGTGCGACATTTTGATAAATTTTGCATATGAAAGCAAAAAAGAAACTACTTATATAATGACTTTCTGAAGTAATCTTTGATAAATTCCCCTCCATGATCTGTACATGAATGGGACCTGTGACCCTCTTCAGGATGATCTTTGCTTTAAAATATTCAGCATATAAGATGTAGCAAAGAAAAACTCCAGGATGGGAACACAGGCCGGCATTTATCATTGTAGGTGTAGGTGAAGCATTTATCATTGTCGGTGTAAGTAAAGCATTTATCATTGTAGGTGTAGGTGAAGCATTTATCATTGTCGGTGTAAGTGAAGCATTTATCATTGTAGGTGTAGGTGAAGCATTTTTCTACACTTTTTTTTTGTGCTGTAATGTGTAGGAGCACCAAAATGTATTAATTTTACTAAATTTTGTGGAGGTCACATTTTCTGAAATTTCTTTCTTCACGTACACCAAAAAGCTAAGCTAAATCTGTGTAGTTTTAGAGACTTTTTGGTGGTTTTGTACCTTTTTTTGAGCCTTTTCACAAAAAAGGCACAGTTCATAAAACCCTTCTATATCAAATGTATTGCCAAAATCAGTGGATTACACTCAAAATCAGCAGAAATGTGTAAAACAAAATGCACAAAAAAAAGGACACTTGCGCCAAGATAGCGCCAAATAGATGAAAAAAAAGGGTAAACACAACGATAAATGCCAGCCACAGTGTTCTGAATAAAAATAATGGGAAACTGGTTTCCTATGGAGCATCCCTGTGAATTATCCCCCCCTAACAAGTACAATAATCCAAAAATGAAATCCGAAATAGTTTAAAGTGTCTTGAGTGGCTTTTTTTCCCTCTTTATTCAAGGTACATAACTAGTGAGAGCTTCTTATGTGATTGTCATCTCAAGTGGCTTCCTTCATGGCTGACCACCAGAAAGCTGCAGTCCAATGTGGAAGCTCTTTGTGCCCATCCAGAGTCCATACAGAACAAGAGCATCTTCAGTGTCCCTGCCCGGAGCTTTGTGTGTGGTAAGTGACACTTTTGCTATTTTCATTTGACACCCGTACCTGATTAAGGTGACCTCATTGCACCTTCAGAACATTTTCGAAAACCAGATCTGGCTATAAAAATACATATATATTTGATTTTATAGCTGATCGTATAATATGGAGATTCCTGAGCTCATCATACACATAGGATTAGGTTACTGCTGGTGGAAATAACCTTTATCTTTGTCTCTGGAGAGAGGGAGAAGCCAGGAAGCTGGAGACAAAACTACAATGAGAATGAAAGGACTACACAACTTTCTCTCAGGGGTGAATCAAGCACGCTGAAGCCAGTACAATTTGTGATAACACTTTATTAGTAAGGTATAGATCTTGGGGTTATAGATTTCTTTTTTTTTTTTTTTTTAAATCTGATATCGGAAATCCCTTTCAGTCCCAGAAAACTCTGCAACGGTCTTCCCAAGTGTCAGTATACCTAATACACCAGCATAAGACCTATACAGATATTGAAAGAGATATGGGAAGATTCTGGTCCTGAAGTTTGTTGGTTGTGGATTATTATTTCTAAAAAAAAAAAAAGATCTACTGAAAGTTTTATATAACAAGTTTTAATCCTGATTTGTATAAAAGTTGTCTGAGGGTGCAGTGGCTTAATAGGTGTCCAGCACCCATTGATATGCACAGTATTATTTTCTTTTGTGACGTAATACAGATGTGCTGTTAGGAGAAATGATAAAATGACCCATAGCAATGAGGCAAATCTGTAGTATTTTTCAGTTTAATCCAAATGTGCTCCAGTCAAGAAAAAGTGCACATCTGGGATATAATAGTAATCTGAAGGTAATAGAAGGGAAAGCCGGGCCTCCTCTCCAGAAAAGTGATAATCTCCTTCCCAGCACACTCTAGTACCAGCAGTCCAAAGTGCAGGCCGACATCAAAAACTCCCGAGGACACATATGTGTGTCACATGTGCTGCCTGCTGCTCACACCCAAATTCCAGGATTTCTCTCCTTTTGTGGTCCAACTGGCTCACAGCACTGGACAGCTGAAAACACAATGATTCCCCCGCAGAACAACGGTAACAACAAAAGGTTTAATTAAAACAAGGTACACAGAGTTCAGGCTTCATTATATATGTTTTTCTTCCAGCAAGGTACGTGGCTTGGAACGTTTTGCGTTGCTTATTTTGTTTACTGATTTGTACATTCCGCCAGAGGAACGACATGAAGTGGAAATTCGTAATTTATATTTCAAAGTAGCCACATGTTAAGGCGAACCGAGTGATTTCATGAGTTACTGCTTCCCGGAAGGAGGCCATTTACTTGATGTGTATATGTTCATTGTGTCCATCCAGTTAATGCGTAAACTGCTTCATATCAATGTAAACCTCCAAACATATGTCAACATTTACTTTATATGGGTAATGAAGAACAAATTGATACAATGTTTCGTTCGGCAGATGTTCCGTAATGGGCTGAAACTCTTTGCAGTCCAAGATAATGGTTCGGGAGACTAAAAAAGATGATGACCTTTTGAGTTGGCATTTTATAAAGCCGCCCGAAACTATTATGAAGGGCAAGACCCGTCTAGACTAGAAGATATTTAAGTTGGACACCAAACGGTTGATCCTCAATGCACCTCAGGCAAAATAAAAGTGAGCATTTCCCAGTGTAAATCACCCTGAACGGCACAGATGGGGACTTGTTCCCCTTCAGCTGTGCTTAATCCTTAAATGTAGAATAATATTTGTATGAACCAAGCACAATGAAAAATTGAGCCACCTATAACCTTGAACATTGGCTCTCCGGTGTAAACAGAGGGATCATCCCACCGGTGTTTGTTTAGGTAATTCCAAAGGAACAAGATCTTAAAGCCGTCACTGTAACAGGTTGTGAACGTTACTTTAAAACAAGAAAAGATCTTTACGTAGCAAATACCTTCACTGACTGATTGTAAGCTATAAATATAACTTGTTGGTAAGGAAGAGTCTAAGATTATGGCGATGTTAGAGAGGAGGGATACTTGGTGTTCTAAGAAATATTTAGGTCTATACTAGATCAGAGAGGGAAATAAGTATTGAACACGTCACGATTCTCAATAAATAGTTTTTTTTTTTGTACAATAGTACCTGCTAACTCCAGGTCTTTTTGAAGCTCTCCACAAGTGTCCTTGGCTCTTGGACAACTTTTCTGATTATTTCTTTCACTCCTCTGTCAGAAATCTGGCCAGTAGCACCTGGTCGAGGCAAATTTATGGTGAAAGGATTGTCTTTCCACTTCTCCAACAGTGTTTACGTGAACATTCAGGAGCTTAAAAATGTGCCTGTGTCCAACGCCATAGTTATGTTTTGCAACAATAAGGTCTTTGCTTTTACCCAATCGCGAGATGTGTCTTGTTTGACACCTTGGCAATGAGACATTTTTGTAGTCCATCAGTTGGGACTTAAACAGCTGAAAATAATTCGCACTGACAAGGGGCTGAATGGATTTTTAATTGCTGATGGATTTCAGCAGTTATCTTGGCTTTCTATGCCCTTTTGCACCTCCCTTTCTTCATGTATTCAATACTTTTTTCCTGTGCCATTTCACATTGTTACAAACAACTAAAAATTTGGAGCTGGTTTGTTTCGATTTCTTTGTATGTATTCTTGGGCTGTTACCAACATCTATTGAAACCTATTAGTGACAAAAATGGTGACATGTTCAATACATATTTCACCCGTTGTATGTCTGGTAGAACTAGAAGTCTCAACATGCCATATCCAACTTTGTTTGGTCATGTGTTGCCTGCTGTGTAAGGCTACTTTCACACTGCCGTTGTGACCCGCCCGTAACGGGTCCGTTAGACTCTTTTTTTTTTTTTTTTTTTTTTTTTTTTTTTTTGCCTGTAACGGCTGTTATCGGGACAGATCACAACGGGCACGGACGGTTTCCATTGATTATAATCGGGCCCGCTGTTTTACTGGAGTATAGCGGCAGAAGAAGTTGGGGCATGCACTAATTTTTCTCCCACAATACTCCTGTTGTTTTGCAATGGCCGGTGTACTGCCGGGTCACAACGGCAGTGTGAAGTAGCCTAAGCATGATAGTGAAATTCACAGCACAAGGGCTTAGGAGATGGCCAACATATTGTATGGATGTTGTACCAAACACTTAAAGATGGTTCATGTTAATGAAATTAGCAAATATGAGAAATATTCTACTTCAGAATTGACTAACACGCACTTTGTTACCCATTTTGGTCTTCCAGACGACCTACCGAAGCCACATATCACAGTGCACCCGGAGAAGACCATGGCAGTGGTTGGGAAGGACATACGCTTCTCCTGTTCTGCTGCCAGCAGTAGCAGTTCTCCAATGACTTTTGTGTGGAAGAAGGATAACGAAATTTTGCATAACGTGGAAACTGAGAACGTTGCCAGTGTCCGAGAGAAGGATGGAGATGTAATGGTTTACACCACAATTCTGCATATACGCAATGTGACTTTTGAACATGAAGGACAATACCAGTGCATCATCACCAACCATTTTGGGTCTACTTACTCCAATAAAGCTGGAATGACTGTAAATGGTGAGTATGGATCGAGCTAGGGGTAGATACTTAATTTTTACTATGCTAATCCCTGGGCAGAATATCATGTCAAACGTCATCTTCTATAACATTTCAGTGAGTGCTATGTAGTACCCTATTTACACTGTAGTGGCCGCTGCAGGGAAAATTAGATTTTTTCTAGCTTTAACAGCCGGTGGCCATGGATTCAAACAGATTTTCCCAACCAGTGTGCCTCCAGCTGTTGCAAAACTACAACTCCCAGCATGCTCTGAATTGTAATTTTGCAACAGCTGGAGGCACACTGGTTGGGAAAATCTGGGTTAGGGTGCATGCACACCACGTGTTTGCTATACAGTTCCAGTATACGGTTTCAAGTTCAAAAAATTTACATTGTAAACCGTATGTCTAACGCATCATCCGGTTTAGTCCGTTTTGCGTCTTATACAGTTTTGTCAGTTTTTTTACCCGTACCCAAAACCGTAATCCACCACGTTTTTTGGTCCGGGTGAAAAACCGTATTAAACCGTATACGTTTTTTTTAATTTATTTTTTTAACATGGGAGTCAATGGGAACCGTACAGAACCGTATGTGCATACGGTTCCATACAGTTTTCACCATCCGGTTTTTGACTTTGCACAGTCTTTTCTTGGAGTTTCAATCAAACAAGTGAAACTTTATTCAAAATGGAGTGAACAGTTAAAAACGTATACAATTTTTTCTTAAAAAACGGATGCAACCATACATCATTTTTCAAACCTTTGTACAAATTTCAACCCGTATATGGTAAAAAAAACAGTATAAACTTTTTGATACAGTTTAATCCGTTTTTCATCAAAAACCTGATACGGGAACTGTATAGCAAAAACATGGTGTGCATGCACCCTTAGAGGAGCTGGACCTGTGATGATCAACGCATTCTAAGAAAGCACAACCCTCTTAAAGGGGTACTAAGCCCCTAGACATCTTATCCTCTATCCAAAGGTCTGATCGCGGGGGTCCTGCCGCTGGGGACCCCCACGATCTCTCCTGCAGCACCCTGTACTTCGCTCTGTGCCTGATAACGGGCGATACAGGGGCCGGAGTATCGTAACGTCATGGCCCCGCCCCCTTGTGCCATCACGCCCCACCCCCTCAATACAAGTCTATGGGAGTGGGCGTGAATTTCGCCATGCCCCCGCCCATAGACTTGCATTGAGGGGGTGGCCGTCAGCGTCACGATTCTTCCGCCCCTGTATCGCCCGTCATCAGATGACACGGGGCTGTGGACTGGGGATAAAATGTCTAGGGGCGGAGTACCCCTTTAAGTGTTTGCCTATAGTTGGATAGTTTCACACGATGCCAGGATTGGTTGCGTCTTTCTGTAGAATGTGTTTGGCATAAAAAAATAAAGGTTATAATATGTCCCATTTTGATTTTACCATACTCTAGTTCTAGGTGCCAGTTTGTCTAACCCTTTCATTTTTGTTGTGCCAAACCTTTTGTTTACCATGTTTGCCAATCTGTTTCATTACAGTCCTGCCATCCTTCACCAAGACTCCACGAGATAACACCATAAGGACGGGCACCACCGCCAGGCTGGAGTGTGCAGCAGATGGGCACCCCACCCCTGAAATAGCCTGGCAGAAAGATGGGGGCACCGATTTCCCTGCTGCCCGTGAACGCCGCATGCACGTCATGCCGGATGATGACGTCTTCTTCATTACAGACGTTAAGATTGAGGATATGGGGGTTTACAGCTGCACAGCGCAAAACTCTGCGGGATCTGTTTCTGCAAATGCCACATTAACAATACTTGGTAAGCTGGTGAAAATATTTAAAGGTGAAGAAAAAAAAAACAACCGTCCACCTGTATTTGCAATATTCACAATTATTTTTCAATTTTGTATTTTCAGAGATGCCATTTCTGGCACATCCACTAGAGGACCGCACCGTTTCAGCAGGGGCTACGTTAGCATTACAGTGTAAAGCCAATGGGAGTCCTCCTCCCCGTATTACATGGCTTAAAGGGGACGAGCCCCTTATTATGACAGAAAGGCACCATTTTACTCCTGGGAACCAGCTTCTTATCATACGTAACGTGGTCCAGGAAGACGCTGGAAAATATACTTGTGAGATGTCAAACACTCTAGGAACTGAAAGAGCTTATAGCCAAGTCAGCATATTCCCCACCTCCGGCTGCGTGTTGGAGTCCAGCAAGATGGAGGGAACCATGACGTTTGGCATCATCACAATCGCTGTGGTGTGTAGTATTGTGCTGACCTCGCTGGTTTGGGTGTGTATTATCTACCAAACCAGGAAGAAGAGCGAGGAGTACAGCGTGACAAACACAGGTAAAGTTCTGCTAAAAGAAGTTGATTATTTATCCTTCAAATGGGTACTTCAGTAGTAAAAAACCCCATCCCCTATACACAGGATAGGGAATAAGTGTTTGATCGCCGCCTGCCTGGTGCCCCATCTCTCTCCATGCTCTGAGCGGGGGATGGGGGACGGACTGCAGGGGGTCACAGCCAACCCCTTCCCTCCAGCAATCAGTAAATAGGGGATAGGTTTCAAATTACTGGAGTACTCCTTTTTGTTTTAAAGGGCCAAGCTCTGCAGCTTTAGTTAAAGACACAAAATGACCTGTGATTCATTACAAATTCCTTTACCCTCACAATTAAAGTATTTAATTGCTAGGCAGCTAAGGCCCCTTTCACACTGCTGTCGTGCCCCGTGGGCAAATGTCCGTCAGGCACTTTTTTTATTTTTGTGCCTTAACGGACGTTATATTTGACTGGTCACACAGGAAACAAGGGGTCCCGACAGATCCCATTTACTATTATAGGGTCCGTCGGATGCCATTTTCTGACGGGAGTAGCAGGAGGAAAAATCCTGATGTATTTTTCCTCCCGTTATTCTCCCTGGGTTCCCCGGTGGACGTCACACTGCCGTGTCAGAACAGCAGTGGGAAAGAAGCCTTACCTTACTTGGGCTTTTTTTTTTTAGGAACAGACTTTACCAGCAGTTGGCATGGACAGATTTCCATAGTGTGTGGAGATCCAGCAATACCACTTATTATAAAAAAATAAATAAAAAAGCAGATTGCATATAACAAAAAAACAAAACAAAAGGCTCTTCAACCCTTTTTTTTAGATGAGCTAAATTATTTTAAAGGGGTTACAAAGGAACATAAACATGCTTCCCAAATTAGCAGCTCTCCTCCATTTATTTCAGTACATGTTTTGTGAGGAAAGCAGCAATGTTTTTCTAATCTTTTGACAACCCCATGAATGACGTGTCCGAAGGTTTCTCAAACTTCTCCATGTTGTTTTTTTTTTTACCCATTTAACTGTGGATCAGAACTGTATGTATAATTCAGGGTGATTCTTCCACTATCTTCCACCTTGTATAACTAGAATAAAATCATTGCTTTTCTATAGTAACAGTGTCATTCTATAAATAGAGCTGAGCCGCATTACCCTGCACAGCCCATGGACCAGGATGGCGCTGTTCCTCTAAAGGAAAGCAGAGTTTTTGTTCTTATCGTATCCAACCTCTTTAAATAAAACAATTGACTGTAAATGTGATGGGCTTGTTCAGTGGTCGGCGCGCTCCTCTCCGCCTGTTTATAGAAGTAAATGCACTGGCTGGAAGGGAAGCGAATATGTTATTTGAATTTGTTTGTGGTTTCGCTGAAAGTCCTGGCTGTCTCCGCGCTGCCAGTCACATTACTTAAGAAAAAGAAAAGAAAAGCATTTCTGTCTTTCCAAAGTAATTACATTACGTTTTATTGTTTTGCAGATGAAACCATTGTGCCCCCAGATGTGCCAAGCTATTTATCTTCACAAGGTATGTCTTATGATGAGCACTCACACTCTGATCAGCTGGGTGTGCATATTACTTCTATAGGGAAGCCAGAGAAGGCTTCCTGCCAGGCACATTTTCACATCTTAACTTCACAGTAAGGAAAAACCTAAAGGGAACTGTGATTTAAAGGGGTACTCCACTGCCCCAGCGTTCAGAACATCTTGTTCCGAATGCTGGGTGCGGGGGTCTTGACGTCACACCACGCCCTCTCAATGCAAGTCTATGGGAGGGGGCGTGGCATGTGCCACGCCCCCTCCCATAGACTTGCATTGAGGGGGCGTGGCGTGACAACCCTTGCAGCCCACATTTGGGACAAAATGTTCCGAACGACGCTGGGGCAGTGGAGTACCCCTATAAGTTGTGCTGCCCTCGCAGATACGGTGCTTTTAGAGGCCTATCCCTTATGTCATGATGTGCTGTAGGTTGGAAGAACCCACTCCTGAAAGCAGGCAGTATGTGACCACAAAAGAGTCACTGCTGTCTCCACCCCCTGATGAGTGACAGGTTGCCCCCTATGTACAATGATAGGGAAACAGCTGACAATCGCTGGCAGGGGCCGTAGTGACTCTTATGGCCACATGTTGTTTAGCCCTCTATCACACTGCCGTTGTTCCCTTTCAAGAACGGCCTTTAAAGTCTTTTTTTTTTTGTGTGTGTGACTTTAACGGCCGTTCTCGTGACAGGAAGAAACGGGCAACAACGGGTCCCGGCGGCTCCCATCTACTATTATGGGGACCGCCAGGCGCTCTTATTTTTTGACAGGAATAGCTGGAGAAAAAGACGACACAAGCAGTTATTTTTTCTCCCGCTATTTCCCCAGGCTTCCTCGAGCATTGTGAAAGAAGCCTTATGGGTATAGGCTGTACTAACCTATACCACATAAGGGACAAACCACTGGAAACGTCTTGTCTGTCCCTATGTTATACTGCTCTAAGCGGGGGGCAGGAAAATGAAGTGACCGGTTCTCTTAAAGTAGCACACAATAAGGCTATGTTCACACGCCAGAATTTCTGCATGCATTTTAGCCAATACACTACAATGGGATTCCACTGTCCCATTCATACAGCTGAATTTCTGCTGCAGGAATTCCATTGAAGAGAATTGGTTGTAAATTAATGCAGAAATTCTGCCGTCTGAACATAGCCTAACTCTGCTCCTTATATACGCCAGAGCTCCAATAACTGTCCTGTAGCGAGCAGTGTACCTGTGTGTCCATCACTTCTACATAAGTCTGTCCAGATCATGAAGAAACAATGAACTTTACTATTGATGCTATCAGAGATCATAAAGAGGACCAGTGGCCGACCCCAAAAAATGAGATTGAATGATCATGAAATATCTTGGGGTGTCCTAGTCACACACTTGACATATTGGTCTGTGGTTTTATGTTTCAGGAATCTGTTCTAGTGATGGCATTGGAAACACTGATGTTGAGGGGTGTAACGTGGGGTACAGACAACCAAGACTTTGCTTAGGATGCAACTCGGATGAACCTTGTAAAACATCTGAAGGATTGTTCTCAACAGACAATAACGGTACTGGCCCAAATTTTGACATTGGAATTTTTAGGTCCAACTATATAACACTATCTTCAAATTTTCCCTGGTGGTTTAAAGCGTCACTTGTTTTGCATGACCAAGGAAACAGCATTTTATTGTTAAAAGGGTACACCGCCCCTAGGCATCTTATCCCCTATCCAAAGGATAGGGGATAAGACGTCTGATTGCGGGGGTCCCGCCGCTGGGAACCACCGTGATCTCTCCTGCCGCACCCCAGTCATCTTGTGCACGGAAAAAACTTTGCTCCCTGCCTGATGACGGGCGATACAAGGGCTGGAGGATCGTGACATCATGCACAAGATGACCCCACAATCAGACATCTTATCCCCTATCCTTTGGATAAGGGATAAGATGCCTAGAGGCAGAGTACCCCTTTAATGTCCCGGCCACAGCTGCTAAACAGTTGGAGAGGGGGAGGCCCTCTTCCCCTGGGCTCCCTGTACCGGGAACGTCTCCACCGCTTACCAATGATTGACAGCTCTAGCGACTAGTCAGACAACTGGTAGAGCTGTGAATCCTCAGGGAGCCTGAGAGAAGAGCCCGCCTCCCCACTGCAGCTGTGGCCGGGATGTTCAGCTGCCATTATTTAACTCTGTGCAGGGGATTTGGAGCTCTGTATCAGAAAAAAAGGAGCTCCAACCATGAGGAAAGTTGCTATATCTGAAAATAAAACCTGTTTTGCTTTAATTCCAGGATATGGATACCAGGTGGTATGTACAGACTGCTTGGAGGGCCGAGCAATGTACAGCAAAGACCCCGACTACTGCCCCCAGCCATTACCATCTATAGACTGCTCCTATGGAAAGCCCCAAAGCAACCAGGACAGCTACAGGAATGGCATCGACCATTCCCACCTGCCCCATTGCCAGCAAAACTACAGCAAAATGGACATTAATGACTTTGTGTATCCCAGCAACCATGAAAGGGTTCCTCTCTTCAGTGAGCAGAGACCACAAGTGTTGGTTTCTGATGCACAAGGTAATATTTTCTATTTCTCATATATACACAGTAATATAGTATATATGTATATACACAGTAATAAATATTTACACCTACTTCACATGACTCCTCAGCTGAAGCTGTAGTGGATTTTACTAGTCATTTTAAATGCAAAGTAATGTATATTACTACTTAGCATACGTTTTAAAATAAAAATGTGCTTTCTGGAGCGTAAAGGCATTGTACGGGTTTGCGTGCAGCTCTGCTCTATTTAAAGGGGTACTCCACTGGCCAGCGTTCGGAACGTTTAGTTCCAAAAGCTGTGTGCGTTCTGCAGGGTCGACCACGTCATACCCCTCAATGCAAGTCTATGGGATGGGAAGTGGCGGCCCCCTCCCATAGACTTGCATTGAAGGGGTGTAGCATGACATCACTAGGGTGCGTAGTTGACCCCTGCATCGCGCACAAAGCGTGCTGGCCAGTGGACTGCCCCTTTAAAGGGTGTCTCCAATTCCACACACTGATGGCCGATCAATATCTGAGCAGAAGGCTGCCAGTGCGGGATACCTCTGCCAATTCTGTGTGGTCAATGAGGCCAGAAGTATTTGACACATTACTATTACATAGTAACCAGGTACGGCCACTCTACAGTAATATACGCCACCATAAAAAAAACATTAGTCATCACTTCAGATTTTAAAATTGACATCTGAACAGGGTGTTGAAAACACCTTACACATTTTGTTGTATGGACAGTTGTGAATGTGGTCAAAGGCTCTTCCCCCATATAAATGTCTCATATCCTTCTATTTACAGGTTCACATCTGGAGCCAATACTCCAGTCACATGACCAGGAGACATATCGGCAGTCTCCAGTCCCGGACTGTTTAACGCAGCCATCATCACACATAAGTGATCCTCTACAAGAGGCCAAATTGACTGTGCTCTCCAATGGACACATCACGTCACCGCCGCTTTTCGAGCATCGGCCACACATCGGATCATGTGATTCCAAGTGACTCTTCTGTGCAAGTAATTAGAAAGGACTTTGAATTTTGCACTGAACCGGCAAAGATCTTGCTACCTCAACTCCTAAACTTACCATTTAGGGGGACATCCGAAAATGAGGTACAAAGAGTGGGTGTAGAATCCAACCCGATCGTCGCTGGGATGGGATTTTACAGACTTCTAAAGTGTTGGTAGCTCAAACGTCAGATTGCATTCAATGCACAAAAATGCAAAGGAATTGTAAGTAGTAAAACAAATATGTATTTGATACATTGTACATAAGAGTTTTCATAAATATATATAAATATGTAAATATCTAAAAGTTAGATATATAAATATATACATATATGTTTTACAGAGTCTATTTTGATTGTTAGTGCATGAGACGTTCTAGAACAGCTGTGAAATGAGTCAGGGTTTTTCTTTTTTTTATAAAAGAGAACATATTTGGAAAATGAATTAGGTGCCTTACTGCATATAAGAATACAGGATCATTTACTGATGGAGGTGGTACAGCTGCCTAGAAATGTCTTCTTCATGTGCTCTGTATTTTATGGAAATGAGCCATTGGCCGGTTACATTTTAGTATCTGTATTATAACCGCAGCACACGGAAGATTGTTCTTTGTGTAGATTCACAGGGAAGGAGGGTATTGACAATAATATGGACAAAACTATTTGACCAAAGGATTACAGTAAGGTGTGATCCAGGGTTAGGATAAAAATAAACTATAACATCTAGAAACACGTCCGTATACAGCAGCTGTCATCTTCTGCTCCCCAATAAATTCCTGTCAAGTAAAGTGGCTTGCACAAAAAAAAAGAGGTATATTGCACTTAAATGTTATATTTGCATCTTCATTTCAGACATTCTACTTGGGGGTCATGGGATGAAGGAAGGTTTACAACATGTTACATTTCTAGATCACATTCCAAAAAAATACAGAAATTGTTTTGTTTTTACAATTGGGTAACAAACTACCATAAATTTAGTAGATGTGGTTTATAGGTTATACTGCGCTGACCTATAGAATAGATATGGCTCATGTTCAATCCCCACACTACTAGAACCCCTACAAATGACAACCTTAGGGGTCTTCTCCCACAGATCTGCCTAAATCATAAGTTACTGACCCTTCTTTTCAGTCCCATATGTTGCTATTCTTTCCTCATCACATTATTATGGTTTGAAACTGGTGTGAAATAAAATAAATCTCCTCTACATTGCATTAAGGGGTATTCCACCCTAGACATCTTATCCAAAGGATAGGGGTTAAGATGTCTAAGCGCGGGAGTCCAGCCACTGGGGACCCCCACAATCTCTCCTGCAGCCAGCGTTTGTTCAGAGTGTGGGGTGCAGCTCCAGAGGCTCGTGACATCATGACCACGCCCCCTTAATGCAAGTCTATGGAAGGGGGTGTGACTGCCTATATGCCCCTCCCATAGACTTGCATTCAGGGGGCAGGGCCCTGATGTCACGAGCCTCTGCCCCACATCGCTAGTCATCTGGCACGCTCCATGCACTGGATGTCTGGGGTGCTGCAGCAGACATCGCAGGGGTCCCCCGCAATCGTTTGGATAGGGGATAAAATGTCTAGAGGCGGAGTACTCCTTTAATCCCTCATACGTAAAGATTTGCACTTTTGGACATTAAGGTCCTCCTTCTTCTTGGTGTGAGGCTCTATTCAGACCTCTTTGTTCAGTGTATGCACCTGCATGGCTCTTGAGGTGTATCTCTAGGGCCTTGTGCACTGAGTACATGCCAAAAAAGTGTTGGACAACTAGATGTTATTTTTTCTGTAGTCTGCTGCACTTTCCTAAACAAGAAAAAGAACAGATCAGACAAAGGAAAAAAACAAGGTGTGAACAGAGCCTTAGCTTAGAAGAGGGTTAGCTTAGAAGGGGTTTTCCAATGTGTCTTGGGAGCATGTGGTGTCCTACCAATCTTTAGGACTAGAGATAAGTGAGATTACAGTTCAAATCACAGAATCGGAATCTCAAGCAGCGGCACTTGTTTTGTCTAGAAAAAGTAGTTCCGCTTCCTGAGTGTTCAGATTCCCTTAAAGCCTGGAAAGAACATATTTTTCTAGACCAAACAAATCGACCGCCGCCACTTCAGATTCAAATTTGGCGCTTGGTACTGCAAGTTTGCTCATCTCCATTTAGGATCTATGATGGGAAGTAATACTAGGAATGGAATCTACACTCATTTTGCATTCTATGGGAAAAGCTAATGTAATGTGAATGTTTACCTGGCACCCACTACTATCGCTGTGATCAATGAATGTTTTATAGGATAATGTGAAGTGCTAAACAGAGAGTTGGCTTTGCTTCTTGCGAACTACGGCAGATTTAGAGACATTATATTCTTAGAAAATTCTGGAAAAAAATTATAAAAATATATATTTGAGTAGCTTCAGTATGCAATTTTATTTTATACTGCATAAAAAGCATCAACCATTAAAGACAACCTGTCATTCCTTGGGGGGGGGGGGGGGTCTCTTCCTGTTGGGGTATGGAGAGAGGGATCAATTAAAGTGTACCTGTCGTCAACAAAAACTTTTTATATAATGTAGATAATACCATTATATGTATATTTGTAATATACATTGGTTAAAAATTGTGTATATTTTTTGGTGAAAAAATTCTGTCCCTGCAGCTATTGTCTGTGATGAGTCCAAAAACAGGAAGTGAGGGTGGGACAAGCAGGGCTCTGTGCAGGCTCTTGGCTTGTCAATCATCCTGATGTATGAGCCAGGGGCATGTCATGGAGCCTTTGTACACACTGTCCTGCTTTTTCTTAGTGCACAGAGCCCCGATTGTCCACCCTCACTTCCTGTATTTGGACTCCTCATAGATTATCTACATTATATAAAAAGTTTTTGTTGACGACAGGTACGGTACACTTACATGCTGCCTGACTCACAAGTCATCATCCCCACCAGCCTTAAAGGGGTGCTCCACTGCCCCAGCATTCAGAACATTTTATGAATGCAGGCTGCAGAGGCTGTGACTTCAGTCACGCCCCCTCAATGTAAGTCTATGGGAGGGGGCGTGTCACAACCCCCGCAGCCTGCATATTCCGAATGCTGGGGCAGTGGAGCACCCCTTTAAAGTGATGACAGGTTCCTTTTATAGGGGAAACCAAGTGTAATTCATCCGATATATTACAGATACATGTGTAGAAGATCATTGGAGATTTCTATGATTTAAATCCACAATGGATATGCAGAATTAGAGATATTGCATCACTTTGGCACCGGAGATTTGACATCTGTCTGAACTGCCACTGATCTGAATGAACCTTTCCTTAGGTTACCGGAAAGAGAAATCTCTCAACAGGACCAAAGGGGTTTCCACTCCATAGAGCCTTTTTTAAATAGAAACCAATGGTATGCCAAGATCAGGCTTTAGTAATGTGACCTCACATGTATGTATGACATATCAAACAATCATTTGGACTGGATTTCCCCTTTGAGCCCACAGGAATTTCAGCAAGCCTCCCCCCGGGGTAAATTCTTAAAGTTAGAAAACTTAACATAGGAATTAGTATCTTTACATGGAGTTGATCTTTGTAGAATTTCAGCCTCAT